>NC_042971.1:65389641-65701359 GCF_901001165.1 Salmo trutta | reverse complement strand
TTCTCAGTCACCACTGGTCTCCTTCCCTCTAGTTTCTCAGTCACCACTGGTCTCCTTCCCCTAGTTTCTCAGTCACCACTGGTCTCCTTCCCTCTAGTTTCTCAGTCACCACTGGTCTCCTTCCCTCTAGTTTCTCATCACCACTGGTCTCCTTCCTCTATTTCTCAGTCACCATGGTCTCTTCCCTCTAGTTTCTCTCAGTCACCACTGGTCTCCTTCCCTCTAGTTTCTCAGTCACCACTGGTCTCCTTCCCTCTAGTTTCTCAGTCACCACTGGTCTCCTTCCCTCTAGTTTCTCAGTCACCACTGGTCTCCTTCCTCTAGTTTCTCAGTCACCACTGGTCTCCTTCCCTCTAGTTTCTCAGTCACCACTGGTCTCCTTCCCTAGTTTCTCAGTCACCACTGGTCTCCTTCCCTCAGTTTCTCAGTCACCACTGGTCTCCTTCCCTCTAGTTTCTCAGTCACCACTGGTCTCCTTCCCTCTAGTTCTCAGTCCCACTGGTCTCCTTCCCTCTAGTTTCCCTCATCCCCTGGTCTCCTTCCCTCTATTTCTCAGTCACCACTGTCCCTTCCTCTAGTTTCTCAGTCACCACTGGTCTCCTTCCATCTAGTTTCTCAGTCACCACTGGTCTCCTTCCCTCTAGTTTCTCAGTCACCACTGGTCTCCTTCCCTCTAGTTTCTCAGTCACCACTGGCCTCCTTCCCTCTAGTTTCTCAGTCACCACTGGTCTCCTTCCCTCTAGTTTCTCAGTCACCACTGGTCTCCTTCCCTCTAGTTTCTCAGTCACCACTGGTCTCCTTCCCTCTAGTTTCTCAGTCACCACTGGTCTCCTTCCCTCTAGTGTCTCAGTCACCCTGGTCCTCCTTCCCTCTAGTTTCTCAGTCACCACTGGCTCCTTCCCTCTAGTTTTCTAGTCACCACTGGTCTCCTTCCCTCTAGTGTCTCAGTCACCACTGTCTCTGCCTCCTTCCCTCTAGTTTCTCAGTCACCACTGGTCTCCTTCCCTCTAGTTTCTCAGTCACCACTGGTCTCCTTCCCTCTAGTTTCTCAGTCACCACTGGTCTCCTTCCTCTAGTTTCTCAGTCACACACTGGTCTCCTTCCCTCTAGTTTTCTCAGTCACCACTGGTCTCCCTTCCCTCTAGTTTCTCAGTCACCACTGGTCTCCTTCCCTCTAGTTTCTCAGTCACCACTGGTCTCCTTCCCTCTAGTTTCTCAGTCACCACTGGTCTCCTTCCCTCTAGTTTCTCAGTCACCACTGGTCTCCTTCCCTCTAGTTTCTCAGTCACCACTGGTCACCTTCTCCGCCCTCTAGTTTCTCAGTCACCACTGGTCTCCTTCCCTCTAGTTTCTCAGTCACCACTGGTCTCCTTCCCTCTAGTTTCTCAGTCACCACTGGTCTCCTTCCCTCTAGTTTCTCAGTCACCACTGGTCTCCTTCCCTCTAGTTTCTCAGTCACCACTGGTCTCCTTCCCTCTAGTTTCTCAGTCACCACTGGTCGCCTTCACTCTAGTTTCTCAGTCACCACTGGTCTCCTTCCCTCTAGTTTCTCAGTCACCACTGGTCTCCTTCCCTCTAGTTTCTCAGTCACCACTGGTCTCCTTCCCTCTAGTTTCTCAGTCACCACTGGTCTCCTTCCCTCTAGTTTCTCAGTCACCACTGGTCTCCTTCCCTCTAGTTTCTCAGTCACCACTGGTCCTCCTTCCCTCTAGTTTTCTCAGTCACCACTGGTCTCCTTCCCTCTAGTTTCTCAGTCACCACTGGTCTCCTTCCCTCTAGTTTCTCAGTCACCCACTGGGTCTCCTTCCCTCTAGTTTCTCAGTCACCATGGGTCTCCTTCCCTCTAGTGTCTCAGTCACCATGGGTCTCCTTCCCTCTAGTTTCTCAGTCACCATGGGTCTCCTTCCCTCTGGTTCTCAAGCTCACCACTGGTCTCCTTCCCTCTAGTTTCTCAGTTCAACCACTGGTCTCCTTCCCTCTAGTTTCTCAGTCACCACTGGTCTCCTTCCCTCTAGTTTCTCAGTCACCACTGGTCTCCTTCCCTCTAGTTTCTCAGTCACACTGGTCTCCTTCCCCTCTAGTTTCTCAGTCACCACTGGTCTCCTTTCCCTCTAGTTTCTTCATCACCACTGGTCTCCTTCCCTCTAGTTTCTCAGTCACCATGGGTCTCCTTCCCTCTAGTTTCTCAGTCACCATGGGTCTCCTTCCCTCTAGTGTCTCAGTCACCATGGGTCTCCTTCCCTCTAGTTTCTCAGTCACCATGGGTCTCCTTCCTGCCCCAATAGAAGCTGGCAGCAGCCAGGTTTGAGATACAGCCCCACCAATAAAAGCTGGCAGCAGCCAGGTTTGAGATACAGCCCCACCAATAGAAGCTGGCAGCAGCCAGGTTTGAGATACAGCCCCACCAATAAAAGCTGGCAGCAGCCAGGCCACCATTTTGTTTTTCTTCTTCTCTGTGATCGAGACATTGAGGGCATTTTGAGGGAGGCTGTGTCTGTGCAAGAGAGAGAGAGAGAGAGAGAGAGAGAGAGTGTGTGTGTGTGTGTGTGTGTGTGTGTGTGTGTGTGTGTGTGTGTGTGTGTGTGTGTGTGTGTGTGTGTGTGTGTGTGTGTGTGTGTGTGTGTGTGAGACAGTGTGGGAACAGTGTTTTTATGTTGACAGGAATTTTGGCACCGGCCCACAGAATGACATCAAACAAAGAGACAGCTGTATTCTCCAGCTGGATAGTGAGAGGGGTTCAGACCCCTTTTGTATCCGCAGAGTAGACACTCCCTCTGTCTCCCCCATCTCCGCCTCCCTCCCTCTGTCTCCCCCATCTCCCTCTGTCTCCCCCATCTCCGCCTCCCTCCCTCTGTCTCCCCCCTCTCCCTCTGTCTCCCCCATCTCCGCCTCCCTCCCTCTGTCTCCCCCCTTCCTCCACCTCCCTCTGTCACCCCCTCTCCCTCTGTCTCCCCCCCTTCCTCCCCCCTCCCTCTGTCTCCCCCCTCTCCCTCTGTCTCCCCCCTTCCTCCACCTCCCTCTGTCTCCCCCCCTCTTCCTCTGTCTCCCCCCTTCCTCCCCCTCCCTCTGTCTCCCCCCTCTCCCTCTGTCTCCCCCCTTCCTCCACCTCCCTCTGTCTCCCCCCTCCTCCCCCTCCCCTCTGTCTCCCCACCTCCTTCTGTCTTTTCCCCCCTCACTCTGTCTTCTCCCCCTCCCTCTGTCTCCTCCCCCTCCCTCTGTCTCCTCACCTCCCTCTGTCTTCTCCCCCTCACTCTGTCTCCCCCCTCACTCTGTCTCCCCTCTCCCTCCCTCCCTCCCTCCCTCTGTCTCCTCCCCCCTCCCTTTGTTTCCCCCCTCCCTCTGTCTCCCCCTCCTCCCCCCTAATGCGGATGAAACAGAGGATGATTGTGCCTGGTAGACACTCTTTACACAGAGGCAGGCATGCCAAACACACACAGACACACACACAGACAAACTCACAGACACACACACATTTTGCACACACATTGTTTTTAATTTCCACTCAGGAAAGATAAAAGTAGTGTCTGTCTGTCTGTCTGTCTGTCTGTGTCTGTCTGTCTGGCACCACTAGTATAAACTGTCTGTCTGTCTGTCTGTCTGTCTGTCTGTCTGTCTGTCTGTCTGTCTGTCTGTCTGTCTGTCTGTCTGTCTGTCTGGCACCACTAGAATAAACATAATGTCTCAAATGTACAAAAGAACAAACTGAATGGCTGGTCTATTGTTTAGCTGAAAAATGGTTTGTGGCTTTAATATATATATTCCTCATCTCTCCTCCTTCCCTTCTCCTCCCCTCTCCCTTCCCCTCTCCTCCACCCCCCCTTCTCCTCCCCTCTCCCTTCCCCAGCTCTCTCCAGTGGTCTCCAGGGCCAGAGCGCCTCGTCCATCTCGTCAGAGATCAAGTCGGAGGATGAAGGGGACGAGAACCTACAGGATGCCAGATCTATGGAGGCCAAGAAGGAGGAGCCCGACAACAAGGACCTCAAGTCTATTGATAGGTCAAGATCTAGGTAACCGTGTCGGCAACGCTCGCTTCATTTAAATTCCACTAACAACGGATTTTGATGAAGTGAACAGGTGTGATTTGGGGGACAGCTAAATAAACAAATGAAAAACAACAGCAAAGAGACTGATAATCTACAGAGTGAAAAACACTGAAATATACTCACTTACATAGCAAACTATGACATTCTATGGCCTGTCTAGTCAGTAGGCTACATACATATTATGACAGTTATTTAAAGCCATACAATTACAGCTGTATGGCAGTTTGTCAAGAATCACATAAACCGGCATACTATACATTATACACACACACACAGTATATGTACACTACGTAGAAGGTTGGTAAGCGCCTTAATTGGGGAGGACGGGCTCGTGGTAAAGGCTGGAGCGGAATCCGTGGAATGGTATCGAATACGTCAAACACGTGGTTTTGCTCCGTTCCAGACATTATTACGAGCAGTCCTTACCCTCTACAGCCTCCACTGGTACACTAACACATTGATTGCTCCAAATGTAGTCCTCCTTTGAGTGTATCTGAAGCCAGGCGGTCCAGTCCCGTCCACGGTCTTGAGCCGTGTTTTAGCTGTTTCTCACACACCAGAGTAGAATCCCCACTTCCTCATTCCCAAAATGCACTTGGGGCTCCAGCCCATGCCAGGATAAACTCTGTGACATCACAACGTTTATAGACCTTCCACCTGGAATGATCTAATCAGACTAATTTGGACCCAACCCCAGATTATCGTGATGAAACGATTGAAAAAAAAATGTCTCCTCCCTCCTTCCTTCCCTCCTTCCCTCCTTCCCTCCTTCCCTCCTTCCCTCCCTCCCTCCCTCCCTCCCTCTCTCTCTCTCTCCCTCCCTCCCTCCCTCCCTCCCTCCCTCCCTCCTTCCCTCCCTCTGTCTAAATGCATTGAAACCAATTGAAAATATATGCTCTGAACGATTGAAAAGAGATAAATTAAACAATTGAAAATAGATGTATTGAACGACTGAAAATAGATGCATTGAACGATTTGAAAATAGATGCATTGAAAAATTGAACATTTCAACGATTGAAAATAGATGCATTAAACGATTTAGTATTTTAACGATAGAAAATAGATGCATTGAACAACTGAAATTAGATGCATTGAATAGAATGGAAATTAATTGTTTCAGGTTCCAACACCATCTACTATATATGCAGTGCCATCAGAAATGATTCAATTTTTTTAATTTTATTTTACATTTTGTTGTATTACAGCCTGATTTCTAAATGGTTTAAAGATATTTTTTTCTCACCCATCTACACATAATACTCCATCATGACGAAGTGAAATTGTGTTTTTAGAAATGTTTTCCACATTTATTGAAAATGAAATAGAGAAATATTTCATTTACAATAAGTATTCATACCCCTGAGTCAATACTTTACCTTTGACAGTGATTACAGCTGTGAGGCTTTCTGGGTAATTCTCAAAGAGTTTTCCACACCTGGATTGTGCAACATTTGCCCATTATTATTTTCAAAATTCTTCAAGCTTTGTCAAATTGGTTGTTGATCGTTGGTAGAAAACCATTTTCAGGTCTTGCCATAGATTTTCAAGTAGATTTAAGTCAAAGTTGTAACATTCAGGAACATTCACTGTTTTCTTGGTAAGCAACTCCAGTGTGGATTTGTCTTTGTGTTTTAGGTTATTTTCCTGCTGAAGGGTGAATTCATCTCCCAGTGTCTGGTGGAAAGCAGACTGAACCATGTTTTCCTCTGGGATTTTGCCTGTGCATTCCTTTTATTTTTTATCCTGAAAAACTCCCTAGTCCTTAACGATTACAAGCATACCCATAACATGATGCAATCACCACAATGCTTGAAAATATGGAGAGTGGTACTCAGTAATGTGTTGTATTGAATTTGCCCCAAACATAACACTTTGTATTCAGGGAAAAAAGTGAATTTCTTTGCCTCATCTTTTGCAGTATTACTTTAGTGCCTTGTTGCAAACAAGATGCATGTTTTTAGAATATTTGTATTCTGTACAGGCTTCCTTCTTTTCACTCTGTCAATTAGGTTAGTATTGTAGAGTAACCACACTGTTGTTGATCCATCCTCAGTTTTCTCCTATCACAGCCATTAACCTCTCTAGGGGGTGTGGGACGGTAGTGTCCCACCTGACCAACATCCGGTGAAATTGCAGAGCACCAAATTCAAATTAAATTACTATAAATATTTAACTTTCATGAAATCACAAGTGTAATACATCAAAATAAAGCTTAACTTGTTGTTAATCCAGCCGCCATGTCAGATTTCAAAAAGGCTTTACGGCGAAAGCAAACCATGCGATTATCTGAGCTCAGCACACAAAACATTACATTCAGTTACCAGCCAAGTAGACTAGTCACAAAAGTCAGAAATAGCAATAAAATTAATCACTTACCTTTGATGATCTTCGTATGGTTGCACTCACAATACTCCCAGTTACACAATAAATGTTCGTTTTGTTCGATAAAGTCCCTCTTTATATCCAAAAACCTCCATTTTGTTGGCGCGTTTTGTTCAGTAATCCAATGGCTCAATTGGCCGAAAATTCCAAATAGTATCCGTAAAGTTCGTAGAAACATGTCAAACGATGTTTATAATCAATCCTCAGGTTGTTTTTAGCCTAAATAATCGATAATATTTCAACCGGACAAAAGCTTCGTCAATATAAAAGAAAAACAAGAAAGGCACGCTCTCGGTCGCGCGCAGAAAACATCTCTGGGGACAACCCACTATCCACTCACTCAAAGTTGTCATTCTCCCTCATTTTTCAGAATAAAAGCCTGAAACAATGTCTAAAGACTGTTCACAACCAGTGGAAGCCATAGGGAACGGAATCTGGGTCCTATCCCTTTAAATGGTGGATAGGCTTTCATTGGAAAAACAGCCATTTCAAAATAATGGCACTTCCTGGATGGATTTTCCTCAGTTCTGTTATACTCACAGACATTATTTTAACAGTTTTAGAAACTTTGGAGTGTTTTCTATCCAAATGTACTAATTATCTGCATATCCTAGCTTCTGGGCCTGAGTAGCAGGCAGTTTACTTTGGGCACGCTTTTCATTCGGAGGTGAAAATAGTGCCCCCTACCCTAGTGAGGTTAAACTCTGTAACTGTTTTAAAGTCACCATCGGTCTCATGGTGAAATCACGGAGCGGTTTCCTTCCTCTCCGGCAACTGAGTTAGGAAGGACACCTGTATCTTTGTAGTGACTGAGTGTATTGATACACCATCCAACGTGTAATGAATAACTTCACCATGCTCAAAGGGATATTCAATGTCAGCTTTTTTTTTTTACCTATCTACCAATAGGTGCCCTTCTTTGCGAGGCATTGAAAAACCTCCCTGGTCTTTGTGAATGAATCTGTGTTTGAAATACACTGCTCGACTGAGGGACTGAGGGACTTTGTATGTGTGGTGTACAGAGATGAGGTAGTCATTCCAAAATCATGTTAAACACTATTATTGCACACAGAGTGAGTCCATGTAACTTATTTTGTGATTTGTTCAGCAAATGTTTACTCCTCAATGTATTTAGCCATCGCCATGACAAAGGGATTGAATGGTTATTGACTCAAGACATTTCAGCTTTTAATTTTCAATACATTTGTACAAAATTCAAAAAAACATAATTCCACTTTGAAATGATGAGGTATTGTGTGTAGACCAGTGACAAAGATTCTCAATTTAATACATTTTAAATTCAGGCTGTAACAACAACAAAATGTGGAAAAAAGTAATGAAGGGTGAATACTTTCTGAATGAACTGTGTCTACAGTGCAGTCAGTCGCACAGGTAAACGGATAGGCATCACACATCCTTTTAAACAGAGATTCAGACTGTACCCGGCTTCATCCAATGTGCTGGCATTTCAAAATGGCTAAGCGTGGGTAAGTGTTGGTTTAGCTGGTAGCTGGTGCTGATCAGTCCCCCTATCGGTCCCACAGCAACGCGGATGACGAGGACTTGTCTCCGGAGCAGAAGATCGAACGTGAGAAGGAACGCAGGATGGCCAACAACGCCCGAGAGCGTCTGCGTGTCCGAGACATCAACGAGGCTTTCAAGGAGCTGGGGCGCATGGTGCAGCTGCACCTGAAGAGTGACAAGCCACAGACCAAACTGCTCATACTGCATCAGGCCGTGGCCGTCATACTGAGTCTGGAGCAGCAAGTCAGAGGCAAGGGATCTGACACACATATATACATACATATAGGGACCTGACACACATATATACATACATATAGGTATCTGACACACATATATACATACATATAGGGATTTGACACACATATATATAGGGACCTGACACACACACATATATACATACATATAGGGATCTGACACACACATATACATACATATAGGGATCTGACACACATATATATATATATATATATACACATATAGGGACCTGACACACACACATATATACATATAGGGACCTGACACACACACACATATATACATATAGGGACCTGACACACATATATGCATACATATAGGGATCTGACACACACACATATATACATATATATATATATATATATATATATATATATATATATATATATATATATATATATATATATATATATACACACACCTATACTGTACGCATACATATATAGTCACACACAGACAAACACATAGACAGACACACACATAGACAGACAGACACAAGTCAGACAGACAGACATAGACAGACACACACGTCAGACAGACACACACACAGACAGACACACACACAAGTCAGACAGACACACACACACACACAGACAGACGCACACATAGACAGACATATAGACACTTACACAGTACATACAAGATTTCCCTTGCTGCTCCTGGCTCAGTATGTGGCTCAGTATGTGTGGGTGTGTGTGTGTGTGTGTAGTAGTAGTGGTAGTGGTAGTAGTAGTGGCATTAGTAGTAGTAGCAGTAGTAGTAGTAGTAGTAGTATTAGTAGTAGTAGCAGTAGCAGTAATAGTATAGTAGTAGTAGTGGCAGTAGTATTAGTAGTAGTAGCAGTAGTAGTAGTAGTATAGTAGTAGTAGTAGCAGTAGTAGTAGCAGTAGCAGTAGTAGAAGTAGCAGTAGTAGTAGTAGTAGTAGTAGTAGTAGTAGCAGTAGTAGTAGTAGTAGTAGTAACAGTAGTAGTACTTTATAAATCAATTTCTAGTACTAGTACTGTTACTACTTCTACTACACACACATACACACACACACACCTACTGAGCCTGGAGCAGCAAATCAGAGGTCAGAGATAATACAGACACACACACACACACATACACACACACACACAAGGGTGCATTATTCTTTAGGCCTGGCTGTGGCTGAATCTTAACTTCCCCTTTAAGTCGAATTTTCACTTAGTTTCCTATTGATGTCAATGCATTAATTAGTGTAAATCTGATTTAAGTGGAAGTTAGGATTGGCTCCATAATTTAACAGCAGATGTAGAGCAATATCTTCTCAGATCCACACGGTGGAGCTGCGTCAGTTCTTAAACACTTACTTGTGTCTATGTTTCTTGTGCGCGCGTGTGTGTGTTTGTGCGTGCACGTGCGTTTGTGTGTACGTGGGTCCGTGGGTGCGTGCCTGTCCATGTTCGTGTCTCTAGAGAGGAATCTGAACCCTAAGGCAGCGTGTCTGAAGAGACGTGAGGAGGAGAAAGGCTCGTCGGACGGCGGAGCGACCCTCTCCCTGGCCGGGCCGCACCATGCCATGGGGGATGCCTCCAACCCAATGGGACAAATGTAAAAACCCCCTAAATGGTCAGAAGATATATTCACTTTAAACTAATCTGCTGTGAAAACACATGTACCATAACTTACCATTAACCCCCAAAAACAACCTAAGAAAATTGAATTGGTGTTTATAATGTTTAACATTCTGGCTCCATTTGCTAAGAAATCAATACAAAATGCAATAATACAGGCTTTTAACACAGAACACATATTTGTTATCAGTCTTCCACAGTGACTTGGCCTACACGCTCTGCATTGTGTAAATGGATAGCATTGTTGTTTTGTCTACACTCGCATCCCATATAAATTATACACTTTATAGCAGAATTACAGTACAAATAGGGGGGGGGGGGAATTAGGACGATTTCTCCCTTGTACACTTGAGTCCAAATGGATTGAAATTGAACAAGCGGAGTTGTATGGTCTTCTGGGGGTGACATTGCTGGTAGTTAACAATGGGGCTGGCTGACATCACAAACCCTCAAATCTATTGATACAAAACGCTGGGTACATTTGAACAGCAGATTGGCAGTAAGTGTGCTTTTTAGTGTGTGTGTGTGTGTGCTCATTGTGTGTTCCGCTGTGTGTGTGTAGGTGACTTGCTTTAGCTTCATCAAGTGAAACTCAGTGAAAACCATCTTGTGGTTTTGATTGTGTGTGATGTGATGTATTGTGTTGATTGTTTCACTGTCTATAGTTGAATGTCGTGCAGAAACTATGAGACAGAATCAAGGTTTGACAGTAGTATAACGTACAGTACCAGTCAAAAGTGGTGCAGACATCAAAACTATGAAATAACACGTATGGAATCATGTAGTAACCAAAAAAGTGTTAAACAAATCAAAATATATTTTAGATTTTAGATTCTTCAAAGTAGCCACCCTTCAGGCTCCTGAGTGGCGCAGCGGTCTAAGGCACTGCATCACAGTGCTAGAGGCATCACTGCAAACCCTGGTTCAATCTGGGCTGTATCACAACCGGCTGTGATCGGGAGTCCCATAGGGCGGCGCACAATTGGCCCAGCGTCGTCCTGGTTAGGGTTTGGCCGGTGTAGGCCATCATTGTAAATAAGAAATTGGTCTTAACTGACTTGCCTAGTTAAATGAGAAGATGCTTGGCATTCTCTCAACCAGCTTCACCTAGAATGCTTTTCCAATAGTCTTGAAGGAATTCCCACATATGCTCAGCACTTGTTGGCTGCTTTTCCTTCACTCTGTGGTCCATCCCAAACCATCTCAATTGGGTTGAGGCCAGGTCATCTGATGCAGCACTCCATCAACTCTCCTTCTTGGTCAAATAGCCCTTACACAGCCTGGAGGTGTGTTTTGGGTCATTGTCCTGTTGAAAAACAAATGATAGTCCCACTAAGCTCAAAACAGATGGGATGGCGTATCACTGCAGAATGCTGTGGTAGCCATGCTGGTTAAGCTGTGGTAGCCATGCTGGTTAAGCTGTTGTAGCCATGCTGGTCCTCCTCCTCCTCCATGCTTCACGGTGGGAACCACACATGTGGAGATCATCCGTTCACCTACTCTGCGTCTCACAAAGACACGGCGGTTAGAACCAAAATTCTGAAATTTGGACTCATCAGACGAAAGGACAGATTTCCACCGTTCTAATGTCCACTGCTCGTGTTTCTTGGCCCAAGCAAGTCTCTTCTTATTATTGGTGTCCTTTAGTAGTGGTTTCTTTGCAGCAATTCAACCATGAAGGCCTGATTCACACAGTCTCCTCTGACCAGTTGATGTTGAGATGTGTCTGCTACTTGAACTCTGTGAAGCATTTATTTGGGCTGCAATTTCTGAGGCTGGCAACTCTAATGAACTTATCCTCTGCAGCAGAGGTAACTCTGGGTCTTCCTTTCCTGTGGCGGTCCTCATGAGAGCCAGTTTCATCATAGTGCTTGATGTTTTTTTGCGACTGCACTTGAAGAAACTTTCAAAGTTCTTGAAATGTTCGTGATTGACTGACCTTCATATCTTAAAGTAATAATAGATTGTTGTTTCTCTTTGCTTATTTGAGCTGTTCTTGCCATAATATGGACTTGGTCTTTTACTAAATAGGGCTATCTTCTGTATACCACCCATTACCTTATCACAACACAACTGATTGACTCAAATGCATTAAGAGGGAAAGGTTGGTGGTATGTCCTCCATTTGCAGAGTACGATCCTGCCTTACACAGGAAGCGACGCTGGTCCTAATCCAGGCACTTGTCATCTCCCGTCTGGATTACTGCGACTCGCTCTTGGCGGGGCTCCCTGCCTGTGCCATTAAACCCCTACAACTCATCCAGAACGCCGCAGCCCGTCTGGTGTTCAACCTTCCCAAGTTCTCTCACGTCACCCCGCTCCTCCACTCTCTCCACTGGCTTCCAGTTGAAGCTCGCATCTGCTACATGACCATGGTGCTTGCCTACGGAGCTGTGAGGGGAACGGCACCTCCGTACCTTCAGGCTCTGATCAGGCCCTACACCCAAACAAGGGCACTGCGTTCATCCACCTCTGGCCTGCTGGCCCCCCTACCTCTACGGAAGCACAGTTCCCGCTCAGCCCAGTCAAAACTGTTCGCTGCTCTGGCACCCCAATGGTGGAACAAGCTCCCTCACGACGCCAGGACAGCGGAGTCAATCACCACCTTCCGGGGAGACACCTGAAACCCCACCTCTTTAAGGAATACCTGGGATAGGATAAAGTAATCCTTCTAACCCCCCCACCCCAAAAAAAAGATATAGATGTACTATTGTAAAGTGGTTGTTCCACTGGATATCATAAGGTGAATGCACCAATTTGTAAGTCGCTCTGGATAAGAGCGTCTGCTAAATGACGTAAATGTAAATGTAAATGAAAGAAATTTCACAGATTTGAACAAGGCACACCTGTTAATTGAAATGCATTCCAGGTGACTACCTCATGAAGCTGGTTGAAAGAATGCAAAGAATGTGCAAAGCTGACTTCAAGGCAAAGGGTGGCTACGTTGAAGAATCTCAAATCTAAAATATATTTTCACTTGTTTAACACTTTTTTTGGTTACTACATGATTCCATATGTTATTTCATAGTTTTGATGTCTTCACTATTATTTATACGTTGTAGAAAATAGTAAAAATAAAGAAAAACCCTTGAAAGAGTGGGTAGAGACATGTGGCTTGTAGTGAAGAACCAAAGGTTGGTGGTATCTTCTCCATAAAGTTCAGGAGTGTAAAGAGAAGGATCTGAAATCCAGAACACAGGTACAGAAGCTAATCAGACAGTGGAACACAGGTACAGAAGCTAATCAGACAGTGGTACACAGGTACACAGGTACAGAAGCTAATCAGACAGTGGTACACAGGTACAGAAGCTAATCAGACAGTGGAACACAGGTGCAGAAGCTAATCAGACAGTGGTACACAGGTACACAGGTACACAGGTACAGAAGCTAATCAGATAGTGGAACACAGGTACACAGGTACAGAAGCTAATCAGACAGTGGAACACAGGTACAGAAGCTAATCAGACAGTGGAACACAGGTACAGAAGCTAATCAGATAGTGGAACACAGGTACACAGGTACAGAAGCTAATCAGACAGTGGAACACAGGTACAGAGGTACATTATCACAACAAAATCATTTCTACAGACCATAGAAATAGAATGACCCATGAGTGAACTGTCAATTTGCCATGTTCTGAAGCACTTTCCACTTCTAGTCATAACTGTTTCTAAAATCACGGAGGCCTTTCATACCTTGATCTTAATTTCCGGGTATGTAGAAAGATGATTAGGACCGAGAACGAGAGCGTCTGTCCTGAACTTTTCCTTTTTGTTTCTTCTCATTTGTTTATGTGTGTGTGTGTGTGTGTGTGTGTGTGTGTGTGTGTGTGTGTGTGTGTGTGTGTGTGTGTCGTGTCGTGTTTGTTGGTTTGTCCAGGTAACAGCTGTGTCTAACCCCTTCTGTCCTCCTATAGGTCCAAGCTCCCGGAATTCATCAAGATGATGAGTGACCACTTCCTTTGACAACATTCTTCTATTTCCTGAACCAATCAATCAACCGATCATGTCAATCAACGATCGATCGATCTGACCAATGTCTTGCCCTGACCACCTGTCTTTTGTCTTCTGTAGAAATAAATTAACCCAAATGTATATTGGCTATGGAACAACATAACAGATACTACAGTACTACAGATACTACAATACTACAGAAACTACAGTACTACAGATACTACAGTGCTATAGATACTACAATACTACAGAAACTACAGTACTGCAGATATTACAGTACTACAGATACTACAATACTTCAGAAACTACAGTACTACAGATATTACAGTACTACAGATACTACAGTACTACAAATACTACAGTACTATAGATACTACAGTACTATAGATACTATAGATAATACAGATACTACAGTACTATAGAGACTACAGATACTATAGATACTATAGATAATACAGATACTACAGTACTATAGATACTACAGATACTATAGATACTACAGTACTATAGATACTACAGATACTACAGTACTATAGATACTACAGATACTACAGTACTATAGATAATACAGATACTACAGTACTACAGATAATACAGATACTACAGTACTACAGATACCACAGTACTACATATACTACAGTACTACAGTACTACAGATTCTACAGTACTACAGTACTACAGATAATACATATACTACAGTACTACAGATAATACAGATAATAGATATACTACAGTACTACAGTACAATACATTTGTTCTTCTTTCTTTCTGTTATTATATATATCTTAAAGATTTTTTAAAAATGAACAAAAAAAATATATAATAATTGATGCAACTACTCGATGTTGGGGGACTATTTCAAACATATCATTATGTTTTTTAACAATGTTTAACAATGTTGCAGACTGAGCTGTTAGTGAACACAGCCCTCTCAACTGAATGGTAATCTTCTCAATCTTCTCCACACTGTGGAAACTCTTGCAGTAGTGCCTGAAATCCTCCTTGACATTTCAAGTTAGCTAGATATATATGAAAACTCAATCAGTCGGTCTAGACGGGAGAAGGTATTAATAGAATATGAAAAGTAGACATTATGTAGAATTTCAAGATATTGTAAAAACATGCAATAATGACAAAAAAAAGTGTACTTCTAATCTAAAACAGAACAGATTCATTTTAAAATAACACTTTTGTTTTTGGGCTCTAAGTTGGCTAGAATTGGCTGTATACTAGAGTGGATAGAGGCAAAAAATTGCTGCCCCTTATACTTCTAGCCACTCGAAACCAGCAAACATCCTGATTCAGATTTGAAATGTGTTTTCATTGGTCATTCCTTTGCGTGGGCGGAGCAGATGAGCAAATGGACCCTTGTGATTGGAGGGCAGGCCGTTGGTAGTGTTACTGTTCGTTAGTCCATGTTACTAGGCAGATGAAGGATGGGTGAAGGAGATTGTCTCCTTGCTGTGTCCGTCACACAGACAGATCCAGAACAAAGTCTCTCTCCCAGTGATGATGTCACTTCCCTGGTTGGTGATGTCACTTCCCTGGTTGGTGATGACGCTGCGTTGGAAAGGCACAGCCAGAGGGGGATGTATATCCCAGAGGCCGAGCAGTCCGTCATCTTGTATGATTTGTCTGATTTATAAACCCCGGTCTAGCACTTCACACCCCCCTCTGTCCCACTCCCCAGTTCTCCCTTCCTGCCCCCTTACCCTCAACCAAGCCCTAACCCCAGACCCTGCAAGGCCCCAGAGATGCAATTTTAACATTCACTTCTACCAATGTGCCTTTTAGAGTTCATATCATTCAAATGCGATGAGGAGGAGACGGACGTTATCTGAACTTTTTAGGATTCAAGCTTAGGGAACTGTTAGTTATTAGGTCTATGCAGTCAGGTTTTTTCCGACCTGGGAATTAAAAAAAAAAAAAAAAAGAGTCAAAAGAGAAAAAAAAAGTATTTTTGGGATAAACTGTATTTAATTGTACTGTATGCTTATATGTAATTAGAAGGCGTGTCCCTGAACAGACCTTGTTTTAGTCAGTTGAGCCCCCTGGCGGCCCCAGCACCCCGAGTTTCAGACCCCTTCCTGTATTATTACAAGTTTCAGCCTGTTTCCATAGTGAACTACACGTCTGTTATTGAGCGTTGTATTATAGCTATCAGCTTTTTATCAATATCGGCTTTTCCGTGAGCCACCGTAGTCTTCAGTACCAGTGTGTGGTTGTATGTGTAAAACAGAGTTTTTCCTCTTTTTTAAAATCTTTCTCTTATTCTTTGTCTGTTCTGGTTTCTCTGTTGATGAAAAAAGTACTAAACCACGACTTGCTGCCATATGGAGATTCGTCAGCAGCTGTTTTTAAATGTGGTTTTACGTTATCCAATCAACGCAAGGCACTGAAACTGGAAAATAATCTATTTGAAAATCACTATATATACATGTAAAAATATATACAATATATAAATAAGGATGGTGCCAGTTTTCAAAGGAGAGGTTGTTTTGTTGGTGATTAATTATTTTCTCAGAGATGGGTAGAAGGTTTGAAGAGGCATCTCAGTGTTACTTTAAAGAGACAAGACGCGTTCTTCTTCTCTGCCGTGCCGTGCCGTGCCGTGACATCACAATGACTGACTATGGTGTCCCTGACTGGACAAAAGGGACCGAAGTTACAACATGTTCCACTCACTGCTATTCAGCTGTCAAAAGGAAACGCAGACATTTGTCAATTGTATGCAACAAATGCAAACTGACCATTATTTTGAAATTGTGTATGTAAAAGTTATATTTTTACATGTAGGCTGTTGTTATTTTGTGTTTAGATAATACGTTGTATTAGTTTTTTTTTTGTTAAAAGATGAAAAAGTACAATTCGGTGTTAAAAACATGTCACATTGAAAATGTAGTGAGGTCAAAAGTTTCAATATCATTGTTTTGTTTTTTTCCTTCAGCATTTTGTTTGTTTATATCAAGAAGGTATATAATATTATTTTCATGCTCCATGCTCATTGCCATTTTTCATTGTATTTTTTTTGAAGAAAATGTGTAAATAAGTCATAATACACGGGGTTCATGACCTTTTGGTGGGGTGCTGGTGGTGAATAGCTGAAAGTGGGAGAGAATTGAGTTGATTTGATCAGTTGTATTCTGCTTGTAATTGTCTGGTTATTCTAGCCAGGTGCCAATATTAATTAAAAAAAATCAATGGCACGTAACTGAATGTGTGTCATGGCTTAGCTCTCTACTCACTGTTCTTTATGTGCTGTCTCAGTGTTGTACCACGATGACCCGTTGACAGACAGTACGACTCTCGTCTGCAGGGAAATGCTCTATATTCTGACTGTTTTCAAGTGGTGCTAAACAAGTACTGGTCAGAGTTACAGTTTCCCACATAGATTGATTCAGTCTAAATACCTTGGCAAGAAATCCTAATTTGTCAGGTTAAACGTTTGATTGTCTTAAAATGTGCCCCTAGCATCTGAAATTAACATTAATATATTATTAGTAAAGATTGAAAAATGTTGCAATCTTTTAGCTATTTCCCCCCAAAATATATTATTTGACTGTTTTTTCCAGCTAATCCCTGATTATTCCAGCTAATTCCTGATTATTCCACCTAATTCCTGATTATTCCAGCTAATTCCTGATTATTCCAGCTAATCCCTGATTATTCCAGCTAATTCCTGATTATTCCAGCTAATCCCTGATTATTCCAGCTAATCCCTGATTATTCCAGCTAATTCCTGATTATTCCAGCTAATTCCTGATTATTCCACCTAATTCCTGATTATTCCAGCTAATTCCTGATTATTCCAGCTAATCCCTGATTATTCTAGCTAATTCCTGATTATTCCAGCTAATCCCTGATTATTCCAGCTAATCCCTGATTATTCCAGCTAATTCCTGATTATTCCAGCTAATTCCTGATTATTCCAGCTAATCCCTGATTATTCCAGCTAATCCCTGATTATTCCACCTAATTCCTGATTATTCCAGCTAATCCCTCATTATTCCAGCTAATTCCTGATTATTCCAGCTAATTCCTGATTATTACAGCTAATCCCTGATTATTCCAGCTAATTCCTGATTATTCCAGCTAATCCCTGATTATTCCACCTAATTCCTGATTATTCCAGCTAATCCCTCATTATTCCAGCTAATCCCTGATTATTCCACCTAATTCCTGATTATTCCAGCTAATCCCTGATTATTCCAGCTAATTCCTGATTATTCCAGCTAATCCCTGATTATTCCACCTAATTCCTGATTATTCCAGCTAATCCCTGATTATTCCAGCTAATCCCTGATTATTCCACCTAATTCCTGATTATTCCAGCTAATCCCTCATTATTCCAGCTAATTCCTGATTATTCCAGCTAATTCCTGATTATTCCAGCTAATCCCTGATTATTCCAGCTAATTCCTGATTATTCCAGCTAATCCCTGATTATTCCACCTAATTCCTGATTATTCCAGCTAATCCCTCATTATTCCAGCTAATTCCTGATTATTCCACCTAATTCCTGATTATTCCAACTAATTCCTGATCATTCTTAATCATTCTAATTCCTGCTGTTTGAATCGGACCTAGTCTAAACAATTTTTTATTAGATTGATTCTAAGATTCTAAGTGCTAATATTTAGATTTTGCAAGATTTAATGTTGAGTGAAAATTCTCAAGGATTGCAATATCTCAGTCGTTGTGTTTATAGCAACAGGCAAAAAAGTAATTTTCTTTTCTTTTCCTGATTCTACGTGTCATCTCACCTCTCTCGTTTTCAGTGATTCAACCATGTGCTGTTATAGCTGTGCTTTATCTTCTACGGTGGTGTGTAGGGAGGAAAACACACACAGCGTTGAATACATAGGGGAATGTTCTAGAATCTTGTTTCGTTATGAAAAATGTTGCCCTTGAAAGCAAATTATTGAGCTACATTGTTCACCGAGAACAAAACAAACGAAAGTAAAGGGCCAATGCTCTTGGCAAACTTTATTTTTTTATTTTCTGGTGATCATTGTAATTCAATAAAGAAATAATGTAATTCAATACTTTTAGTCATTTAACCGTTTGTATTAGGCCTTTCCTCTATGGATTTGATGTTACATTCTCTGTTTGAGTTTTACACATCTGAAGCAGACACTGGTTAACGATAGACTGAAAACAAGGCTACGACAAACTGGATTTCATGTTGTACTTCAGACAATGAGCACCGGTGAACACAAGCAACACAAACAACACTGATATTTGGTCATTTATCAAGGTATTTTCCGTTGTGCAAAAGAATGAGAAAGAAACTGAATTTTATACAAATGGTTACCATGGGTGTTTATGTGACACTAATTTTGCAGGAAAACTTCCTAATGTTTTTTGTAAAATGTAAAAAATAATGAAAAAGAATAAAGTTAACAATAAAAGGAACCTCTTTGCTTGATAACGATGGCTGCCGTTAAAAAAACAAAACAAGGATCAATTATTTAACATCTATTGCGAGGAAAAAAAAAATGCCTATTGCCAAGTAATATCGATTTCATTTCTGATACAATACAAAAAGCACAAAGTTAAACAGATTTAAGTCTTGATCAAAAGTTTAACTTGACTAGATAATCATTATACTGAGAAAGAAAACTCCCTTTTAAGCAACGTTAATAAGATCACACTTTAAAAGGTATTGTACACTTGAAGTTTGAAAGGTTTGTTTATGAGTTTCCTTTTGTCTTCAGTCTAGCTTCTAGCCACCATGTACAGTGACACCTGTCAATCAAGTTATGTCTGCAATTTGTACATATCCAGTCTTCAATATGGTTTAATTACTCTCTTCTATTTTTGATCTCACATTGCATCACAGCAAAGTTAGACTACAGAGATACTAACTAGCACAGAAGTTAGACTACAGAGATACTAACTAGCACAGAAGTTAGACTACAGAGATACTAACACAGGAGTTAGACTACAGAGATACTAACACAGACGTTAGACTACAGAGATACTAACACAGAAGTTAGACTACAGAGATACTAACACAGGAGTTAGACTACAGAGATACTAACACAGACGTTAGACTACAGAGATACTAACACAGAAGTTAGACTACAGAGATACTAACACAGAAGTTAGACTACAGAGATACTAACACAGACGTTAGACTACAGAGATACTAACACAGAAGTTAGACTACAGAGATTCTAAGACAGAAGTTAGACAGCAGAGATACTAACACAGAAGTTAGACAGCAGAGATACTAACACAGAAGTTAGACAGCAGAGATACTAACACAGAAGTTAGACTACAGAGATACTAACTAACACAGATAAATATAAGACTATTATTTTGGCTACCATGGCTGTGCCACCATAGGATGACAATGCCCCCATCCACAGGGCACGAGTGGTCACTGAATGGTTTGATGAGCATGAAAACGATGTAAACCATATGCCATGGCCGTCTCAGTCGACAGATCTCAACTCAATTGAACACTTATGGGAGATTCTGGAGCGGCGCCTGAGACAGCGTTTTCCATCACCGTCAATAAAACACCAAATGATGGAGTTTCTCATGGAAGAATGGTATCACATCCCTCCAATAGAGTTCCAGACACCTGTAGAATCTATGCCGAGGTGCATTGAAGCTGTTATTTCGGCAGTTACCTGTATATGTAAGTATCACTGATTCTAATAAAGATACACCAGGTGGCACCATGGCTTCTTCTTTTATCTGGCTAGTCATTGTTTTACTTCTTCTTCTTCTGTATCATTTAAGTCGTCCTTGTGCCGTGGTTGGTTGGTTGGTTGGTTGGTTGGTTGGTTGGTTGGTTAAAACATATTCATTTCAGAGTATTATAGACTCCATATGTAATGGTGAAAACACATGAACTGTGACCTTTTTCGTTCTTCTTGTTACTTGTGATGCAATTAAAGTGACAAACAGTGAGAGGAGAATGACCATGGATCAGTGGCTGGCGTCTAGACCAGGGCACCCTATCATAGTAGAGAACTAGACCAGGGCACCCTATCATAGTAGAGAACTAGACCAGGGCACCCTATCATAGTAGAGAACTAGACCAGGGCACCCTATCATAGTAGAGAACTAGACCAGGGCACCCTATCATAGTAGAGAACTAGACCAGGGCACCCTATCATAGTAGAGAACTAGACCAGGGCACCATAGTAGAGAACTAGACCAGGGCACCATAGTAGAGAACTAGACCAGGGCACCCTATCATAGTAGAGAACTAGACCAGGGCACCCTATCATAGTAGAGAACTAGACCTGGGCACCCTATCATAGTAGAGAACTAGACCAGGGCACCCTATCATAGTAGAGAACTAGACTAGGGCACCATAGTAGAGAACTAGACCAGGGCACCCTATCATAGTAGAGAACTAGACCAGGGCACCCTATCATAGTAAAGAACTAGACCAGGGCACCCTATCATAGTAGAGAACTAGACCAGGGCACCCTATCATAGTAGAGAACCAGACCAGGGCACCCTATCATAGTAGAGAACTAGACTAGGGCACCCTATCATAGTAGAGAACTAGACCAGGGCACCATAGTAGAGAACTAGACCAGGGCACCCTATCATAGTAGAGAACTAGACCAGGGCACCCTATCATAGTAGAGAACTAGACCAGGGCACCCTATCATAGTAGAGAATTAGACTAGGGCACCCTATCATAGTAGAGAACTAGACCAGGGCACCCTATCATAGTAGAGAACTAGACCAGGGCATCATAGTAGAGAACTAGACCAGGGCACCCTATCATAGTAGAGAACTAGACCAGGGCACCCTATCATAGTAGAGAACTAGACCAGGGCACCCTATCATAGTAGAGAACTAGACCAGGGCACCCTATCATAGTAGAGAACTAGACCAGGGCACCCTATCATAGTAGAGAACTAGACCAGGGCACCCTATCATAGTAGAGAACTAGACCAGGGCACCCTATCATAGTAGAGAACTAGACCAGGGCACCCTATCATAGTAGAGAACTAGACCAGGGCATCATAGTAGAGAACTAGACCAGGGCACCCTATCATAGTAGAGAACTAGACCAGGGCACCCTATCATAGTAGAGAACTAGACCAGGGCACCCTATTATAGTAGAGAACTAGACCAGGGCACCATAGTAGAGAACTAGACCAGGGCACCCTATCATAGTAGAGAACTAGACCAGGGCATCATAGTAGAGAACTAGACCAGGGCACCCTATCATAGTAGAGAACTAGACTAGGGCACCATAGTAGAGAACTAGACCTGGGCACCCTATCATAGTAGAGCACTAGACCAGGACACCCTATCATAGTAGAGAACTAGACCAGGGCACCCTATCATAGTAGAGAACTAGACCAGGGCACCCTATCATAGTAGAGAACTAGACCAGGGCACCCTATCATAGTAGAGAACTAGACCAGGGCACCCTATCATAGTAGAGAACTAGACTAGGGCACCCTATCATAGTAGAGAACTAGACCAGGGCACCCTATCATAGTAGAGAACTAGACCAGGACACCCTATCATAGTAGAGAACTAGACCAGGGCACCCTATCATAGTAGAGAACTAGACCAGGGCACCCTATCATAGTAGAGAACTAGACCAGGACACCCTACCATAGTAGAGAACTAGACCAGGGCACCCTATCATAGTAGAGAACTAGACCAGGACACCCTATCATAGTAGAGAACTAGACCAGGGCACCCTATCATAGTAGAGAACTAGACCAGGGCACCCTATCATACTAGAGAACTAGACCAGGGCACCCTATCATAGTAGAGAACTAGACCAGGGCACCCTATCATAGTAGAGAACTAGACCAGGGCACCCTATCATAGTAGAGAACTAGACCAGGGCACCTTATCATAGTAGAGAACTAGACCAGGGCACCCTATCATAGTAGAGAACTAGACCAGGGCACCCTATCATAGTAGAGAACTAGACCAGGGCACCCTATCATAGTAGAGAACTAGACCAGGGCACCCTATCATAGTAGAGAACTAGACCAGGGCATCATAGTAGAGAACTAGACCAGGGCACCCTATCATAGTAGAGAACTAGACCAGGGCACCCTATCATAGTAGAGAACTAGACCAGGGCATCATAGTAGAGAACTAGACCAGGGCACCCTATCATAGTAGAGAACTAGACCAGGGCACCCTATCATAGTAGAGAACTAGACCAGGGCACCCTATCATAGTAGAGAACTAGACCAGGGCACCCTATCATAGTAGAGAACTAGACCAGGGCACCCTATCATAGTAGAGAACTAGACCAGGGCACCCTATCATAGTAGAGAACTAGACCAGGGCACCCTATCATAGTAGACAACTAGACCAGGGCACCCTATCATAGTAGAGATCTAGACCAGGGCACCCTATCATAGTAGAGAACTAGACCAGGGCACCCTATCATAGTAGAGAACTAGACCAGGGCACCCTATCATAGTAGAGAACTAGACCAGGGCACCCTATCATAGTAGAGAACTAGACCAGGGCACCCTATCATAGTAGAGAACTAGACCAGGGCACCCTATCATAGTAGAGAACTAGACCAGGGCACCCTATCATAGTAGAGAACTAGACCAGGGCACCCTATCATAGTAGAGAACTAGACCAGGGCACCCTATCATAGTAGAGAACTAGACCAGGGCATCATAGTAGAGAACTAGACCAGGGCACCCTATCATAGTAGAGAACTAGACCAGGGCACCCTATCATAGTAGAGAACTAGACCAGGGCACCCTATCATAGTAGAGAACTAGACCAGGGCACCCTATTATAGTAGAGAACTAGACCAGGGCACCATAGTAGAGAACTAGACCAGGGCACCCTATCATAGTAGAGAACTAGACCAGGGCATCATAGTAGAGAACTAGACCAGGGCACCCTATCATAGTAGAGAACTAGACTAGGGCACCATAGTAGAGAACTAGACCTGGGCACCCTATCATAGTAGAGCACTAGACCAGGACACCCTATCATAGTAGAGAACTAGACCAGGGCACCCTATCATAGTAGAGAACTAGACCAGGGCACCCTATCATAGTAGAGAACTAGACCAGGGCACCCTATCATAGTAGAGAACTAGACCAGGGCACCCTATCATAGTAGAGAACTAGACTAGGGCACCCTATCATAGTAGAGAACTAGACCAGGGCACCCTATCATAGTAGAGAACTAGACCAGGGACACCCTATCATAGTAGAGAACTAGACCAGGGCACCCTATCATAGTAGAGAACTAGACCAGGGCACCCTATCATAGTAGAGAACTAGACCAGGACACCCTACATAGTAGAGAACTAGACCAGGGCACCCTATCATAGTAGAGAACTAGACCAGGACACCCTATCATAGTAGAGAACTAGACCAGGGCACCCTATCATAGTAGAGAACTAGACCAGGGCACCCTATCATACTAGAGAACTAGACCAGGGCACCCTATCATAGTAGAGAACTAGACCAGGGCACCCTATCATAGTAGAGAACTAGACCAGGGCACCCTATCATAGTAGAGAACTAGACCAGGGCACCTTATCATAGTAGAGAACTAGACCAGGGCACCCTATCATAGTAGAGAACTAGACCAGGGCACCCTATCATAGTAGAGAACTAGACCAGGGCACCCTATCATAGTAGAGAACTAGACCAGGGCACCCTATCATAGTAGAGAACTAGACCAGGGCATCATAGTAGAGAACTAGACCAGGGCACCCTATCATAGTAGAGAACTAGACCAGGGCACCCTATCATAGTAGAGAACTAGACCAGGGCATCATAGTAGAGAACTAGACCAGGGCACCCTATCATAGTAGAGAACTAGACCAGGGCACCCTATCATAGTAGAGAACTAGACCAGGGCACCCTATCATAGTAGAGAACTAGACCAGGGCACCCTATCATAGTAGAGAACTAGACCAGGGCACCCTATCATAGTAGAGAACTAGACCAGGGCACCCTATCATAGTAGAGAACTAGACCAGGGCACCCTATCATAGTAGACAACTAGACCAGGGCACCCTATCATAGTAGAGATCTAGACCAGGGCACCCTATCATAGTAGAGAACTAGACCAGGGCACCCTATCATAGTAGAGAACTAGACCAGGGCACCCTATCATAGTAGAGAACTAGACCAGGGCACCCTATCATAGTAGAGAACTAGACCAGGGCACCCTATCATAGTAGAGAACTAGACCAGGGCACCCTATCATAGTAGAGAACTAGACCAGGGCACCCTATCATAGTAGAGAACTAGACCAGGGCACCCTATCATAGTAGAGAACTAGACTAGGGCACCCTATCATAGTAGAGAACTAGACTAGGGCACCCTATCATAGTAGAGAACTAGACCAGGGCACCCTATCATAGTAGAGAACTAGACCAGGGCACCCTATCATAGTAGAGAACTAGACCAGGGCATCATAGTAGAGAACTAGACCAGGGCACCCTATCATAGTAGAGAACTAGACCAGGGCACCATAGTAGAGAACTAGACCAGGGCACCCTATCATAGTAGAGAACTAGACTAGGGCACCATAGTAGAGAACTAGACTAGGGCACCCTATCATAGTAGAGAACTAGACTAGGGCACCCTATCATAGTAGAGAACTAGACCAGGGCACCCTATCATAGTAGAGAACTAGACTAGGGCACCCTATCATAGTAGAGAACTAGACCAGGGCATCATAGTAGAGAACTAGACCAGGGCACCCTATCATAGTAGAGAACTAGACCAGGGCACCCTATCATAGTAGAGAACTAGACCAGGGCATCATAGTAGAGAACTAGACCAGGGCACCTTATCATAGTAGAGAACTAGACCAGGGCACCCTATCATAGTAGAGAACTAGACCAGGGCACCCTATCATAGTAGAGAACTAGACCAGGGCACCCTATCATAGTAGAGAACTAGACCAGGGCACCCTATCATAGTAGAGAACTAGACCAGGGCACCCTATCATAGTAGAGAACTAGACCAGGGCACCCTATCATAGTAGAGAACTAGACCAGGGCACCCTATCATAGTAGAGAACTAGACCAGGGCATCATAGTATAGAACTAGACCAGGGCACCCTATCATAGTAGAGAACTAGACCAGGGCACCCTATCATAGTAGAGAACTAGACCAGGGCACCCTATCATAGTAGAGAACTAGACCAGGGCACCCTATTATAGTAGAGAACTAGACCAGGGCACCATAGTAGAGAACTAGACCAGGGCACCCTATCATAGTAGAGAACTAGACCAGGGCATCATAGTAGAGAACTAGACCAGGGCACCCTATCATAGTAGAGAACTAGACTAGGGCACCATAGTAGAGAACTAGACCTGGGCACCCTATCATAGTAGAGCACTAGACCAGGACACCCTATCATAGTAGAGAACTAGACCAGGGCACCCTATCATAGTAGAGAACTAGACCAGGGCACCCTATCATAGTAGAGAACTAGACCAGGGCACCCTATCATAGTAGAGAACTAGACCAGGGCACCGCACCCTATCATAGTAGAGAACTAGACCAGGGCACCCTATCATAGTAGAGAACTAGACCAGGGCACCCTATCATAGTAGAGAACTAGACCAGGGCACCCTATCATAGTAGAGAACTAGACCAGGGCACCCTATCATAGTAGAGAACTAGACCAGGGCACCCTATCATAGTAGAGAACTAGACCAGGGCACCCTATCATAGTAGAGAACTAGACCAGGGCACCCTATCATAGTAGAGAACTAGACCAGGGCACCCTATCATAGTAGAGAACTAGACCAGGGCACCCTATCATAGTAGAGAATCTAGACCAGGGCACCCTATCATAGTAGAGAACTAGACCAGGGCACCTATAGTAGAGAACTAGACCAGGGCACCCTATCATAGTAGAGAACTAGACCAGGGCACCCTATAGTAGACAACTAGACCAGGGCACCCTATCATAGTAGAGAACTAGACCAGGGCACCCTATCATAGTAGAGAACTAGACCAGGGCACCCTATCATAGTAGAGAACTAGACCAGGGCACCCTATCATAGTAGAGAACTAGACCAGGGCACCCTATCATAGTAGAGAACTAGACCAGGGCACCCTATCATAGTAGAGAACTAGACCAGGGCACCCTATCATAGTAGAGAACTAGACCAGGGCACCCTATCATAGTAGAGAACTAGACCAGGGCACCCTATCATAGTAGAGAACTAGACCAGGGCACCCTATCATAGTAGAGAACTAGACCAGGGCACCCTATCATAGTAGAGAACTAGACCAGGGCACCCTATCATAGTAGAGAACTAGACCAGGGCACCCTATCATAGTAGAGATCTAGACCAGGGCACCCTATCATAGTAGAGAACTAGACCAGGGCACCCTATCATAGTAGAGAACTAGACCAGGGCACCCTATCATAGTAGAGAACTAGACCAGGGCACCCTATCATAGTAGAGAACTAGACCAGGGCACCCTATCATAGTAGAGAACTAGACCAGGGCACCCTATCATAGTAGAGAACTAGACCAGGGCACCCTATCATAGTAGAGAACTAGACCAGGGCACCCTATCATAGTAGAGAACTAGACCAGGGCACCCTATCATAGTAGAGAACTAGACCAGGGCACCCTATCATAGTAGAGAACTAGACCAGGGCACCCTATCATAGTAGAGAACTAGACCAGGGCACCCTATCATAGTAGAGAACTAGACCAGGGCACCCTATCATAGTAGAGAACTAGACCAGGGCACCCTATCATAGTAGAGAACTAGACCAGGGCACCCTATCATAGTAGAGAACTAGACCAGGGCACCCTATCATAGTAGAGAACTAGACCAGGGCACCCTATCATAGTAGAGAACTAGACCAGGGCACCCTATCATAGTAGAGAACTAGACCAGGGCACCCTATCATAGTAGAGAACTAGACCAGGGCACCCTATCATAGTAGAGAACTAGACCAGGGCACCCTATCATAGTAGAGAACTAGACTAGGGCACCCTATCATAGTAGAGAACTAGACTAGGGCACCCTATCATAGTAGAGAACTAGACCAGGGCACCCTATCATAGTAGAGAACTAGACCAGGGCACCCTATCATAGTAGAGAACTAGACCAGGGCACCCTATCATAGTAGAGAACTAAACCAGGGCACCCTATCATAGTAGAGAACTAGACCAGGGCACCCTATCATAGTAGAGAACTAGACCAGGGCACCCTATCATAGTAGAGAAGAAGAAAAAGGAAAGAACTACATTTAAAACAAGACAATATATTTGACTTATTTCATTGCAGGGTCAATGAAAATGGAAGAAATACGATAATATACAGTATATATTGTAATTATTTCACTTTGTAGATTTTTTGGAATCATTGAAAGTGAAAGGTTGTTATTTGATTTGATTATTTAAGATGTTATTTTACTGTGTAACTGAGACAAAACTATATGTTGTTTTCTGTGATGGACTATATGTAACCGATGTGAAATGGCTAGTTAGTTAGCGGTGGTGCGCGCTAATAGCGTTTCAATCGGGTGACGTGAACTACTTGAAGTAGTTGTTCCCCTTTGCGTTGCAAGGGCCGCGGCTTTTGTGGCGCGATGGGTAACGATGCTTCGGTGGGTGTCAGTTGTTGATGCGTGCAAGGGTCCCTGGTTCGAGCCCGGGTTGGGGCGAAGAGAGGGACGGAACCTACACTGTTACATATAGTCAGACAGAGAGGGAGGGTCCCTTCTGAACCTGCAGTAGTGATTCTACAGGAAATTTAAGGAAGCAGCTGTACATTATTTCCAATGTGTGTGGCTGAGTACCTCAAGGCTTTTTATTTCAGGTATTTTGGTGTGTGTGTTACGTTTCTGTTACTTTTTATTTTTATTATGATGTTTTTGGTTTCTGTTGTATTTTTTAGTTGTATGTTATTATAATTATTCTTATTCTTGTTGTTTATTATTACTTTCATTAGTAGATGTGTCTGAACAGGTCTGAACAGGTCTGAACAGGTATGAACAGGTATGAGCAGATCTGCACAGGTCTGAACAGGTCTGAATAGGTCTGAACAGGTCTGAACAGGTCTGAATAGGTCTGAACAGTTCTGAACAGGTCTGAACAGATCTGAACAGGTCTGAACAGATCTGAACAGTTCTGAACAGGTCTGAACCGATCTGAACAGGTCTGAACAGGTCTGAACCAGGTCTGAACAGATCTGAACAAATCTGAACAGGTCTGAACCAGGTCTGAACGGGTCTGAACAGATCTGCACAGATCTGAACAGGTCTGAACGGGTCTGAACAGATCTGAACAGGTCTGAACAGATCTGAACAGTTCTGAACAGGTCTGAACAGATCTGAACAGGTCTGAACCAGGTCTGAACAGGTTTGAACAGATCTGAACAGGTCTGAACAGGTCTGAACCAGGTCTGAACAGATCTGAACAGGTTGTGTTGGAGTTGGCTCATTGCCTGCTGTTTTTTCCATCTTGTTCTTATTCGGTGAGGTCATGACTGTTCTGGAGCAATAAACCGTTTTTAGATCCTAGCGCTGTCATGGTCTTGCTTGTTATTCTTCACTAAATGTTATTAAGCAATCGACACATGTACTGTAGGACACTTCATAAGTTGTTATTCAAGTACTGTTTCGATTGTTGTAATATACTGCATGTTACACACACACACACACACACACACACACACACACACACACGCGCGCGCGCGCACGCGCACGCACACACACACACACGCGCTCTCATTTACTGCCTACAAAAGTTTAGATGGCCTAGATTGCACTTTACACTACAGATCAGCTCAGGCCAATTATATATATGCGTGTACCTTATATATTCCTTATCCCTTACTTATCACTTAACATTTTCATAGAAAATAGATGTTTATATGCCAGTAAAATACAATCTGTATGAAGTGAAGGTTCACCTCACACAGTTTAAAGTTACCAATACCTCCCCTATAAGAGTTAGCTATAGAGAATAATAAAAGTCAAAGCCAGGCACAGTGGGCACTTCAGTCTAAACCAATTAGCTAGAGATTATTTATTTTATTTTTATTTATTTCACCTTTATTTAACCAGGTAGGCAAGTTGAGAACAAGTTCTCATTAACAACTGCGACCTGGCCAAGATAAAGCAAAGCAGTTCGACACATACAACAACACAGAGTTACACATGTAGTAAAACAAACATACAGTCAATAATACAGTAGAAAAATAAGTCTATACGTAACAGTGCAGGTTCCGTCCCTCTCTTCGCCCCAACCCGGGCTCGAACCAGGGACCTTTGCACACATCAACAACTGACACCCACGAAGCATCATTACCCATCGCGCCACAAGAGCCACGGCCCTTGCAACGCAAGGGGAAACCCTACTTCAAGTCTCAGAGCGAGTGACGTCACCGACTGAAACGCTATTAGTGCGCACCACCACTAACTAACTAGCCATTTCACATCGGTTACATATATACAAATAGCTACGTCGACATCTAGAAAAGTTGTGTAGAAAATAGACTCGACGATTTGCCTGCTGCCGTGCCGTTCCATTGAGCTGTCTTGTGTCGATAAAAACCCCCCAAAAGTGTTTATTTTATCCATTTAGGTGACTTTTGCACATTAATAAATTGGCCACAGCCTTTTTGCCCTCCCACCTATCTGGTTCATGTCTCAGGTAGCCTGTAAATGCCAGTATGGATAGAATGCAAGCATTGACTAATATTTTCCGTATTCTAATAATTCTCATATGTTAACGTATTGCCGCAGTCCGTGCAGTGACCGTACATATGAACGGATAAAGCCATCATCACGTGATACCATTCATTCCTATAGGAAGACTCAATAGCGAAATCGAAGCCAAATGAAGTCGGTGAAGATGGCGTCTCATGTTGACAACAAAAGTGTTATCACGTGCTCCACTAAGGCAGTTATTTATCTCATAACTTGTCCTTGTGGTAAAAAATAAAATACAAAATAATAATGTGGGTAAAAACAGAAACGTGAATTAAAAGTAAGAATCTTTGAGCATCATAGCACGATTAGGTGTAAAAACTCGACGGACCCAGTTGCGGCCCTCTTTTGGGACGCGATCCACTCTATTCCGGCATCGAACACGTCACCCTCCCTAAGAGACGGAGGTGACCTGGACAGTTTATTGTTAAAACGAGAGACCGAATGGATCTTTCATTTCATTTCGGTCTCAACATTCGACTTTGATATGAAGACATTCTTGTGATTTTGCTATTTCATTGTAAATGTTTGTTGGCCTATGTAGCCACTTCGTATCTATGATCGTATGTTATCCATTCATACTTTTTATTTTTTTCTGTAAATCAACCAATGAAATCCAGCCACACCCGGCCATGATTACAGACACGCGTGTGACCGACGGTACTGCGGGCTCCCCGCTAGCAACTCGATTATTATGTGTTTGATTTTATAATAATCGGTTTCAAGGACATACTGTACATCTGGTGTATTAGAAGCAATTATTGGTACCATGATTGTCTTACAAAAAAAAATAGTTTTAATTACACGAAGAGATTGACCACGAAGAGTTCCATTTTTCCATTCACTATAATGGGGGGATCCTGTTTTCTGTTCACAATGTCTGCAGTACCGCGGTCGGTCTTAGACTACCGTGTCTTCAATGAGAAGGGGCAGTTGTTCTCGCCTTGGTCCGTGCCACGATCCGAGCCACTGTTCACATCATAAACAAATACAACGGCCACCGTGGGGGAAAACAACAATGTACTTCGCCACCTGCACCCTTTCAATTTAGCCTAGATTTACAGAGTTATTACTTCTAAAGAACAACAACAAAAACACTTTTAAGTGTTCTCATACCTTACGATATTGTTTTGATTATTGCTTGAACAGTCACTAAGATTATATTTGGTTGTGATCGTTGAAAAATACATATTTTACATCTCATTAATTTATCAGAGGACACTCTTATCCAGAGTGACTTATAGTAGTGAGCGCATACATTTTCCCCCATGGGAGTCAAACATTTTAGTCATTTAGCAGACACTCTTATCCACAGCGACTTACAGTAGTGAATGCATACATTTCATACATTTTTTTTTCACCGTGGGAAACGAACCCACAACCTTGGCATTGCAAACACCATTGCAAATGCCACACTCTACCAACTGAGCCATGCAGCAGTTGTTAGCTATAATGCTAACACTCATTGCCATAAACTGTAGCAAAGCTAGCCAAAGTTGAAGTCAAAGTGTTTTTTTAAAGTATTATGCGGTTTATTTGCGACAATGACACGTATTAAGATATTAAGCAGGACATTCGTATGAGCCTTACAATCCAAATATAATCCAAAAGCAGTGTGAAATGCACTACTAAGCAACAAGTAAATGTTTATTTTTTGGGGGGGGCTGGCAGTCTATGAAAACTCCCCTGTGTTTCCCCTAATGTGGGGAAATTGTGAATACCAGCCCATAGCATGTTGAAACTTGCATTCCTGTAGCCTAGATCTGAAATAAGTGGATGTTGAAACCTGCATCCAGCCAACCAGAAAAGGGAGGTGAAGCAATTCAGGCATTCTTGAAAGTCAAGACAATCCTTGCCCTGCAAAGAAACATTATTTTCATAGTTGAAAAATGGATTTAGCAAGTAGTAGGGATGTAATACTCCCGAGTGGTGCAGCGGTCTAAGGCACTGCATCTCAGTGCAAGAGGCGTCACTACAGTCCCTGGTTCAAATTTAGGCTATATCACATCTGGCCGTGATTTGGAGACCCATAGGGAGGCGCACAATTGGCTGGGGTAGGCCTTTATTGTAAAATAAGAATTTGTTCTCAAATCAAAGTTCATTTGTCACGTGCGCCGAATACAACAGGTGTAGACCTTACAGTGAAATGCTTACTTACAGACTCTAACCAATAGTGCAATAGTGTTAAGTGAACAATAGGTAAGAAATAAAACAACAGTAAAAAGACAGGCTATATACAGTAGAGAGGCTATATACAGTAGTGAGGCTACATACAGACACCGGTTAGTCAGGCTGATTGAGGTAGTATGTACATGTAGATATGGTTAAAGTGACTATGCATATATGATGAACAGAGAGTAGCAGCAGCATTGAAAGAGGGGTTGGGCGGGCACACAATGCAAATAGTCCGGGTAGCCATTTGATTACCTGTTTAGGAGTTATGGCTTGGGGGTAAAAACTGTTGAGAAGCCTTTTTGTCCTAGACTTGGCACTCCGGTACTGCTTGCCATGTGGTAGTAGAGAGAACAGTCTATGACTGGGGTGGCTGGGGTCTTTGACCATTTTTTGGGCCTTCCTCTGACACCGCCTGATGTAGAGGTCCTGGATGGCAGGCAGCTTTGCCCCAGTGATGTACTGGGCCGTGCGCACTACCCTCTGAAGTGCCTTGCGGTCGGAGGCCGAGCAATTGCCATACCAGGCAGTGATGCAACCAGTCAGGATGCTCTCGATGTTGCAGCTGTAGAACCTTTTGAGGATCTCAGGACCCATGCCAAATCTTTTTAGTTTCCTGAGGGGGAATAGGCTTTGCCGTGCCCTCTTCACAACTGTCTTGGTGTGTTTGGACTATTCTAGTTTGTTGTTGATGTGGACACCAAGGAATTTGAAGCTCTCAACCTGCTCCACTACAGCCCCGTTGATGAGAATGGGGATGTGATCGGTCCTCCTTTTCCTGTAGTCCACATTCATCTCCTTAGTCTTGGTTATGTTGAGAGAGAGGTTGTTATTCTAGCACCACCCGGCCAGGTCTCTGACCTCCTCCCTATAGGTTGTCTCGTCGTTGTCGGTGATCAGGCCTACCACTGTTGTGTCGTCTGCAAACTTAATGATGGTGTTGGACTCGTGCCTGGCCATGCAATCGTGGGTGAACAGGGAGTACAGGAGGGGACTGAGCAGGCACCCCTGGGGAGCTCCAGTGTTGAGGATCAGCGTGGCAGATGTGTTGCTACCTACCCTCACCACCTGGGGGCGGCCCATCAGGAAGTCCAGGATCCAGTTGCAGAGGGAGGTGTTTAGTCCCAGGTTCCTTAGCTTAGTGATGAGCTTTGAGGGTACTATGGTGTTGAACGCTGAGCTGTAGTCAATTAATAGCATTCTCACGTAGGTGTTCCTTTTGGTCAGATGGGAAAGGCCAGTGTGGAGTGCAATAGAGATTGCATCATCTGTGGATCTGTTTGGGCGGTATGCAAATTGGAGTGGGTCTAGGGTTTCTGGGATAATGGTGTTGATGTGAGCCATGACTAGCCTTTTGAAGCACTTCATGGCTACAGATGTGAGTGCAACGGGTCGGTAGTCATTTAGGCAGGTTACCTTAGTGTTCTTGGGCACAGGGACTATGGTGGTCTGCTTGAAACATGTTGGTATTACAGACTCAATCAGGGACATGTTGAAAATGTCAGTGAAGACACCTGCCAGTTGGTCAGCACATGCCCGGAGCACACGTCCTGGTTATCCGTCTGACCCCGCAGCCTTGTGAATGTTGACCTGTTTAAAGGTCTTACTGATGTCGGCTACGGAGAGCGTGATCACACAGTCGTCCGGAGCAGCTGATGCTCTCATGCATGCCTCAGTATTATTTGCCTCGAAGCGAGCATAGAAGTGATTTAGCTTGTCTGGTAGGCTCGTGTCACTAGGCAGCTCGCGGCTGTGCTTCCCTTTGTAGTTTGTAATAGTTTCCGGTGTAGTATGATTCAATCTTAGCCCTGTATTGACGCTTTGCCTGTTTGATGGTTCGTTGCAAGCCATAGCAGGATTTCTTGTAAGCTTCTGGGTTAGAGTCCCGCACCTTGAAAGCGGCAGCTCTACCCTTTAGCTCAGTGCAAATGTTGCCTGTAATCCATGGCTTCTGGTTGGGGTATGTACGTACAGTCACTGTGGGGACGACGTCCTCGATGCACTTATGGATAAAGCCAGTGACTGATGTGGTGTACTCCTCAATGCCATCGGAAGAATCCCGGAACATATTCCAGTCTGTGATAGCAAAACAGTCATGTAGTTTAGCATCTGCTTCATCTGACCACTTTTTTATAGACCGAGTCACTGGTGCTTCCTGCTTTCATTTTTGCTTGTAAGCAGGAATCTGGAGGATTGGGTTGTGGTCGGATTTACCAAATGGAGGGCGAGAGAGAGCTTTGTACGCGTCTCTGTGTGTGGAGTACAGGTGATCTAGAATTTGTTTCCCTCTGGTTGCACATTTAACATGTTGATAGAGATTTGGTAGAACTGATTTAAGTTTCCCTGCATTAAAGTCTCCGGCCACTAGGAGCGCCGCCTCTGGGTGAGTGGTTTCCTGTTTGCTTATTTCCTTATACAGCTGACTTACCTAGTTAAATAAAGGTAAAATAATTAAATCAAATAATTAAATGTGTCGTGGAACTTTATAGTTATTTGACGACGTCACGTGCCCAGCGTACCTTCAGAATTATTCGGCAATCGTCATTTATTCGAAAAACTGTTTCCATTATAATTTTTCGTAATAAAGAAAGTTTGACAGAAGAATCGAACAAATATTTTTTTTTCCAATCTTTGGAACATTTTCTCCTATAGCTGTTATTTCCGTTCCAATGTTTTTTTTTTTGTTGCGACATTACATTTGTAGAATAAACCTGAGTCAATGGAAACCTACCTACTTCCATTGTCTCATACATTTTTCAGCTAGTTCCCATGCAGGTACCCACATGACAAAATACTACAGTATACTATGGTATAAATACTGTAGTTTTCACTGTAGTTTTCACTGTAAAAATCCACAAAATAATGTAGTATTTACTGTAATATACTGTAGTATTTACAGTTAACTGTAGTATAAATACTGTACTTAAAGAAAACTGTAGTATAAACTATAGTAATTAATGTAGTATTTTTGCAGATTCTAGTATACTGTAGTATTTACTGTAGTGTTTTTGCGGACTGTAATATACTGTAGTTAATTTGCTGTAGTATTTACTGTAGTATTTTTGCGGACTGTAATATACTGTAGTTCATTTCTGTAGTATTTACTGTATTGTTTTGAGGACTGTAATATACTGTAGTTAATTTCCTGTAGTATTTTATTAACTTTGAAAGTGGAGGCTTTCTCCTTGAGTAAACCTACTGGAGAAATACTAACAGAACACATTCTCCATAAACTATAGGTAGATAGATAGATAGATAGATAGATAGATAGATAGGTAGGTAGGTAGGTAGGTAGGTAGTTAGATAGATAGATAGATAGATAGATAGATAGATAGATAGATAGATAGATAGGTAGGTAGGTAGGTAGGTAGGTAGGTAGGTAGGACAAGGATTCTGATAGTTTAGCGCTTCTGTTCTCTTCTATAACATGTATGGAACACGGTATGGTCTATACTTGGCGTGTAAGTTCCTCACTTATGGGTGGCACAAATTGCGGGAGGGGAATGGGCAGGGTATATGCAAATTAAATAGTGTAGTATTTACCGTGCTATAGTTTTAAAAAAGTGTTGTGTTTTTGCGAACTGTAGTGTTTTTACGGACATTACTGTAGTATGTACAATAGTATTCTACAGTATACTACAACATTTTATAGTAAATACTACACATGATTGGGGGATACTACAGTGTGTAGTACAGTATTTCACAATATACTACAGTTTTATACTACAGTTTAATCCAGAATTATATAGTAAGTACTCTAGTATTCTATACTAAACTGTAGTATTTATTAATGTGGGTACATAGGGGATGACATCATCTCTAGTTCCCATGCAGGTACATAGGGGATGACATCATCTCTAGTTACCATGCAGGTACATAGGGGTAACATCATCTCTAGTTCCCATGCAGGTACATAGGGGTAACATCCTCTCTATTTCCCATGCAGGTACATGGGGGATGACATCATCTCTAGTTCCCATGCAGGTACATGGGGGTAACATCCTCTCTAGTTCCCATGCAGGTACATTCGGGATGACATCATCTCTAGTTCCCATGCAGGTACATGGGGGTAACATCCTCTCTATTTCCCATGCAGGTACATGGGGGTAACATCATCTCTATTTCCCATGCAGGTACATGGGGGTGACATCCTCTCTAGTTCCCATGCAGGTACATTCGGGATGACATCATCTCTCTGGTTGGAGTTGAGTCATCTGTTGACTAGTACACTTTCACATGATCACTCTTGTCTGAACCATCTCTCTATTAACGGTCTGTACAATGGGGAATGAATGAGTCATCATAAGATGTTCTACCGCTAACATAACGATGCTAGTCTATCAGTCACTGAAGTGATTCCACAGGAAAAAAGTGAGTAAGTAATTTTTCATCTTACGTTGTCATCATCCTGAATGTACCATTTTATGATGGGGAGTGAATATGTCACGTCCTGACCAGTAGAGGGTGTAGTTGGGTCAGGACGTGGCAGAAGAGTCTGTGTGTTTGTTGTTTCATTTATTTTGGCCGTGTGACTTCCAATCAGGCACAGCTGTAGAGGGTTGTGGCTGATTGGGAGTCACACATAAGTGGCCTACTTTGCCTTTTGGGGTTGTGGGGAATTGTTGTGTGCACTGCGTTTGTTTGAGCCTGCCACACTGTTGCGGTTGTGAGTATTGTTTGTTGTTTTGTATGTTTCAAGTGGATGCTCTACTCCTTTTTTTTTAACATTAAAAATATGAGTATCCACACTTCCGCTGCGCCTTGGTCCTCCTTCCACGACAATCGTGAACAAAATATTTAATAAATAACTGACATGAAACAAAACAAGAACAGCGTCTGGACAGGGGGAACAAAACTACATTAATGCTGACATGGGGATCAAACTGAGGAACATACAGATATAGAGGAGGCAATCAATAAAGTGATGGAGTCCAGGTGATTCCAATGAAGCGCTGATGCGCGTAACGATGGTGACAGGTGTGCGTAATGATGGGCAGCCTGGCGCCATCGAGCACCAGAGAGGGGGAGCAGGCGTGACACTCCAATTTTAAATCAACTTTTAAATCAACTTTTAAATCATACTGTATAATAATTTATTTGAATATTGAACAAGGGTTGCCTATATGTTTCTGCCTATGTTGTTATATACCAGCTTTAAGAATTTGTGACCAAATATTTAACTTTTTTTGACAAGACAAATAGAGTGTAACTAGTCTAATGAGTTCAGAGTAGGAAGCTTTAGTTTCTGCTAAAATATTTCACAATCACCAGAGGTTTATGCCACTTCACTTCTGGTGGGTAGGAGCTTTGGCCCAGTAACCCGAAAGGTTGCTGGATCAAATCCTCGAGCTGACAATGTAAAAAATCTGTCGTTCTGCCCTTGAGCCAGGCACTTAACCCATTGTTCCCCGGGTGCCGGAGACCTGGATGTCGATTAAGGCAGCCATCCACACCTCTCTGATTCAGAAGGGTGTTGGGTTAAATGCGGAAGGTACCACTGACTAGGTTTCCCCCTTTCCCTTTCCCAACAGTAGGTTGACGAAAGGTTTAATCAGGTGGCACTCCTATCTCTGGCATGCTTTTATACATATACACACGCACATTCACACCTCCTCAGCGAGATGCCATAACAGTGTAATAATGCTGCTTGGCCACCCAGGCCCCTCCCTCTCCTCAACCTTAAGCCCGGAATAGGAACCTTAGTGTAGTGGATGATAAAGAGACAGCCCAGATCTCCTTGGCTACATGCTCCAGCCTGTCTTCTAGATTTATGTTTAGCCAGATGAGACATACCTTATCTGAATCATGTCTAGGTGGCTCAACCACTGAGTCATAGCTACAACACTGACTAGAATGACCAATAGCTGTTGTCTACAGGGAGATCTGTAGTAGAAGGACCAATAGCTGCTGTCTACAGGGAGTTCTGTAGTAGAAGGACCAATAGCTGCTGTCTACCGGGAGATCTGTAGTAGAAGGACCAATAGCTGCTGTCTACAGGGAGATCTGTAGTAGAAGGACCAATAGCTGCTGTCTACAGGGAGATCTGTAGTAGAAGGACCAATAGCTGCTGTCTACAGGGAGATCTGTAGTAGAAGTACCAATAGCTGTTGTCTACAGGGAGTTCTGTAGTAGAAGGACCAATAGCTGCTGTCTACAGGGAGATCTGTAGTAGAAGGACCAATAGCTGCTGTCTACAGGGAGATCTGTAGTAGAAGGACCAATAGCTGTTATCTACAGGGAGATCTGTAGTAGAAGGACAAATAGCTGCTGTCTACAGGGAGTTCTGTAGTAGAAGGACCAATAGCTGTTATCTACAGGGAGATCTGTAGTAGAAGGACCAATAGCTGCTGTCTACAGGGAGATCTGTAGTAGAAGGACCAATAGCTGTTGTCTACAGGGAGATCTGTAGTAGAAGGACCAATAGCTGCTGTCTACGGGGAGATCTGTAGTAGAAAGACCAATAGCTGCTGTCTACAGGGAGATCTGTAGTAGAAGGACCAATAGCTGCTGTCTACGGGGAGATCTGTAGTAGAAGGACCAATAGCTGCTGTCTACAGGGAGATCTGTAGTAGAAGGACCAATAGCTGCTGTCTACAGGGAGTTCTGTAGTAGAAGGACCAATAGCTGCTGTCTACAGGGAGATCTGTAGTAGAAAGACCAATAGCTGTTATCTACAGGGAGATCTGTAGTAGAAGGACAAATAGCTGCTGTCTACAGGGAGTTCTGTAGTAGAAGGACCAATAGCTGTTATCTACAGGGAGATCTGTAGTAGAAGGACCAATAGCTGCTGTCTACAGGGAGATCTGTAGTAGAAGGACCAATAGCTGCTGTCTACAGGGAGATCTGTAGTAGAAGGACCAATAGCTGTTGTCTACAGGGAGTTCTGTAGTAGAAGGACCAATAGCTGCTGTCTACAGGGAGATCTGTAGTAGAAGTACCAATAGCTGTTGTCTACAGGGAGTTCTGTAGTAGAAGGACCAATAGCTGCTGTCTACAGGGAGATCTGTAGTAGAAGGACCAATAGCTGCTGTCTACAGGGAGATCTGTAGTAGAAGGACCAATAGCTGTTATCTACAGGGAGATCTGTAGTAGAAGGACAAATAGCTGCTGTCTACAGGGAGTTCTGTAGTAGAAGGACAAATAGCTGTTATCTACAGGGAGATCTGTAGTAGAAGGACCAATAGCTGCTGTCTGCAGGGAGATCTGTAGTAGAAGGACCAATAGCTGTTGTCTACAGGGAGATCTGTAGTAGAAGGACCAATAGCTGCTGTCTACGGGGAGATCTGTAGTAGAAGGACCAATAGCTGCTGTCTACAGGGAGATCTGTAGTAGAAGGACCAATAGCTGCTGTCTACAGGGAGATCTGTAGTAGAAGGACCAATAGCTGCTGTCTACAGGGAGTTCTGTAGTAGAAGGACCAATAGCTGCTGTCTACCGGGAGATCTGTAGTAGAAGGACCAATAGCTGTTATCTACAGGGAGATCTGTAGTAGAAGGACAAATAGCTGCTGTCTACAGGGAGTTCTGTAGTAGAAGGACCAATAGCTGTTATCTACAGGGAGATCTGTAGTAGAAGGACCAATAGCTGCTGTCTACAGGGAGATCTGTAGTAGAAGGACCAATAGCTGCTGTCTACAGGGAGATCTGTAGTAGAAGGACCAATAGCTGTTGTCTACAGGGAGTTCTGTAGTAGAAGGACCAATAGCTGCTGTCTACAGGGAGATCTGTAGTAGAAGTACCAATAGCTGTTGTCTACAGGGAGTTCTGTAGTAGAAGGACCAATAGCTGCTGTCTACAGGGAGATCTGTAGTAGAAGGACCAATAGCTGCTGTCTACAGGGAGATCTGTAGTAGAAGGACCAATAGCTGTTATCTACAGGGAGATCTGTAGTAGAAGGACAAATAGCTGCTGTCTACAGGGAGTTCTGTAGTAGAAGGACCAATAGCTGTTATCTACAGGGAGATCTGTAGTAGAAGGACCAATAGCTGCTGTCTACAGGGAGATCTGTAGTAGAAGGACCAATAGCTGTTGTCTACAGGGAGATCTGTAGTAGAAGGACCAATAGCTGCTGTCTACGGGGAGATCTGTAGTAGAAGGACCAATAGCTGCTGTCTACAGGGAGATCTGTAGTAGAAGGACCAATAGCTGCTGTCTACGGGGAGATCTGTAGTAGAAGGACCAATAGCTGCTGTCTACAGGGAGATCTGTAGTAGAAGGACCAATAGCTGCTGTCTACAGGGAGTTCTGTAGTAGAAGGACCAATAGCTGTTATCTACAGGGAGATCTGTAGTAGAAGGACCAATAGCTGCTGTCTGCGGGGAGATCTGTAGTAGAAGGACCAATAGCTGTTGTCTACAGGGAGATCTGTAGTAGAAGTACCAATAGCTGTTGTCTACAGGGAGTTCTGTAGTAGAAGGACCAATAGCTGCTGTCTACAGGGAGATCTGTAGTAGAAGGACCAATAGCTGCTGTCTACAGGGAGATCTGTAGTAGAAGGACCAATAGCTGTTATCTACAGGGAGATCTGTAGTAGAAGGACAAATAGCTGCTGTCTACAGGGAGTTCTGTAGTAGAAGGACCAATAGCTGTTATCTACAGGGAGATCTGTAGTAGAAGGACCAATAGCTGCTGTCTACAGGGAGATCTGTAGTAGAAGGACCAATAGCTGTTGTCTACGGGGAGATCTGTAGTAGAAGGACCAATAGCTGCTGTCTACGGGGAGATCTGTAGTAGAAGGACCAATAGCTGCTGTCTACAGGGAGATCTGTAGTAGAAGGACCAATAGCTGCTGTCTACGGGGAGATCTGTAGTAGAAGGACCAATAGCTGCTGTCTACAGGGAGATCTGTAGTAGAAGGACCAATAGTTGCTGTCTACAGGGAGTTCTGTAGTAGAAGGACCAATAGCTGCTGTCTACAGGGAGATCTGTAGTAGAAGGACCAATAGCTGTTATCTACAGGGAGATCTGTAGTAGAAGGACCAATAGCTGCTGTCTACAGGGAGATCTGTAGTAGAAGGACCAATAGCTGCTGTCTACAGGGAGATCTGTAGTAGAAGGACCAATAGCTGTTGTCTACAGGGAGTTCTGTAGTAGAAGGACCAATAGCTGCTGTCTACAGGGAGATCTGTAGTAGAAGTACCAATAGCTGTTGTCTACAGGGAGTTCTGTAGTAGAAGGACCAATAGCTGCTGTCTACAGGGAGATCTGTAGTAGAAGGACCAATAGCTGCTGTCTACAGGGAGATCTGTAGTAGAAGGACCAATAGCTGTTATCTACAGGGAGATCTGTAGTAGAAGGACAAATAGCTGCTGTCTACAGGGAGTTCTGTAGTAGAAGGACCAATAGCTGTTATCTACAGGGAGATCTGTAGTAGAAGGACCAATAGCTACTGTCTGCGGGGAGATCTGTAGTAGAAGGACCAATAGCTGTTGTCTACAGGGAGATCTGTAGTAGAAGGACCAATAGCTGCTGTCTACGGGGAGATCTGTAGTAGAAGGACCAATAGCTGCTGTCTACAGGGAGATCTGTAGTAGAAGGACCAATAGCTGCTGTCTACGGGGAGATCTGTAGTAGAAGGACCAATAGCTGCTGTCTACAGGGAGATCTGTAGTAGAAGGACCAATAGCTGCTGTCTACAGGGAGTTCTGTAGTAGAAGGACCAATAGCTGCTGTCTACAGGGAGATCTGTAGTAGAAGGACCAATAGCTGTTATCTACAGGGAGATCTGTAGTAGAAGGACAAATAGCTGCTGTCTACAGGGAGTTCTGTAGTAGAAGGACCAATAGCTGTTATCTACAGGGAGATCTGTAGTAGAAGGACCAATAGCTGCTGTCTACAGGGAGATCTGTAGTAGAAGGACCAATAGCTGCTGTCTACAGGGAGATCTGTAGTAGAAGGACCAATAGCTGTTGTCTACAGGGAGTTCTGTAGTAGAAGGACCAATAGCTGCTGTCTACAGGGAGATCTGTAGTAGAAGTACCAATAGCTGTTGTCTACAGGGAGTTCTGTAGTAGAAGGACCAATAGCTGCTGTCTACAGGGAGATCTGTAGTAGAAGGACCAATAGCTGCTGTCTACAGGGAGATCTGTAGTAGAAGGACCAATAGCTGTTATCTACAGGGAGATCTGTAGTAGAAGCACAAATAGCTGCTGTCTACAGGGAGTTCTGTAGTAGAAGGACCAATAGCTGTTATCTACAGGGAGATCTGTAGTAGAAGGACCAATAGCTGCTGTCTACAGGGAGATCTGTAGTAGAAGGACCAATAGCTGTTGTCTACAGGGAGATCTGTAGTAGAAGGACCAATAGCTGCTGTCTACGGGGAGATCTGTAGTAGAAGGACCAATAGCTGCTGTCTACGGGGAGATCTGTAGTAGAAGGACCAATAGCTGCTGTCTACGGGGAGATCTGTAGTAGAAGGACCAATAGCTGCTGTCTACGGGGAGATCTGTAGTAGAAGGACCAATAGCTGCTGTCTACAGGGAGTTCTGTAGTAGAAGGACCAATAGCTGCTGTCTACAGGGAGATCTGTAGTAGAAGGACCAATAGCTGTTATCTACAGGGAGATCTGTAGTAGAAGGACAAATAGCTGCTGTCTACAGGGAGTTCTGTAGTAGAAGGACCAATAGCTGTTATCTACAGGGAGATCTGTAGTAGAAGGACCAATAGCTGCTGTCTACAGGGAGATCTGTAGTAGAAGGACCAATAGCTGTTTTCTACAGGGAGATCTGTAGTAGAAGGACCAATAGTTGCTGTCTACAGGGAGATCTGTAGTAGAAGGACCAATAGCTGCTGTCTACAGGGAGATCTGTAGTAGAAGGACAAATAGCTGTTGTCTACAGGGAGATCTGTAGTAGAAGGACCAATAACTGTTATCTACAGGGAGATCTGTAGTAGAAGGACCAATAGCTGTTATCTACAGGGAGATCTGTAGTAGAAAGACCAATAGCTGTTATCTACAGGGAGATCTGTAGTAGAAGGACCAATAGCTGCTGTCTACAGGGAGATCTGTAGTAGAAGGACCAATAGCTGCTGTCTACAGGGAGATCTGTAGTAGAAGGACCAATAGCTGCTGTCTACAGGGAGATCTGTAGTAGAAGGACCAATAGCTGCTGTCTACAGGGAGATCTGTAGTAGAAGGACCAATAGCTGTTATCTACAGGGAGATCTGTAGTAGAAGGACCAATAGCTGTTATCTACAGGGAGATCTGTAGTAGAAGGACCAATAGCTGTTATCTACAGGGAGATCTGTAGTAGAAGGACCAATAACTGTTATCTACAGGGAGATCTGTAGTAGAAGGACCAATAGCTGTTATCTACAGGGAGATCTGTAGTAGAAGGACCAATAGCTGTTATCTACAGGGAGATCTGTAGTAGAAGGACCAATAGCTGTTGTCTACAGGGAGATCTGTAGTAGAAGGACCAATAGCTGCTGTCTACAGGGAGATCTGTAGTAGAAGGACCAATAGCTGCTGTCTACAGGGAGATCTGTAGTAGAAGGACCAATAGCTGCTGTCTACAGGGAGATCTGTAGTAGAAGGACCAATAGCTGCTGTCTACAGGGAGATCTGTAGTAGAAGGACCAATAGCTGTTATCTACAGGGAGATCTGTAGTAGAAGGACCAATAGCTGTTATCTACAGGGAGATCTGTAGTAGAAGGACCAATAGCTGTTATCTACAGGGAGATCTGTAGTAGAAGGACCAATAGCTGTTATCTACAGGGAGATCTGTAGTAGAAGGACCAATAACTGTTATCTACAGGGAGATCTGTAGTAGAAGGACAAATAGCTGCTGTCTACAGGGAGATCTGTAGTAGAAGGACCAATAGCTGCTGTCTACAGGGAGATCTGTAGTAGAAGGACCAATAGCTGTTATCTACAGGGAGATCTGTAGTAGAAGGACCAATAGCTGCTGTCTACAGGGAGATCTGTAGTAGAAGGACCAATAGCTGTTATCTACAGGGAGATCTGTAGTAGAAGGACCAATAGCTGCTGTCTACAGGGAGATCTGTAGGCTTACCTAGTAAAGACTGGGTGTCACTGTTACATTGTCTATTGTAATCTAATTTGATGAATTAAGTGCCAGAGACAAATGGAAACCAGCAAGCACTGTAATGCAGAGAAAGAGGATGTTAAAATAACATATGTACAGTAGTGGAAAAAGTAGCCAGTTGTCATACTTGAGTAAAAGTAAAGATAAGTTTATCTAAAATGACTCAAGTAAAAGTGAAAGTCACCCTGTAAAATACTGGTAAAATAAGTCATAGTAAAAGTCTACAAGTATTTGGTTTGAAATATACTTAAGAATCAAAAGTAAATCTAATTGCTATAATATACTTAAATATGACAACTAAAAGTAAACGTATAAATGGTTTCAAATTCCTTATATTAAACTCATTAAACTTAATTTACGGATAGGCAGCGGCACACTCCAACACTCAGACATAATTTACAAACGAAGCATTTGTATTTCGTGAGTCCACCGGGTAGGGATGACCAGGGATGTTCTCTGTTTAGTGAGTCCACCAGATCAGAGGCAGTAGGGATGACCAGGGATGTTCTCTGTTTAGTGAGTCCTCCAGATCAGAGGCAGTAGGGATGACCAGGGATGTTCTCTGTTTAGTGAGTCCTCCAGATCAGAGGCAGTAGGGACGACCAGGGATGTTCTCTGTTTAGTGAGTCCACCAGATCAGAGACAGTAGAGATGACCAGGGATGTTCTCTGTTTAGTGAGTCCACCAGATCAGAGGCAGTAGGGATGACCAGGGATGTTCTCTGTTTAGTGAGTCCTCCAGATCAGAGGCAGTAGAGATGACCAGGGATGTTCTCTGTTTAGTGAGTCCTCCAGATCAGAGGCAGTAGGGATGACCAGGGATGTTCTCTGTTTAGTGAGTCCACCAGATCAGAGGCAGTAGGGATGACCAGGGATGTTCTCTGTTTAGTGAGTCCACCAGATCAGAGGCAGTAGGGATGACCAGGGATGTTCTCTGTTTAGTGAGTCCTCCAGATCAGAGGCAGTTGGGATGACCAGGGATGTTCTCTGTTTAGTGAGTCCACCAGATCAGAGGCAGTAGGGATGACCAGGGATGTTCTCTGTTTAGTGAGTCCTCCAGATCAGAGGCAGTAGGGATGACCAGGGATGTTCTCTGTTTAGTGAGTCCACCAGATCAGAGGCAGTAGGGATGACCAGGGATGTTCTCTGTTTAGTGAGTCCTCCAGATCAGAGGCAGTGGGGATGACCGGGGATGTTCTCTGTTTAGTGAGTCCTCCAGATCAGAGGCAGTGGGGATGACCGGGGATGTTCTCTGTTTAGTGAGTCCTCCAGATCAGAGGCAGTGGGGATGACCAGGGATGTTCTCTGTTTAGTGAGTCCTCCAGATCAGAGGCAGTAGAGATGACCAGGGATGTTCTCTGTTTAGTGAGTCCTCCAGATCAGAGGCAGTAGGGATGACCAGGGATGTTCTCTGTTTAGTGAGTCCACCAGATCAGAGGCAGTAGGGATGACCAGGGATGTTCTCTGTTTAGTGAGTCTTCCAGATCAGAGGCAGTAGGGATGACCAGGGATGTTCTCTGTTTAGTGAGTCCTCCAGATCAGAGGCAGTAGGGATGACCAGGGATGTTCTCTTGATATAAGTGCGTGAATTGGACAATTTTCCTGTCCTGCTAAGCATAAAACATTTTGTGTCAGGTAAAAGGTATGGAGTAAAAAGTACATACTTTTATTTAGTAATGTAGTGAAGTAAAAGTAAACTATAAATATAAATAGAAGAGATACCACTTAAGTAGTACTATAAAGTATTTTTACTTAATTACTTTACTCCGCTGCATATGTATTCCATATAATGTACTATTGGAGAATCCTGTGAATTTAAATCCCAAAAAAATAACTAAGATCCAAGTCAATCGGAACATCAGTAATACTTGCATTCCTGGAATAGCTCAAGTCCGTGAGACAAGCCAGATTTCCAAACATGGTTTTGAGAAACAACACTTTTTCTGTGGGAGGGAGGCCTTGAGAAGGGCACAGCAACTTCCCCAAATACCTCAAGGGGAATTAATTTGGATGATGAATTATTTTTTTTATGTCGACATGCTTGAGATTAACGTCACCTAGTCTAAACCTACTGTACACACCACATTATGACAAATTCCATATGAAGAATAACAAGTCTATTCTCTCCCGTGTGCGTCAGGTGTGTCAGAGAACGCCTTCGTCCTCTTGCCCCGGTTCTGCCGGTAACACCCACAAGTCAAACTGATCCCGAAGCACCGCGACGATTCCATTTACTTCTCAACTTGAGCGCGCACGCTGTCACCGTAAACGAAAAGGTATGTCACGAACCCATTCTTCTGACCGCAAAATGGTCTATTATTTAAACCGATAAAGAACTTTCCGCTTGTATCAAAAAGTATACTGTCGCACGCAACGTGGTGTTATTACAAATATCAATAAGATTTTACCAGCTTATAACAAGAACTGAAGTTTTGACATTCCAGACATGTGTAATGTATAACAACTTTTACCTTGGCGTCAGCCTCCGACAATAGCGCATTTGTTTAATAAGTATAGCCCTAAGCGTTACATGATGAACTTCAGCCTGTCATGTAGTGTAGTAGGTCTTTGGCTCCTGGGTATTAGTATTGTAGTGAAATAGGCAGGGAGCAGGTCTCGAACCCTCGACCTTCTAGCCCGAAGTCCAGCGCGCTATCGACTGTGCTCCAGAAGTATAAACGAGCTGCGGAGTCGATATCCGCTCTTATAAACCCAGTAGCGTTACCTTATGGTCATGTCATCATGTTTGTTCTTAGATAGCTTGTACTCTGCACTCAGTGATAACACAATGCCTTGACTAATAGACCAGCTAGAATAAAGATCATCTGATGAAAACACATTTAAAGGCACTGCTTAGTTAACACAGTGCTGCTTGGCTAACAGTGCAGCTTGGTTAACACAGTGCTGCTTGGTTAACACAGTGCTGTTTGGTTAACACAGTGCTGCTTGGTTAACACAGTGCTGCTTGGTTAACACAGTGCTGCTTGGCTAACACAGTGCTGCTTGGTTAACACAGTGCTGCTTGGCTAACACAGTGCTACTTGGTTAACACAGTGCTGCTTGGTTAACACAGTGCTGCTTGGCTAACACAGTGCTACTTGGTTAACACAGTGCTGCTTGGTTAACACAGTGCTACTTGGTTAACACAGTGCTGATTAGCTAACACAGTGCTGATTGGCTAACACAGTTCTGATTGGCTAACGCAGTACTGATTGGCTAACGCAGTGCTGATTGGCTAACGCAGTGCTAATTGGTTAACACAGTTCTGATTGGCTAACACAGTTCTGATTGGCTAACACAGTGCTGATTGGCTAACACAGTTCTGATTAGCTAACGCAGTGCTGATTGGCTAACGCAGTTCTGATTGGCTAACGCAGTTCTGATTGGCTAACGCAGTTCTGATTGGCTAACGCAGTTCTGATTGGCTAACACAGTTCTGATTGGCTAACACAGTGCTGATTGGCTAATGCAGTTCTGATTGGCTAACACAGTGCTGATTGGCTAACACAGTTCTGATTGGCTAACACAGTGCTGATTGGCTAACACAGTTCTGATTGGCTAACACAGTTCTGATTGGCTAACACAGTTCTGATTGGCTAACACAGTTCTGATTGGCTAACACAGTTCTGATTAGCTAACACAGTTCTGATTGGCTAACACAGTTCTGATTGGCTAACACAGTTCTGATTGGCTAACACAGTTCTGATTGGCTAACACAGGTAATTCTCTATGTGCAGTATAGCCAGATAGGTCACATGGATACAAAACATCCTTAAATTATTACACATTATATAACATCAAATGTTATTATTACATTTATTTAACTAGTCAAGTCAGTTAAGAACAACTTTTTAATTACAGTGACGGCCTACCAGGGAACAGTGGGTTAACTGCCTTGTTCAGGGGTAGAACGACAGGTTTTTACCTTGTCAGCTCAGAGATTCAATCCAAGCAACTTTTTGGTTACTGGCCCAACGCTCTGACCACTAGGCTACCTTCCTACATGTCATCACTACAGTGTTTCATACATAATACAGTAGTCCTGGAGATGTTACCCTTCAAAGAGAGGTACAGCTCAAAGAGAGACAGTTGTTCATATCGGATACTTCTCGGTATTGTAATAGACATGCAGTAGTGTCTTCTCGGTATTGTAACAGACAGCAGTAGTGTCTTCTCGGTATTGTAACAGACAGCAGTAGTGTCTTCTCGGTATTGTAACAGACAGCAGTAGTGTCTTCTCGGTATTGTAACAGACAGCAGTAGTGTCTTCTCGGTATTGTAACAGACAGTAGTAGTGTCTTCTCGGTATTGTAACAGACAGTAGTAGTGTCTTCTCGGTATTGTAACAGACAGTAGTAGTGTCTTCTCGGTATTGTAACAGACAGCAGTAGTGTCTTCTCGGTATTGTAACAGACAGCAGTAGTGTCTTCTCGGTATTGTAACAGACAGTAGTAGTGTCTTCTCGGTATTGTAACAGACAGCAGTAGTGTCTTCTCGGTATTGTAACAGACATGTAGTAGTGTCTTCTCGGTATTGTAACAGACAGTAGTAGTGTCTTCTCGGTATTGTAACAGACAGTAGTAGTGTCTTCTCGGTATTGTAACAGACAGCAGTAGTGTCTTCTGCCAGTCTACGGGAGGGACAACAGCCTTCTGTCTGTCTGTCTGTCTGTCTGTCTGTCTGTCTGTCTGCCTGCCTGCCTGTCTGTCCTAATGTTTTATTATTGTTGCATTGTTCTTTCGCCCAATGAAGGCAGGAAGTAGACGGACCAGTAGGACTTGAATAGGACTTGTTTCTCAGAGAGCTCCTACTGCTAAACTCGCTCCTCTACCAGTGTGGTGTCCCTCACTCATTTCCTTGAAATGTTGTTAGCATGTTGAAAGGGAGTGGCCCCCTCGGCCATTGTTATTTTAGTTGAGATGTTCATTAATAGTTGTACAATACATACTTTCAGACTGTGTCAGTAAAGGCATGTTGGAGTAGAACAGGCTCCAGACAAGGCTACCGTGGGTCTGTACAGGTCACACGGTAACACCTTGGAGAGGTAGTGGCTGTAACTGTATTTCAGGAGAACCGGTCCCCTGTGGCTCAGTTGGTAGAGCATGTTGTTTGCAACGCCAGGGTTGTGGGTTTGATTCCCACGGGGGACCAGTACGAAAAAAAAAAATGTATGAAATATATGCATTCACTACCGTAAGTTGCTCTGGATAAGAGCGTCTGCTAAATGACTAAAATGTAAATGTAAACCATATGGTAATCCAAAGCTCCGTGCCATTGTTTTCCAAGCTAATGCTGAGATACAGTGTATGGTGAGAATAATTTGTTAAGGCTGTGTTGATTCCTGAAGAAGTGAAGATACTAAACGATGACTCGTTTGTGGTTTTCATAAACCCTGTTAATGAGTAAAACAGATCAGTAGGACCATAATCCTGGTCCATCTATAAACCCTGTTAATGAGTAAAACAGATCAGTACGACCCCTAATCCTGGTCCATCTATAAACCCTGTTAATGAGTAAAACAGATCAGTAGGACCATAATCCTGGTCCATCTATAAACCCTGTTAATGAGTAAAACAGATCAGTAGGACCATAATCCTGGTCTATTCCATTCACACAGCAGCCCACCCTGCCATCTAAACCTGTGTGTTTAGTTTTCATATAGCTAACACTCCCCCCTCCTCCCCATACCTACCTACATTACCATAGATCAGATTTATGTGATCAGATTTATGTGATCAGATTTATGTGATCAGATTTATGTGATTATTCAAGGTTTAGATGATTCAACTCTTCGCACTATGCAAACACAAACAGTCCCACGAGAGAGAGAGAGAGAGAGAAAAGGGGGGAGGAGAAAGAGAGAGAAGGGAGGGAGAGAGAAACTTGCTCCATGATCACGTCATCACCTGTGAGGTAGTGTTGGGTTGACTCCCCAGCCAGGCCACCCGTGATGCAAGTCGGTATGTCCATCCATGTCTGAGGAAGTCAGGAAATGACGTGGAAACTGGCCACTAGGGGCAACATTGAGTGTTGTTACCTTCATGTAGGTTTGGGGTTTTGCTAGGGCGTTGTGGCGCTAGGGCGGTGTGGCTCTAGGGCGCTGTGGCGCTAGGGCGCTGTGGCGCTAGGGCGCTGTGGCTCTAGGGCGTTGAGGCGCTAGGGCGTTGTGGCGCTAGGGCACTGTGGCGCTAGGGCGGTGTGGCTCTAAAGCGTTGTGGCGCTAGGGCGTTGAGGCGCTAGGGCGGTGTGGCTCTAGGGCGGTGTGGCGCTAGGGCGTTGTGGCTCTAGGGCGGTGTGGCGCTAGGGCGTTGTGGCGCTAGGGCGGTGTGGCGCTAGGGCGGTGTGGCTCTAGGGCGTTGTGGCGTTGTGGCTCTTGGGCGTTGTGGCGCTGTGGCTGTAGGGCGTTGTGGCTCTAGGGCGGTGTGGCTCTAGGGCGTTGTGGTGCTAGGGCGTTGTGGCTCTAGGGCGGTGTGGCTCTAGGGCGGTGTGGCTCTAGGGCGTTGTGGACAGGGATAGTGGATGGGTATAAGCATCTGCTGCTGATTCCAAAGGTTGTCTGTTCAAATCCAGCAATAGAAAGTTGTTTCTGATATTTTTTGTTTTAAGCCAAATCCCAAACCTTAGCCCTTACCTTAACCATTCAGAGTTAATGTCTAACTAACCTTAAGAATTTGGATTTAATGCCTGAATTTGAACTTAAACGCTTCAACATTTGACGTTTGGAAAAACTCTGAAATTTGACGTTTGAGAAACATGGATAAACATCTAATTCTGACGTTAGACTGAGAGCTGGTAGGACTCCCGTATTTAACCTAAAAAACTTTGTGTTTGTCAAAACGGAACACCTGGGGAAACAAGGGCTGGTTCTCAAAGGATCCTTTTGTTCTCCAGTCAGTCAATGGTGTCTATTCTTTACATGAAGTGCACTGTTGTAAGCATTTGAGGAATAAAACCACAAACATAAATATCACCTTGTTCAGAGGAATTCCATGTTTCAGTCAGTGGAGGCTGCTGAGAAGGAGGACGGACCATAACGATGAAACCATGGAAACCAACCGTGTTTGATGTATTTGATACCATTCCACTGACTCCGCTCCGGCCATTACCACGAGCCCGTCCTCCCAAATGAAAGTGCCACCAACCTCCTGTGGTTTTAAGTGTACAATAACAGTGAAATAGACTTGGTGGAATTAGCGCAGGTGTGTTGTACCATGACAACTGATGTCGTTTTCTTCTATAAATTTAATTTGTTCTGCTCACCCTTCAAACCTCCTCCATTTCTTTGTCCAGAAATCCCAACAGCCATTGTGTGTTGGGTGACACAAAGGAACACACGGGTAACCGTTCATAATGCCAACTAACTATAGTGTGGCATCACTGGCATGTGCACAACACTACCATAGAATCCACCGTGTGCCAATCACCAACTCAGCGATGAATTGGTCCTTCCTGTGAACAGTCACAGTGCTGTGTATGTGTCCTACGTTCCAAATGCCACCCTATTCCCTATATGGTGCACTACTTTCACCCTTGTGCGGGTGGACACAATTCATTGAATAAAAACTATTTTTGGCAGTTTCTGTGTTTCTGTAGAGAATGAGGGTGTCTGCTGGTCTGTAGAGAAGGAGGGTGTCAGCTGGTCTGGTCTGTAGAGAAGGAGGGTGTCAGCTGGTCTGGTCTGTAGAGAAGGAGGGTGTCAGCTGGTCTGTAGAGAAGGAGGGTGTCAGCTGGTCTGGTCTGTAGAGGAGGGTGTCAGCTGGTCTGTAGAGAAGGAGGGTGTCAGCTGGTCTGGTCTGTAGAGAATGAGGGTGTCAGCTGGTCTGTAGAGAAGGAGGGTGTCAGCTGGTCTGTAGAGAATGAGGGTGTCAGCTGCATGGTTCCTGAAGGGACATAGGGCCCTTAATCGTCATGGTTCCTGAATGGACATAGGGCCCTTAATCGTCATGGTTCCTGGAGGGACATAGGGCCCTTAATTGTCATGGTTCCTGGAGGAACATAGAGCCCTTAATCGTCATGGTTCCTGAAGGGACATAGGGCCCTTAATCGTCATGGTTCCTGGAGGGTCATAGGGCCCTTTATCGTCATGGTTCCTGGAGGGACATAGGGCCCTTAATCGTCATGCTTCCTGGAGGGTCATAGGGCCCTTAATCGTCATGGTTCCTGGAGGAACATAGGGCCCTTAATCGTCATGGTTCCTGGAGGAACATAGGGCCCTTAATCGTCATGGTTCCTGGAGGGACATAGGGCCCTTAATAAAGATCTCTAACACTGCCTGTCTTAGGTTTCTTTCCTTGCTTCTGGCCATGACAAGTGGATGGGTTTGAGTTTCGCTGTTACACTTTTGAACGTACTGTATGTAGGTTTAACTCACTTCAGAACCGGTTTTGCTAATTTCACAGACTTCATTGCAATGCGATGGTAATGATAGGGGTGGTAATAACGGTATAGACAACTCATCAACCATCTCTCTGTCTGCTGGGCTGGTATGTAGAGAATGAGGGTGTCGGCTGGTATGTAGAGAATGAGTTTGAACCACACCTCCCTCAAATAGTTTCTTGTACACTTTGAACATACTTATTTTCTTATTTACTTAATCGTCATGGTTCCTGGAGGGACATAGGGCCCTTAATTGTCATGGTTCCTGGAGGAACATAGAGCCCTTAATCGTCATGGTTCCTGGAGGGTCATAGGGCCCTTAATCGTCATGGTTCCTGGAGGGACATAGGGCCCTTAATCGTCATGGTTCCTGGAGGGTCATAGGGCCCTTAATCGTCATGGTTCCTGAAGGGACATAGGGCCCTTAATCGTCATGGTTCCTGGAGGGACATAGGGCCCTTAATCGTCATGGTTCCTGGAGGGACATAGGGCCCTTAATCGTCATGGTTCCTGGAGGGACATAGGGCCCTTAATCGTCATGGTTCCTGAAGGAACATAGTGCCCTTAATCGTCATGGTTCCTGAATGGACATAGGGCCCTTAATCGTCATGGTTCCTGGAGGGACATAGGGTCCTTAATCGTCATGGTTCCTGAAGGAACATAGGGCCCTTAATCGTCATGGTTCCTGGAGGGACATAGGGCCCTTAATCGTCATGGTTCCTGGAGGAACATAGTGCCCTTAATCGTCATGGTTCCTGGAGGGACATAGGGCCCTTAATCGTCATGGTTCCTGGAGGGTCATAGGGCCCTTAATCGTCATGGTTCCTGGAGGGACATAGGGCCCTTAATCGTCATGGTTCCTGGAGGGACATAGGGCCCTTAATCGTCATGGTTCCTGGAGGGACATAGGGCCCTTAATCGTCATGGTTCCTGGAGGAATATAGGGCCCTTAATCGTCATGGTTCCTGGAGGGACATAGGGCCCTTAATCGTCATGGTTCCTGAAGGAACATAGGGCCCTTAATCGTCATGGTTCCTGGAGGGACATAGGGCCCTTAATCGTCATGGTTCCTGGAGGGACGTAGGGCCCTTAATCGTCATGGTTCCTGGAGGAACATAGGGCCCTTAATCGTCATGGTTCCTGGAGGAACATAGGGCCCTTAATAAAGATCTCTAACACTGCCTGTCTTAGGTTTCTTTCCTTGCTTCTGGCCATGACAAGTGGATGGGTTTGAGTTTCGCTGTTACACTTTTGAACGTACTGTATGTAGGTTTAACTCACTTCAGAACCGGTTTTGCTAATTTCGCAGACTTCATTGCAATGCGATGGTAATGATAGGGGTGGTAATAACGGTATAGACAACTCATCAACCATCTCTCTGTCTGCTGGGCTGGTATGTAGAGAATGAGGGTGTCGGCTGGTATGTAGAGAATGAGTTTGAACCACACCTCCCTCAAATTGTTTCTTGTACACTTTGAACATACTTATTTTGTTATTTACTTAATCGTCATGGTTCCTGGAGGGACATAGGGCCCTTAATTGTCATGGTTCCTGGAGGAACATAGAGCCCTTAATCGTCATGGTTCCTGGAGGGTCATAGGGCCCTTAATCGTCATGGTTCCTGGAGGGACATAGGGCCCTTAATAAAGATCTCTAACACTGCCTGTCTTAGGTTTCTTTCCTTGCTTCTGGCCATGACAAGTGGATGGGTTTGAGTTTCGCTGTTGAACGTTCTGTATGTAGGTTTAACTCACTTCAGAACAGGTTTTGCTCATTTCACAGACTTCATTGCAATGCGATGGTAATGATAGGTGTGGTAATAACGGTATAGACAACTCATCAAACGTCTCTCTAGTATTTCCAAGCCAAACACATGTGCTCTGTGTTTGTTTTATAGTTGTGAGAAATGTGTAGGCCGTATGCTTCTTCTATTTGGAGTCTATTTCTGTATTTCATCATCTTGACATTGCCTTCAGATGTTTTTTGTCATGTTCTTCAGTTCCTTGAGGGACCAATTTGGCATCTGAAAGAAGTTACCGTCCCTTCAAAATATGGTCATCAATTGCTTATTACGGATTAAGCTGGTTTGAGTAAGTGTTTGGTGGTAGTATTCTAGTTATACTAGTGTCCACGCTGAGAAACCGCAAGTTGGTGGGAAACTCTGACAGCTCTTCTGAGTTGAAGTTTGGGTAGAGGAGTGGAGGATGGGGGGGGGGGAGGAGAAAGAGGACAGGAAGAAGGTAATAGTGCCAAACCCTGCACAGACCTGAGACCTGGCATCATCTACACATACTAAAAGCACTAGATCTAAAAGCACTAGAGTCTAGATCTAGAGAGTCTAGACTCTGCCATGTGTCTCTCTGTGTAACTAGAGAGTGCTATCCAATGCCATCTTACTAGACAACGTCATCTTTCCTCAGGATCTACATCTTTAAAGACTTCAACAAAATAGCAACACCCCTGAACATGAAACTGTCCGTGGAGTTCTCAGCTTTGTAATCGTGTGTCTGCACTTGTTAGGGAATAGACTCTTGACTCTACTGATTTCTGCCCCATCTTTTGTTTGGTTGTTTGTTTGTTTGTTTGGCTTTTAATGAAGAGAAATAGTTGTCCTGTTATAGTGTCACTACAAAATGTCCCAAACTATTAGCAGCAGCTTTTCACTGGGAGTCAACAACCAATCCTTCATCTGATTTCATATAACAGACCAGATTTCCCATAAAAGGACGTTTGGATTGGATCCAGTGAAGAGGATTGGATTTCCCCTCTGATTGTTAAGATGTGAACTGTGTTTGACACTACGTCATTACTTATGTTTTTTTTTTGAGTCTCAAAGATACTATAAAAAAAAAAAAAACGATTACCTCTCTAGCTATCATACCGGCACATAGATAGCCATAGTCTTGAAGTGAGAGTGGCGTGCGCTGTCCATTGGTTGAAGTGTTTAATCTTATCAAGGGGCTGATGTCCACTGCTGTGTGTGAGGGAGTGGTTCCTTAGCAGCACCTGTTTAATGATAAACCTGAACGATGCCCCTCTCCGTGCTGTGATCTCCCCATGCCTTCATTGCTTCATTAAACTCTGTTACCATGGTTCCATATAGTTCATCCAGAGGAAAGCCATTTTGTTTTTCTCTCAGTAGAGCTAGTAGGGAGAGTTGGGCCAGTAAACAAAAAGTTGTTGGTTCAATTCTCAGAGACGACTAGGTGAAAAATCTGTCGACGTGACCTTGAGTATGGCACTAGTTTTTATTTATTTCACATTTATTTAACTAAGCAAGTCAGTTAAGAACAAATTCTTATTTTCAATGACGGCCTAGGAACAATGGGTTAACTGCCTTGTTCAGGGGCAGAACAACAGATTTGTACCTTGTCAGCTCAGGGATTTTAACTTGCAACCTTTTCGGTTACGAGTCCAACGCTCTAACCATTAGGCTACCCTGCCGCCCCATTAGGCTACCCCCCCCCCCCCCCCCCCAAAGGAGCCTCAGGGAGTAGGGTCAGAGTTCAGGAGCCTCAGGTCAGGGTTCAGGAGCCTCAGGTCAGGGTTCAGGAGCCTTTAGACCAGGGCCCATTAGCTCTGATCAAATGTAGTGCGCTACTTTAGACCAACGCCCATTAGATCTGATCAAATGTAGTGCACTATGTAGGGAAATAGGTTGCAGTTTCAGAATATCACAGAGATAAATATAAATACCACAGAGATGAGTCATAGTTAGAGCAGAACACCTCAGAGAGCACCAGTCCACTCCCCTACAGGGTGGAGGTGTGCCCTCCCCTAACCAACCCTAACCAACCTGACGTCACAGTGGCAGTGGTATATCTTAGGTATGTTCATAGTGACAGGTTAATACTGAAGAACTGACTGGCTGTATGTCTATGAAGCATTCTTAGAGGTGAGATGTTGTGTTGCTGCTGGTGTTTGTGTTGTTGTTGTTGGTGTTGGTGGTGTTGTTGTTTGTTGGTGTTGGTGGTGTTGTTGGTGTTGGTGGTGTTGTTGTTTGTTGGTGTTGGTGGTGTTGTTGTTTGTTGGTGTTGTTGTTTGTGGTGTTGTTGGTGTTGGTGGTGTTGTTGTTGTTTGTTGGTGTTTGTGGTGTTGGTGGTGTTGTTGGTGTTGTTGTTGTTTGTGGTGTTGGTGGTGTTGTTGTTTGTGGTGTTGGTGGTGTTGTTGTTTGTGGTGTTGGTGGTGTTGTTTTTTGTGGTGTTGGTGGTGTTGTTGTTTGTGGTGTTGGTGGTGTTGTTGTTGGTGGTGGTGTTTGTTGGTGTTGGTGGTGTTGGTGTTTGTGTTGTTGTTGTTTGTGGTGTTGTTGGTGTGGTTAGTGAAAAGCCTTAGGAGGAAACTCCGGACTTAGTTGAGGACTAATGTCATATCTTCTACACGGAATGGAATGTGTTGTTGATCACGCAATCCTGCCGTCACTGGAGTGTTGATACTACGCCCTTAGGGGGGAAAAAAGGTGTTATCTAGAACCTAAAAGAGTTCTTCGGCTGTCCCCATTGGATAACCCTTTGAAGTACCCTTTTTGGGTTCCATGTAGAACCTTTTTGGGTTCCACGTAGAACCCTTTAAGGGTGCTCCTACGGAGACAGCCGAAGAACCCTTTTTGAAGAGTGTACTTTCCTGTACTAGCAGGATCAATAGTTGTTCTTCGGACAATATCTTGTTCTAAACATCAATGTAAAATACTGGCATTGTCATTGAGTTATTGGTTAAATTACTGGGACTGGTACAGGATGGAAAAGAGTTATTACACAACAATGTCCTCTGTGATGTATTGGTTTTAAAGCTGTTGCAGCTAACTAGCTGATCTCTCTGCAGTGTTAGACTGGAGGTTATGCTGTGGCCTAGGGGTGGGATCTCTCTCTCTCTCTCTCTCTCTCTCTCTCTCTCTCTCTCTCTCTCCCTGTTCCACACCCATCCAGGTATTTACAGTGTGGGTTAAAGATGAACTAGAAGACAGGGTTAACCGGAGAGTCCTTTAAATGGCATATTAGTTAATAATCTCTTAAATGCTGGAGACTGAAAACTACCTGAGAGAATGGTAATAGAAAGAATGATTACCGTAATTTCCGGACTATAAGCCGCAACTTTTTTCCCAGGCTTTGAACCTCGCGGCTTAAACAATGACGCGGCTAATATATGGATTTTTCCCGCTTTCAATTTTTTTTGAAAGGAGATGACTTCAGTGGTTTCAGTGCACAGGAGGAGGAAGATAGTGACCAATGACTTTCTTGGTAGGCTACTGTTTACTGCTAATTTTTAATTTTTTGTTACAAGCCGTGTTTCGTTAAAGCCTGTGTAAAGTTCATTTGTTTCAATGTACCGGTAGGCACCTGCGGCTTATAGACATGTGCGGCTTATTTATGTTCAAAATATATATATTTTTTTAATTCAGTGGGTGCGGCTTATTTTCAGGTGCGCTCAATAGTCCGGAAATTACGGTAGTGATGAAAGGTTACTAAATAGAGACTAGCTTTACACTGACATAGAGACTGACATAGAGACACTTCACACTGACATAGAGACTAGCTTTACATTGAGCTTTACACTGACATAGAGACTAGCTTTACACTGACATAGAGACGCTTTACACTGACATAGAGACGCTTTACACTGACATAGAGACGCTTTACACTGACATAGAGACTAGCTTTACACTGAGCTTTACACTCACATAGAGACTAGCTTTACACTGACACAGAGACTAGCTTTACACTGACATAGAGACGCTTTACACTCACATAGAGACGCTTTACACTGACATAGAGACAAGCTTTACACTCACATAGAGACCAGCTTTACACTGACATAGAGACTAGCTTTACACTGACATAGAGACAAGCTTTACACTCACATAGAGACTGACATAGAGACACTTTACACTGACATAGAGACTGACATAGAGACTGACATAGAGACACTTTACGCTGACATAGAGACTGACATAGAGACACTTTACGCTGACATAGAGACTGACATAGAGACTGACATAGAGACGCTTTACGCTGACATAGAGACTGACATAGAGACGCTTTACACTGACATAGAGACGCTTTACACTGACATAGAGACTGACATAGAGACTGACATAGCGACACTTTACACTGACATAGAGACTGACATAGAGACTGACATAGAGACACTTTACACTGACATAGAGACTGACATAGAGGCTGACATAGAGGCTGACATAGAGACACTTTACACTGACATGTTTTTTTGCCCTAGCACTCCACAAGCTCAAGCTGTGATAATTTGAATCAGCTGTGTAGGACCGAGTTTGGTCTAGACTCTGTCTGTGTACCTACCGGGTGCTACCAGACGCCATCTTACTAGACAAGGTCATCTTTTCATCAGGCTCTATATCGTTAAAGAGACACTCCTGAGCAATGGGACTTTGGTGTACACATCTCGGGGTAGGTGTGAAGACCTTCCACATGGCAGCACGTTCCACGTGAACCATAATTGCTGGTTAAGTGTCTATGAGGGCCAAGCTAAAATACTCATGGACAGATAAGAGCTGGTGTATTGTATCGTTGTTACACAATCAGCTTTGGACAGCGATGTGGCAACAGGGCAAACAGCCTCTCTTTGCAAGAGCAATTTACTGTTCGAAGGTGTCGGTAATTGGATCCACCAGGAGCTGTTGGGAACTATTTCTGTGTGTATCCGACACTTGTATCGTGAGTGTGTTGGTGTTCTTCAGGGACAGGAACATTATCATCTTCAGTTTCTTTTTTAAAGTGAAGTGGGAAGTTCAGCTCTTTTTACAGACTCTGGTCTTTTCGACTCGTTCAGTCAAAAGAACAAATCTTTTGACTCATTTCATACATTTGAGTCATTAATGCCCAGAGTACACAGGACCCCCCTACCAGTGAACAATTTATTTTATTTAACTAGGCAAGTCAGTTAAGAACAAATTCTTATTTTCAATGACAGCCTATGAATAACTGCCTTGTTTAGGGGCAGAATGACAGATTTTTACCTTGTCAGCTCAGGGATTTCGATTTTGCAACCTTCAAGGTTACAAGTCCAACACTCTAACCACTAGGCTACCTGCCTCCCCTACACTCTAACCACTAGGCTACCTGCCGCCTCTACACTCTAACCACTAGGCTACCTGCCTCCTCTACACTCTAACCACTAGGCTACCTGCCTCCCCTACACTCTAACCACTAGGCTACCTGCCTCCCCTACACTCTAACCACTAGGCTACCTGCCTCCCCTACACTCTAACCACTAGGCTACCTGCCTCCTCTACACTCTAACCACTAGACTACCTGCCTCCCCGCTGAACTGAAGACTCAGAATTCATAATTCTACAAGCCTCTGGTCCACATATGGTTTCACCATACGGGGTTTATTCTCTCATTTCTGACTGAGACTTTCATAAGGGTGCTTTAAACAACGGACATGTATTACCTAGGTATAGAAATAATATTAGGTATTCTCAATGTTTGGCTTGTTCTTCAGTTTCTGTTGTTGGCAGTAGACAGTCCTGGGCTAGATACTTGTGTTGTAGACAGTTCTGGGTTAGATACTTGTGTTGTAGACAGTAGACAGTCCTGGGCTAGATACTTGTGTTGTAGACAGTTCTGGGTTAGATACTTGTGTTGTAGACAGTAGACAGTCCTGGGATAGATACTTGTGTTGTTGGCAGTAGACAGTCCTGGGTTAGATACTTGTGTTGTAGACAGTCCTGGGCTAGATACTTGTGTTGTAGGCAGTAGACAGTCCTGGGCTAGATACTTGTGTTGTAGACAGTCCTGGGCTAGATACTTGTGTTGTAGGCAGTAGACAGTCCTGGGCTAGATACTTGTGTTGTTGGCAGTAGACAGTCCTGGGCTAGATACTTGTGTTGTAGGCAGTAGACAGTCCTGGGCTAGATACTTGTGTTGTAGGCAGTTCTGGGCTAGATACTTGTGTTGTAGACAGTCCTGGGCTAGATACTTGTGTTGTAGGCAGTAGACAGTCCTGGGCTAGATACTTGTGTTGTAGACAGTCCTGGGCTAGATACTTGTGTTGTTGGCAGTAGACAGTCCTGGGCTAGATACTTGTGTTGTTGGCAGTAGACAGTCCTGGGCTAGATACTTGTGTTGTAGACAGTCCTGGGCTAGATACTTGTGTTGTAGGCAGTTCTGGGCTAGATACTTGTGTTGTTGGCAGTAGACAGTCCTGGGCTAGATACTTGTGTTGTTGGCAGTAGACAGTCCTGGGCTAGATACTTGTGTTGTAGACAGTCCTGGGCTAGATACTTGTGTTGTAGGCAGTAGACAGTCCTGGGCTAGATACTTGTGTTGTTGGCAGTAGACAGTCCTGGGCTAGATACTTGTGTTGTTGGCAGTAGACAGTCCTGGGCTAGATACTTGTGTTGTAGGCAGTAGACAGTCCTGGGCTAGATACTTGTGTTGTAGACAGTTCTGGGCTAGATACTTGTGTTGTAGACAGTAGACAGTCCTGGGCTAGATAGTTGTGTTGTAGACAGTCCTGGGCTAGATACTTGTGTTGTAGACAGTCCTGGGCTAGATACTTGTGTTGTTGGCAGTAGACAGTCCTGGGCTAGATACTTGTGTTGTTGGCAGTAGACAGTCCTGGGCTAGATACTTGTGTTGTAGACAGTCCTGGGCTAGATACTTGTGTTGTAGGCAGTTCTGGGCTAGATACTTGTGTTGTTGGCAGTAGACAGTCCTGGGCTAGATACTTGTGTTGTTGGCAGTAAACAGTCCTGGGCTAGATACTTGTGTTGTTGGCAGTAGACAGTCCTGGGCTAGATACTTGTGTTGTTGGCAGTAGACAGTCCTGGGCTAGATACTTGTGTTGTAGACAGTCCTGGGTTAGATACTTGTGTTGTTGGCAGTCCTGGGCTAGATACTTGTGTTGTAGGTAGTAGACAGTCCTGGGCTAGATACTTGTGTTGTAGACAGTAGACAGTCCTGGGCTAGATACTTGTGTTGTAGACAGTAGACAGTCATGGGCTAGATACTTGTGTTGTAGGCAGTAGACAGTCCTGGGCTAGATACTTGTGTTGTAGACAGTAGACAGTCCTGGGCTAGATACTTGTGTTGTAGACAGTAGACAGTCCTGGGCTAGATACTTGTGTTGTAGGCAGTAGACAGTCCTGGGCTAGATACTTGTGTTGTTGGCAGTAGACAGTTCTGGGCTAGATACTTGTGTTGTAGACAGTAGACAGTCCTGGGCAAGATGCTTGTGTTGTTGGCAGTAGACAGTCCTGGGTTAGATACTTGTGTTGTAGGCAGTAGACAGTCCTGGGCTAGATACTTGTGTTGTAGACAGTCCTGGGCTAGATACTTGTGTTGTAGACAGTAGACAGTCCTGGGTTAGATACTTGTGTTGTAGACAGTAGACAGTCCTGGGCTAGATACTTGTGTTGTAGGCAGTAGACAGTCCTGGGTTAGATACTTGTGTTGTAGACTGTAGACAGTCCTGGGCTAGATACTTGTGTTGTAGACAGTCCTGGGCTAGATACTTGTGTTGTAGACAGTAGACAGTCCTGGGCTAGATACTTGTGTTGTAGACAGTCCTGGGCTAGATACTTGTGTTGTAGACAGTAGACAGTCCTGGGCTAGATACTTGTGTTGTAGGCAGTAGACAGTCCTGGGCTAGATACTTGTGTTGTAGACAGTAGACAGTCCTGGGCTAGATACTTGTGTTGTAGGCAGTAGACAGTCCTGGGCTAGATACTTGTGTTGTAGACAGTAGACAGTCCTGGGATAGATACTTGTGTTGTAGACAGTAGACAGTCCTGGGCTAGATACTTGTGTTGTAGACAGTCCTGGGCTAGATACTTGTGTTGTAGACAGTAGACAGTCCTGGGCTAGATACTTGTGTTGTAGACAGTCCTGGGCTAGATACTTGTGTTGTAGACAGTCCTGGGCTAGATACTTGTGTTGTAGACAGTAGACAGTCCTGGGCTAGGTACTTGTGTTGTAGACAGTAGACAGTCCTGGGCTAGATACTTGTGTTGTAGACAGTAGACAGTCCTGGGCTAGATACTTGTGTTGTAGACAGTAGACAGTCCTGGGCTAGATACTTGTGTTGTAGACAGTCCTGGGCTAGATACTTGTGTTGTAGACAGTAGACAGTCCTGGGCTAGATACTTGTGTTGTAGACAGTCCTGGGCTAGATACTTGTGTTGTAGACAGTCCTGGGCTAGATACTTGTGTTGTAGACAGTAGACAGTCCTGGGCTAGATACTTGTGTTGTAGACAGTCCTGGGCTAGATACTTGTGTTGTAGACAGTCCTGGGCTAGATACTTGTGTTGTTGGCAGTAGACAGTCCTGGGCTAGATACTTGTGTTGTAGACAGTAGACAGTCCTGGGCTAGATACTTGTGTTGTAGGCAGTAGACAGTCCTGGGCTAGATACTTGTGTTGTAGACAGTAGACATTCCTGGGCTAGATACTTGTGTTGTAGGCAGTAGACAGTCCTGGGCTAGATACTTGTGTTGTAGACAGTAGACAGTCCTGGGCTAGATACTTGTGTTGTAGACAGTCCTGGGCTATATACTTGTGTTGTAGACAGTCCTGGGCTAGATACTTGTGTTGTAGACAGTAGACAGTCCTGGGCTAGATACTTGTGTTGTAGACAGTAGACAGTCCTGGGCTAGATACTTGTGTTGTAGACAGTCCTGGGCTAGATACTTGTGTTGTAGACAGTAGACAGTCCTGGGCTAGATACTTGTGTTGTAGACAATAGACAGTCCTGGGCTAGATACTTGTGTTGTAGACAGTAGACAGTCCTGGGCTAGATACTTGTGTTGTAGACAGTCCTGGGCTAGATACTTGTGTTGTAGACAGTAGACAGTCCTGGGCTAGATACTTGTGTTGTAGACAGTAGACAGTCCTGGGCTAGATACTTGTGTTGCAGACAGTAGACAGTCCTGGGCTAGATACTTGTGTTGTAGACAGTAGACAGTCCTGGGCTAGATACTTGTGTTGTTGAGAAATACCTGAAAAGACAAATAACTCTATAAACAACTAGAAGAGAACTGAGACATGAAGCAACATGCTGTTGTTGTTGTTTTTGTTGTGTTGTGTTGATGTGTTGTCATTTTGTGTTGTGTCATTTTGTGTTGTGTCATTTTGTGTTGTCATGTTGTGTTGTGATGCGTCATGTTGTGTCGCTTCGTCTTGTCATGTTGTGTTGTTGCGTCGTGTTGTTGTGTTGTGTTGCGTCGTGTTGTCATGTTGTGTCGCGTCGTGTTGTCGTGTTGTGTTGTTGTGTTGTGTTGTTGCGTCGTGTTGTGATGTTGTGTCGCGTCGTGTTGTGATGTTGTGTTGCGTTGTTGTGTTGTGTTGTGTCGTGTTGTTGTGTTGTCGCGTCGTGTTGTGTTGTTGTGTTGTGTTGTTGCATCGTGTTATTGTGTTGTGTTGTTGTGTTGTGTCGCATCGTGTTGTGTTGTTGTGTTGTGTTGTTGCATCGTGTTATTGTGTTGTGTTGTTGTGTTGTGTCGCGTCGTTTTGTTGTGTTGTCGCGTCGTGTTGTGATGTGTTGTGTTGCGTCGTGTTGTTGTGTTGTGTTGCGTCGTGTTGTTGTGTTGTGTTGTGTTGCGTTGTGTTGTCATGTTGTGTAAAAGCGTGTCTTTTTCATGCTTTTCTGAGACTTAGTAGCCAGTGTTATCAATTATCAGTCATTAGAGACGGTTAGGAACAGTCATTATCAGAATCTGTGAAGTACTTGTTTCTCCACAGAGAGAAAATCTATATTTTTCTTAACGTTACTTTTGAAAAGAAGAGGTAGGCGTCAGATTCACATACTGGGATGGTTTGTGACACAGATGGGACAAAGAGGCTGTTTGAAGCAAAATATTTATTTGGTATTTTGCAATCGAGAACGGCAGCTAGAAAGGCTTACCTCTGTCAGGCTGTGTGCTGCTCCACCCAGCATAACACACACACACACACACACACACACACACACACACACACACACACACACACACACACACACACACACACACACACACAGAGCCAGCCAGCACAGAGAACAGGGTAGGGCAGGCCTTGTTCCAGGGCCATCACATAAGACAGGGCTGGCTCTATAGCAGGGTGAAGCAGTTCAGGGCTTAAACAAAACTGAAAAACCTGGCAACCTATAGACTATAGAACCACTGACTGGCAACAGATAGACTATAGAACCACTGACTGGCAACAGATAGACTATAGAACCACTGACTGGCAACAGGACAGGGCTGGCTCTATAGTACTGACAACAGGACAGGGCTGGCTCTATAGTACTGGCAACAGGACAGGGCTGGCTCTATAGTACTGACAACAGGACAGGGCTGGCTCTATAGTACTGGCAACAGGACAGGGCTGGCTCTATAGTACTGACAACAGGACAGGGCTGGCTCTATAGTACTGACAACAGGACAGGGCTGGCTCTATAGTACTGACAACAGGACAGGGCTGGCTCTATAGTACTGACAACAGGACAGGGCTGGCTCTATAGTACTGGCAACAGGACAGGGCTGGCTCTATAGTACTGACAACAGGACAGGGCTGGCTCTATAGTACTGACAACAGGACAGGGCTGGCTCTATAGTACTGACTGACAACAGGACAGGGCTGGCTCTATAGTACTGACAACAGGACAGGGCTGGCTCTATAGTACTGACAACAGGACAGGGCTGGCTCTATAGTACTGACAACAGGACAGGACAGGGCTGGCTCTATAGTACTGACTGATAAGCATGCTGATTGGTTCTCTGCTCTGTGGCTCCTCAATCAATACTACCAGCCAAACCTGCTGTATCAGGACAACTTCTGATGGACTGTACCGGGCTGAAAGACCAGTTGGTGGATATCATTTATGTGCTGGGAGGGACTCTTTCTAAGTTCAGACATTACAATACTATGACTAACAGCCATAGCTGTGCAGACCCAGAGCGTTGGGCCAGTAACCGACAAGGTAAAAATCAGTTGTTCTGGATAATGCCTTCCCTGTGGCTCAGTTGGTAGAGGATGGTGTTTGCAACACCAGCATGGTGTGTGTGCAATGCCAGGGTTGTGGGTTCAATTCCCACAGGGGGGGCCAGTACAAAAACAAATGCATGAAATGTATGAATTCACTGCTGTAAGTTGCTCTGGATAAGAGCGTCTGCTAAATGACTGAAATGTAAGGCAGTTAACCCACTGTTCCCTGGATGCTGAAGACATGGATGTTGATTAAGGCAAGCCCCTCCCCCCCAGCACCACTCTGATTCAGAGGGGTGTTGGGTTAAATGACTCCTGCACCTCTCTGATTCAGAGGAGTGTTGGGTTAAATGACTCCAGCACCTCTCTGATTCAGAGGAGTGTTGGGTTAAATGACTCCAGCACCTCTCTGATTCAGAGGAGTGTTGGGTTAAATGACTCCTGCACCTCTCTGATTCAGAGGTGTTGGGTTAAATGACTCCAGCACCTCTCTGATTCAGAGGAGTTGGGTTAAATGACTCCTGCACCTCTCTGATTCAGAGGGGTGTTGGGTTAAATGCAGAATACACATTTCAGTTGAATGCATTCAGTTGTACCACTGACTAGGTATCTCCTTTTTTTCCTTACTCTTTCCATAGACACATACATTCAGCATGAACACTTAACCCTCCCGAGACCCAGGCACTGTAGGCGAGAGGGGGCTGGGTAAAGGGATTAATCAGGCAGACTAACCTTTCCCAGCCATGAACACACACATATTAGTCATTTAGCAGACTCTCTTATCCAGAGCAACTTACAGGTAGTACCTTTAAAAAAAAAACTTTATTTAACTAAGCAAGTCAGTTAAGAACAAATTCTTATTTACTATGACGGCCTACCAAAAGGCAAAAGGCCTCCTGCAGGGACGGGGGCTGGGATTAAAATTGTTAAATAAATAACAGAAATATAAGACAAAACACACATCACGACAAGAGAGACAACACAACACTACATAAAGAGAGACCTAAGACAACAACATAGCAAGGCAGCAACACATGACAACACAGCGTGGTAGCAACACCACATGACCACAACATAGTAGCAACACAAAACATGGTACAAACATTACTGGGCCACAGACAACAGCACAAAGGGCAAGAAGGTAGAGACAACAATACATCACGCAAAGCAGCCACAACTGTCAGTAAGACTATCTCCAGATAGCTAGGTGGGACAACCACATATCACAGTCCTAGTCAGCACATTTTTCCTCATTTAAAGCAGCTATCAGCAAAGTCAGTGATAGTAGCATGGGGGGGGGGGGGAGTAAAGTGTGAGTGTCTGGTCACGAAAGCCCCCCCCCCACCCCCTAAAAAAGATAACGGCACAGAAACACACTGAATGGCTCAGCCATGCAGGCCTATTTAGTAGTGGTATTTATTAAGAAGCCCAGTTAGCTGATGAAGCAGCAGCTACTCTTCCTGGGGTACAAACAGGAAACAACAAATAAAATACAAAAAAACGTAAATATACAGCACTACATTTATGTTACAGTCATTCAGGAAGCACCCATCCAGAGAGACTAGTGCATTCATCTGACCACCACATATCACAGTCGTATCCCAACCATAATACAATTAAGCAATAAGGTCCAAGGGGGCGTGGTATAAGGGACAATATTAGCCGTGGTATATTGGCCATATATCACAAACCCACGAGGTGTCTTATTGCTATGATAAACTGGTTACCAACCCACAGACACAGAGTAGTCACCTACAACCCACAGACACAGTGTTGTCATCTACAACCCACAGAGTAGTCAGCTACAACCCACAAACACCACAGCCAAGAGACTACAGCTCAGAGACTACAGCCCAGAGTGCTTAACCCTAACCGTAATTTAATACCAAAAAGCACATTTTTGTTTTCATACATTTTTACAATATAGCCAATTTTGACTTTGCAGCTGGTCTGTCTAAAGGCATCCGCATGCTTCCCATCCGAACCCATTTGTGTATATATTATGACGGCATTAATGATGTTTTGGTCTTCGTCAAGGCTTTTTTTTTTTGTTGTATGTCCCGTGCACACAAAAACATTTTTTCGAGGCAAGGCGAAGTCTACGCCCCATTGTCGGTCATTGGTCAACAGTAGGGATTTTTCAATTAAGTGTTTGTTGTCATTCAATGAGAGACGACTAGTTTTCAATGCACGTTTTTTCACTTGAGAAATACTGCTCCAAAACACCATAGATGTAAAATTGTGCGACTAAGATCTCCTCGGCAAAACATCAACTCAAGAAATCTGTCATAATTTTTTTTTTCATCTTAGATTAATTCAGACTATTTTTGAGGCAGTGTATGTATACTGGCTACGGCGTCTCAAGGTGGACAAACTATACTATTTCCGTCTTTTCTCATTTTTCAAGCGAAGGTCTTTTATGGTATTATGCGAGCACACTCGTTCGGTTCGACGAGCCGAACCCGAAGCATGTGGAAGCTTTAAGGGGAACTCGTTCAGTTCTGCCTCCAAGACAAGACTCATTACAATAAACAGCAACCTGAAAATATAACTGTTATTCTTTCTCTATTTGTTATTATTATCTTTTTTTTTAGGGGTTTTATTAAAACTGCATCGTTGGTTAACGGCTTGTAAGTAAGCATTTCACTGTGAGGTCTACTACACCTGTTGTATTCAGCATTTCACTGTAAGGTCTACTACACCTGTTGTATTCAGCATTTCACTGTGAGGTCTACTACACCTGTTGTATTCAGCATTTCACTGTAAGGTCTACTACACCTGTTGTATTCGGCATTTCACTGTAAGGTCTACTACACCTGTTGTATTCGGCATTTCACTGTAAGGTCTACTACACCTGTTGTATTCAGCATTTCACTGTAAGGTCTATTACACCTGTTGTATTCAGCATTTCACTGTAAGGTCTACTACACCTGTTGTATTCAGCATTTCACTGTGAGGTCTACTACACCTGTTGTATTCAGCATTTCACTGTGAGGTCTACTACACCTGTTGTATTCAGCATTTCACTGTGAGGTCTACTACACCTGTTGTATTCAGCATTTCACTGTGAGGTCTCCTACACCTGTTGTATTCAGCATTTACTGTGAGGTCTACTACACCTGTTGTATTCAGCATTTCACTGTGAGGTCTACTACACCTGTTGTATTCAGCATTTCACTGTAAGGTCTACTGCACCTGTTGTATTCAGCATTTCACTGTAAGGTCTACTACACCTGTTGTATTCAGCATTTCACTGTGAGGTCTACTACACCTGTTGTATTCAGCGTTTCACTGTGAGGTCTACTACACCTGTTGTATTCAGCATATCACTGTGAGGTCTACTACACCTGTTGTATTCAGCATTTCACTGTGAGGTCTACTACACCTGTTGTATTCAGCATTTCACTGTGAGGTCTACTACACCTGTTGTATTCAGCATTTCACTGTACGGTCTACTACACCTGTTGTATTCAGCATTTCACTGTGAGGTCTACTACACCTGTTGTATTCAGCATTTCACTGTGAGGTCTACTACACCTGTTGTATTCAGCATTTCACTGTGAGGTCTACTACACCTGTTGTATTCAGCGTTTCACTGTGAGGTCTACTACACCTGTTGTATTCAGCATTTCACTGTGAGGTCTACTACACCTGTTGTATTCAGCATTTCACTGTACGGTCTACTACACCTGTTGTATTCAGCATTTCACTGTGAGGTCTACTACACCTGTTGTATTCAGCATTTCACTGTGAGGTCTACTACACCTGTTGTATTCAGCATTTCACTGTAAGGTCTACTACACCTGTTGTATTCAGCATTTCACTGTGAGGTCTACTACACCTGTTGTATTCAGCATTTTACTGTGAGGTCTACTACACCTGTTGTATTCGGCATTTCACTGTAAGGTCTACACCTGTTGTATTCGGCATTTCACTGTAAGGTCTACTACACCTGTTGTATTCAGCATTTCACTGTAAGGTCTACTACACCTGTTGTATTCGGCATTTCACTGTAAGGTCTACTACACCTGTTGTATTCAGCATGTCACTGTAAGGTCTACACCTGTTGTATTCGGCATTTCACTGTAAGGTCTACTACACCTGTTGTATTCAGCATTTCACTGTAAGGTCTACTACACCTGTTGTATTCAGCATTTCACTGTGAGGTCTACTACACCTGTTGTATTCAGCATTTCACTGTAAGGTCTACTACACCTGTTGTATTCAGCATTTCACTGTGAGGTCTACTACACCTGTTGTATTCAGCATTTCACTGTGAGGTCTACTACACCTGTTGTATTCAGCATTTCACTGTAAGGTCTACACCTGTTGTATTCGGCATTTCACTGTAAGGTCTACTACACCTGTTGTATTCGGCATTTCACTGTAAGGTCTACTACACCGGTTGTATTCAGCATTTCACTGTAAGGTCTACACCTGTTGTATTCGGCATTTCACTGTAAGGTCTACTACACCTGTTGTATTCAGCATTTCACTGTAAGGTCTACTACACCTGTTGTATTCAGCATTTCACTGTGAGGTCTACTACACCTGTTGTATTCAGCATTTCACTGTGAGGTCTACTACACCTGTTGTATTCAGCATTTCACTGTAAGGTCTACACCTGTTGTATTCGGCATTTCACTGTAAGGTCTACTACACCTGTTGTATTCGGCATTTCACTGTAAGGTCTACTACACCGGTTGTATTCAGCATTTCACTGTAAGGTCTACACCTGTTGTATTCGGCATTTCACTGTAAGGTCTACTACACCTGTTGTATTCAGCATTTCACTGTAAGGTCTACTACACCTGTTGTATTCGGCATTTCACTGTAAGGTCTACTACACCTGTTGTATTCAGCATGTCACTGTAAGGTCTACACCTGTTGTATTCGGCATTTCACTGTAAGGTCTACTACACCTGTTGTATTCAGCATTTCACTGTAAGGTCTACTACACCTGTTGTATTCAGCATTTCACTGTGAGGTCTACTACACCTGTTGTATTCAGCATTTCACTGTAAGGTCTACTACACCTGTTGTATTCAGCATTTCACTGTGAGGTCTACTACACCTGTTGTATTCAGCATTTCACTGTGAGGTCTACTACACCTGTTGTATTCAGCATTTCACTGTGAGGTCTACACCTGTTGTATTCAGCATTTCACTGTGAGGTCTACTACACCTGTTGTATTCAGCATTTCACTGTACGGTCTACTACACCTGTTGTATTCAGCATTTCACTGTGAGGTCTACTACACCTGTTGTATTCAGCATTTCACTGTGAGGTCTACTACACCTGTTGTATTCAGCATTTCACTGTAAGGTCTACACCTGTTGTATTCGGCATTTCACTGTAAGGTCTACACCTGTTGTATTCGGCATTTCACTGTAAGGTCTACACCTGTTGTATTCGGGCGCACGTGACAAATAACATTTGATTTGATTTGGAAGGTGCTTGGTTCAAGATGATTTGTTTGCGGTCACGTAAGGTTATTACGCTAGCTGCTTGTGGTTAACCAGATAACATAAAACTATAGAAGTAAATTGTTTTTTGTCAAAGCTACAGCTGCTTGTGGAACTCGCCTGTTGTTGTTGATTTTGTAGATGATCCACGCTTTTATGACAGTGTGTTCTGGACAGGTGTAACCTGATTTCAGGTGATTACCTCGTATGGTCTCCCTGTTTCAGGTACGGTATCCTGATGGGGTGGTGACTAGATGAAATGCTATTCTGTCTCTACTTTACATTTTAGCAGTGTAATTACATAGATATGCAAATTGCCTGTATGTTATGACAGCAGCATATTCTGCCTCAGGGCAAAAGGTAAACACTATCCTGTTGGTACTTGTCTGTCAGTGTATATAGTATGACCACACACAGAAAAGACAACAGTATCTAAAAAAAAGAAAACGTTTGTAAAATAATAGTAGTGGTCACTTCGCTCTTAATTGTGTATATTTTGTAAGAAAGGTCTCTTAAAAAAACTTCCAGCCATGCTGGGTTAGAGGATTCTTTGCTTGCAGAACTATTTTTGAACTATTGAACTCCCCACAAAAAATTTCCACTGTGTAGATTGTTATGAACTTTGCTAGTCCCAGGATGTGGATGTGGTACTGGGTAGTGCTCAGGAATGCTAACAGTACAGAACCTGACTGACAGCTTTTAGGACACTTTGTGGTTTTCAAAACCCTTTCTACCCACTCTTATCTCACCCCCCAAATTATGTTTTTCTTTCATACATGTGACCACAACATCTTAGAGTAGATGTACTGTATTGATATAAAAATTAAAAAAAACAGACAAACTATAATCTTCACAATACTTGGTGTGGATGATGGGTGATGACGGGGCGGCAGCGTAGCCTAGTGGTTAGAGCGTCGGACTGGTAACCGAAAGGTTGCAAGGTTGAATCCCCAAGCTGGCAAGGTACAGCTCTGTCGTTCTGCCCCTGAACAAGGCAGTTAACCCACTGTTCCCTGGAAGGCCATCATTGAAAATAAGAATTTGTTCTTAACTGACTTGCCTAGTTAAATAAAGGTGGAATTGGTGCTTGGTGTGGCTCAAAGCTGCCAACAGAACACAAACTGACTGACAGCTTTCAGGGGGCTTGATAGCTTAGAATTAATGAGTTTCAAAGCATTTATCTGTAAATATAGGTTTGGGACATGTTCAGGCTATCTAAAAACATAAAATAATTGATAGTAGGAAGTCATGCAACCTTTTTTCTCCACTTTATTCATGCTGCCAATATATCTTAGGTAAAGTATAAACAATATATCTTAAGGACAGTATAAACAATATATCTTAAGGACAGTATAAACAATATATCTCAGGTACAGTATAAACAATATATCTTAGGTACAGTATAAACAATATATCTTAATTACAGTATAAACAATATATCTCAGGTACAGTATAAACAATATATCTTAAGGACAGTATAAACAATATATCTCAGGTACAGTATAAACAATATATCTTAAGGACAGTATAAACAATATATCTTAGGTAAAGTATAAACAATATATCTTAAGGACAGTATAAACAATATATCTCAGGTACAGTATAAACAATATATCTTAGGTACAGTATAAACAATATATCTTAGGTACAGTATAAACAATATATCTTAAGGACAGTATAAACAATATATCTCAGGTACAGTATAAACAATATATCTTAGGTACAGTATAAACAATATATCTTAAGGACAGTATAAACAATATATCTTAGGTACAGTATAAACAATATATCTTAAGGACAGTATAAACAATATATCTTAAGGACAGTATAAACAATATATCTTAAGGACAGTATAAACAATATATCTTAGGTACAGTATAAACAATATATCTTAGGTACAGTATAAACAATATATCTTAGGTACAGTATAAACAATATATCTTAAGGACAGTATAAACAATATATCTTAGGTACAGTATAAACAATATATCTTAGGTACAGTATAAACAATATATCTTAGGTAAAGTATAAACAATATATCTTAAGGAAAGTATAAACAATATATCTTAGGTACAGTATAAACAATATATCTTAAGGACAGTATAAACAATATATCTTAAGGACAGTATAAACAATATATCTTAGGACAGTATAAACAATATATCTTAGGTACAGTATAAACAATATATCTTAATTACAGTATAAACAATATATCTTAGGTACAGTATAAACAATATATATTAAGGACAGTATAAACAATATATCTCAGGTACAGTATAAACAATATATCTCAGGTACAGTATAAACAATATATCTTAAGGACAGTATAAACAATATATCTTAAGGACAGCATAAACAATATATCTTAAGGACAGTATAAACAATATATCTTAGGTACAGTATAAACAATATATCTCAGGTACAGTATAAACAATATATCTCAGGTACAGTATAAACAATATATCTTAGGTACAGTATAAACAATATATCTTAAGGACAGTATAAACAATATATCTTAAGGACAGTATAAACAATATATCTTAGGTACAGTATAAACAATATATCTTAAGGACAGTATAAACAATATATCTTAAGGACAGTATAAACAATATATCTTAAGGACAGTATAAACAATATATATTAAGGACAGTATAAACAATATATCTTAGGTACAGTATTAACAATATATCTTAAGGACAGTATAAACAATATATATTAAGGACAGTATAAACAATATATCTCAGGTACAGTATAAACAATATATCTCAGGTACAGTATAAACAATATATCTTAAGGACAGTATAAACAATATATCTTAAGGACAGTATAAACAATATATCTTAAGGACAGTATAAACAATATATCTTAAGGACAGTATAAACAATATATCTCAGGTACAGTATAAACAATATATCTTAAGGACAGTATAAACAATATATCTCAGGTACAGTATAAACAATATATCTTAGGTAAAGTATAAACAATATATCTTAAGGACAGTATAAACAATATATCTTAAGGACAGTATAAACAATATATCTTAAGGACAGTATAAACAATATATCTTAGGTACAGTATAAACAATATATCTTAGGTAAAGTATAAACAATATATCTTAAGGACAGTATAAACAATATATCTTAGGTACAGTATAAACAATATATCTTAGGTAAAGTATAAACAATATATCTTAAGGACAGTATAAACAATATATCTTAGGTACAGTATTAACAATATATCTTAATTACAGTATAAACAATATATCTTAATTACAGTATAAACAATATATCTTAGGTACAGTATAAACAATATATCTTAGGTACAGTATTAACAATATATCTTAAGGACAGTATAAACAATATATCTTAAGGACAGTATAAACAATATATCTCAGGTACAGTATAAACAATATATCTTAGGTACAGTATAAACAATATATCTTAGGTAAAGTATAAACAATATATCTTAATTACAGTATAAACATATCTCAGGTACAGTATAAACAATATATCTTAGGTACAGTATAAACAATATCCACCATGCTGAGAATTTGTATGTCCTTGTGATTAATTGACCATTCTTCTTGGTGATCACCTGATGTTTGTCTTCCCAGACAAGACAAGTCAAGGCACATCGGTTGACTCAGTTCAAGCCAAGAGTGTGTCAGCGTGTTCTGGGAAAGCATGCAGTTTCCATCAGTGCTCAGAGTGGTAACCAGGTAATGTCACAGTGCGTAATGAAATGCCTCACTGCATATCAATAGGCCTTATTGGATTAAGTACATGTACTTTCCAAATCCCAATTGGAAAAAAAAAATTTATTCGAAGGAAGACATACTTGAGAGCTGTGTGTGTACATCAGATATTTTCCCATAGACAGCCACCAAGTGCTTTCAGTTTTGTTATGTATCCGTTACAAATATGTATTCTGTTGCCAAGACAAACATCCTGAGAGTAGAGTCAGGGAGGCAGTGTTTGGAAGCTCCTTGGTGTTGTGGTGTGTGTTCTTCAGTTATACTTCAGTATGGTATTGTCCTCACTTATCGCTTTCCATTGTCACAGCCCACTGAAGAATAACCTCAGTTTTGATGTACATGTATCTCACTATCTCGACAACCATTTGGTGAGATATACCGTATCTCTCTCAACTCAAGCATCTTACTCCTTCAATATCAGTATCAGTGTTATCAGTATCGGTATCAGTGTAATCAGTATCTGTGTAATCAGTATCGGTATCTGTGTAATCAGTATCTGTGTAATCAGTATCGGTATCTGTGTAATCAGTATCTGTGTAATCAGTATCGGTATCTGTGTAATCAGTATCTGTGTAATCAGTATCGGTATCTGTGTAATCAGTATCTGTGTAATCAGTATCGGTATCTGTGTAATCGGTATCGGTATCTGTGTAATCAGTATCGGTATAAGTGTAATCGGTATTGGTATCAGAGTAATCAGTAGCTGTATCTGTATCAACTACTGGGGATCCATAATAAACCCCAGGAAGAGTAGCTGCTGCCTTGACAGGAACTAATGGGGATCCATAATAAACCCCAGGAAGAGTAGCTGCTGCCTTGGCAGGAACTAATGGGGATCCATAATAAACCCCAGGAAGAGTAGCTGCTGCCTTGACAGGAACTAATGGGGATCCATAATAAACCCCAGGAAGAGTAGCTGCTGCCTTGGCTAATGGGGATCCATAATAAACCCCAGGAAGAGTAGCTGCTGCCTTGGCAGGAACTAATGGGAATCCATAATAAACCCCAGGAAGAGTAGCTGCTGCCTTGGCAGGTTACTAAAGGGGATCCTTATTAAATACTAATAGATGTGATGTACATAACATGGATGCAAATAAAACATAGATATGCTCATTGGGAAAATATTTAAAACAATATTCACTCACAATGATGGAGTGAGCTGTAATTCTAAATACATCTACAATTAATATTTTCTCTAAGCATCTAATCGGAGTTGCTTGACAGCTGGCGATCAGCTCTGCGTGAGCCCGCCGTGTGTGTGTGTGTGTGTGTGTGTGTGTGGGTGTGTATCACTGCTGCATGCTGGGTAGACCTCGTTTCCAACGCCATATAAACAAAAGGTTAATGAGGCTTCGCTGCTTTTTGTTTATCCTTTCAGCAGATGCCAACAGATTTACACACACACACACGAACACACACACACACGAACACACACACAGAAACGCAGGCACACACACGGCGTGCTCACACAGAGTGGATCTGCATGAAACTCGGCCCTTAATCACTGGAAGACTGTGTGTTGTGTTTTAGCCAAGCAGCTACGAACACACACACACACACACACACGTACACACACACACGTACACACACACACACACACACACACACACACACACACACACACACACACACACATATCCACCGTGACTATTCTCCTGTGTAATTGCTGCAGTTCATGGATAGATATTGGCTACTTCCTGACGGAAAAAAATATCTTTATAGTCTCAATCCTGTTTTCCTGTTTTTGCCTAATTGTGGTTTGATTTATTCATTTGATTTTATACGCATCAATTTAGCCATTTTATTATTAATGATAAAGTAATCAAATCAAATGGAGAATGTATGTCTGTACCGAGGATGTTTTCATGTAACAGTTTAACCTGTATCGGCATCTGTATCAGTATCAGTTTAATCTGTATCAGTATCTGTATCAGTTTAATCTGTATCAGTATCAGTTTAATCTGTATCTGTATCAGTATCTGTATCAGTATCTGTATCAGTATCTGTATCTGTTTAATCTGTATCAGCATCTGTATCAGTATCAGTTTAATATGTATCAGTATCTGTATCAATTTAATCTGTATCAGCGGCTGTATCTGTATCAGTATCCGTATCTGTATCATTTTAATCTGTATCAGCGTCTGTATCTGTATCAGTTTAATCAGCATCTGTATCAATTTAATCTGTATCAGTATTTGTATCAATTTAATCTGTATCAGTATCAATTTAATCAGCATCAATATCTGTATGAGTATAATCTGTATCAGTATCTTTATCAGCTTTGTGGATGTTTTCACTGGATGTCCATGCTTTTTTCCTGATTGTCCTGTAGTTGTGGCCATCCATAGTGGCAGATACATATATCATTACATATTACAACTATTGAATGGATGTTGGGATCCTAGTAATATGCCTAAAAATCATTCATCTTGGTAAAGGAATGTAATAGGATCTCTGTGCGGGTTTGTATCATATGATCATTATGGGAGACTTTGTCAAAACAGCAGCAATGTTACTTTTTCTTTTGGATAAGATGTTTCTTCTCTACAAAGCCACCATGTCAGGTTCTGTCATTTCTGTGCCATTCATAAACTGTATGGAGATGATTAAATACTGCCCTCTGGTGGGGGAGATTGTGAAACAACACCCATCATGCATCACTGTATTGAGAGGGTTATAATCGTGAAATAATATTGCCTTCACATGAACTCATTCCTATTGGCTAGTACTGTGTTCTAGAAGTGTTCTGTTATGAAGGATTGGTCATTGACTTGACAAGTGCTTTTTTTTCTTCTTTTTTTATTTTTTTTTTTACAGTTTTTATGTCTATGACAATATTGTGGCTCAGGGACACACTGTCCACTGAGCACAGACGTCAGTTCAACGTCTAGTCCACGTTCGTACAATGTAATGTCATTGAAAAGTGGAAACAACGTTGATTCAACCAGTTTGTGCCCAGAGGGTAGTTCCTGTTCTTCATTTTAAGCCTTACCTGAGTGTTGGAGTCCTTATTAAAGCTAAAACATTAAAACCATCTCTTTTTTTCCTTGTGTTTCAGCCTAAAAGAGGTTCAACAAACCTGAGCTCCTGAACTGAGTTGCGTGACGGAGGGTCAGAGAACAGAGGTTGAGAGTACAGAGAGGCTCAAAACGAAGAGGCTTGTACTGTGAGTACTGTAAACTTCGGTTGGCCTTTTTTTTCTCTATAGGTCACCCTTTTGGATAGACCCTTCAATTCTGTTCCTATGTAACATTGGGCCCTGTGTGTGTGTGTGTGTGTAGTGGTTGCTGTACAGTGTATGCCAACATACTAACCCTGTGTGTGTGTGTGTGTGTAGTGGTCGCTGTACAGTGTATGCCAACATACTAACCCTGTGTGTGTGTGTTTAGGGGTTGTTGCTGTACAGTGTATGCCAACATACTAACCCTGTGTGTGTGTGTGTGTGTGTGTGTGTGTGTGTGTGTGTGTGTGTGTTTAGGGGTTGTTGGTAGCCCAACGGGAGCTGCAGGTGTGTATATCAGAGAAAGCAACCCAGGCAGACAGACTGAGGTAACTGGAGCAGGTCCTGCCACTCCCTTACAGGACATACCGAGAGAGACGCTCTGAGCTACCGACTTGCAGGACTTGTCCTACAGGGTTCACCCACCACAACATGCAGGGGAAGAGTGAACACGAACACCAAGACAATAACATGGTAAATAAACCCTTACCCTTGCCCTCTTTCTCTCCATCTCGCTTTACATCCATCTAACAGGATCTTTCACCCAAAATAAGCTTTCAAATGCTTAGTCGTTTGTCAATTGCATGTGCGTAAACATTTATTTTATAAATCATTACGCGGTACATTTCTTTATCCAATAATATATAATAAGCTGAGATATGCACAAATGGAACGTTAGCTACATGTAGAATATAACTGGTGTATCTGGACTGAACTGTTGTCAGTTTCATCCTAGATATATATATAGCGAGCTGTATGGAACGTTTGCCTGCTCATCTGTTCCTGGAACAGTTTCCTATCGTAGGTGTATACTCAGCCAGATGTATGGAAACATCTGGAATCTGTCTCTTTACACGACCTGTCCTTTTTTTCATGATGAAATTAGGATCATTCACAGAATCAGTCTGTCTCGTGTTCATACGGTTGGATATGAACTACGTAGAGAAACAACAGTCTATTCTGAACATCGGAATTATCGTATATATTTCTGTCACAGAACAGAGCAGGACAGAACAGAACAGAGTAGAACAGAACAGAGCAGAACAGAACAGAACAGAGCAGAACAGAGCAGGACAGAACATAACAGAGTAGAACAGAACAGAGCAGAACAGAGCAGAACAGAACAGAGCAGAACAGAACAGAACAGAACAGAGCAGAACAGAACAGAACAGAACAGAGCAGAACAGAACAGGACAGAGCAGAGCAGAACAGAACAGAGCAGAGCAGAACAGAACAGGACAGAGCAGAGCAGAACAGAACAGAACAGAGCAGAACAGAACAGGACAGAGCAGAGCAGAACAGAACAGAACAGAACAGAGCAGGACAGAGCAGAGCAGAACAGAGCAGAACAGAACAGAGCAGAACAGAGCAGAACAGAACAGAGCAGAGCAGAACAGAGTAGTCACTGGTGGCAGAGAAACAATGTTATTTACAAGGAGAAGGACAACACACCATATTGCCAACCAGATTGCCAGGGGCTGAATGCTCCTTACCGTGTCATCCTTTATAAAAAATATATGCATGTCAAACAGCCAGGCCACTATTTATCACTAATTGGTTCATTCCTATTATTTTTACAATAATGAAGAATTTGACTTCTTTTAGCTTGTTTGACATATATATGCGGATACACACACACACACACACGCACACACACACACACACATTTAACTGTGTATCGTGAGTCATTTTTCTGATGATATTGAAAGGCATTGGCCTCCATGACAAACCATCTGTAAACAATATCAATTAAAACAGGCTTTTGCGAGATGTTGTTATGTTTAGAGGCCAATAATCCCTAACCAGGGATGAAACTGTGGATCATAGAGAGGAGTCAGAATTAGTGAGAATATTATATTAGCGACGGTATTAGCGGCACCATCCTTAACACACATACGGTACATTCACAGGCAGACAGGATTTACAGTAGTACAGGATTGTATGAGATCTGTGACCCTAACTCTGCACCATATGGCTATGTGCTGGAGCCACTGAGGAATAGAGCTGAGAGCGAGGGTGGGGGTCTCTGGCTCCTCTATAGCCCTCCGTCTGAACATAGGGGTCTGTCTCCTCTATGGGGACAGCCCTCCGTCTGAACATAGGGGTCTGTCTCTATGGGGACAGCCCTCAGTCTGAACATAGGGGTCTGTCTACTCTATGGGGACAGCCCTCAGTCTGAACATAGGGGTCTGTCTCTATGGGGACAGCCCTCAGTCTGAACATAGGGGTCTGTCTCTATGGGGACAGCCCTCAGTCTGAACATAGGGGTCTGTCTACTCTATGGGGACAGCCCTCAGTCTGAACATAGGGGTCTGTCTCTATGGGGACAGCCCTCAGTCTGAACATAGGGGTCTGTCTCTATGGGGACAGCCCTCAGTCTGAACATAGGGGTCTGTCTCCTCTATGGGGACAGCCCTCAGTCTGAACATAGGGGTCTGTCTACTCTATGGGGACAGCCCTCAGTCTGAACATAGGGGTCTGTCTGCTCTATGGGGACAGCCCTCAGTCTGAACATAGGGGTCTGTCTGCTCTATGGGGACAGCCCTCAGTCTGAACATAAGGGTCTGTCTACTCTATGGGGACAGCCCTCAGTCTGAACATAGGGGTCTGTCTCTATGGGGACAGCCCTCAGTCTGAACATAGGGGTCTGTCTCTATGGGGACAGCCCTCAGTCTGAACATAGGGGTCTGTCTCCTCTATGGGGACAGCCCTCAGTCTGAACATAGGGGTCTGTCTCCTCTATGGGGACAGCCCTCAGTCTGAACATAGGGGTCTGTCTCTATGGGGACAGCCCTCAGTCTGAACATAGGGGTCTGTCTCCTCTATGGGGACAGCCCTCAGTCTGAACATAGGGGTCTGTCTCCTCTATAAAAATGAAGTCTAGTTTGTTGTAATGTTGTAAGGTAAGTCTACTGTACTTTAATATTCATAGGAGAGGGTTAATCGTAAATTATTTATAGGCTAACATTGAAGACATGCTGTTTGAAACCTACTGTTTATGGGTTGGCAGGTAGCCTAGTGGTTAGAGCATTGGACTAGTAACCCAAAGGTTGGTGGATCAAATCCCCGAGCTGACATTAACCCATTGTTCCTAGTCCGTCATTGTAAATAAGAATTTGTTCTTAACTGACTTGCCTAGTTAAATAAATAAAATATAACAACTCTGTGTTTTTTGTCTCGAACCTAAAATGTAATGTAATGAGTGTGAATTTGAATGCTGTGAGTTTTCATGAGAGTGTAATACAGTTTTATTTGTATTATTCAATGGTGTAAAATTAATATTTGAGAAGAAAAGTGCCTATTAAAAGTGAGTATTAACGTGGGGTATCTGGGATCTCGGGATCTCTGTCCCGGGAACACTCTTCACATTTTCCCACAAAATTAAATGACAAGAAATTACAACATTTTCCCCAATGTGGCACTAGCCTGAGGTTTCCCCTACATACAGATCTATGATCAGCTTCCCCTTCCCCAATCCTAAACTTAACCATTAGAAGGGGAAATGCAAAAACTGACTCAAGATCAGCATTTTAGGGGCAACTTCACCCTACTCCCATTAGTGGGAAAGAGGGTTGATCTTGGCATGTAACGAGGATGTCGTTCTGGAACATTTACTCTGGATTAAACTCTTGTTGTTTTCATTAGCTGTTACATACTTCTTCCTTTAAAGGTCAGTAGAGGAAAGGGCTCTTGTTTTCATTTCACCTTCAGTCTAATGTATTTACTTCAAACGAAGTCGCTAGTCTAGTGTATTCACTTCAAACGAAGTCGCTAGTCTAATGTATTTACTTCACACTAAGTCGCTAGTGTAGTGTATTTACTTCACACTAAGTCGCTAGTCTAGTGTATTTACTTCAAACTAAGTCGCTAGTCTAGTGTATTTACTTCAAACTAAGTCGCTAGTGTAGTGTATTTACTTCACACTAAGTTGCTAGTCTAGTGTATTCACTTCAAACTAAGTCGCTAGTGTAGTGTATTTACTTCACACTAAGTCGCTAGTGTAGTGTATTTACTTCACACTAAGTCGCTAGTGTAGTGTATTTACTTCAAACTAAGTCGCTAGTCTAGTGTATTTACTTCACACTAAGTCGCTAGTCTAGTGTATTCACTTCAAACTAAGTCGCTAGTCTAGTGTATTCACTTCAAACTAAGTCGCTAGTGTAGTGTATTTACTTCAAACTAAGTCGCTAGTGTAGTGTATTTACTTCAAACTAAGTTGCTAGTGTAGTGTATTTACTTCAAACTAAGTCGCCATGAATTCAAAGCACATGCATAATTGACACTGGCAGACTGCACACATGACCCGACTGCAGTTAATAAACTCTACAGGAAACCCCTACAGTATAACCTATAAAAGAACGTGTGCCTCTTTGAGCTGACATTGTGACTCAGACAGTCACACATTTGATAGGCCTGTGCACAATTCACTTGATAGACAACCTCCAACAAATTACAGAAAATCAACGACATTTGGCAACTACTAGTTGCTGATTATACAGATCGCAGATCAGCTCATGAATAACAGGGAGATGAAGAGAGGAAATAGTTTTAAATAAATGAAGGAAAAGCAGCCAACAAGTGCTCAGCATATGTGGGAACTCCAAGACTGTTGGAAAAGCATTCCAGGTGAAGCTGGTTGAGAAAATGCCAAGAGTGTGCAAAGCAGTCATTAAGGAAAAAGGGTGGCTACTTTAAAGAATCTCAAATATAAAATATATTTTGATTTGTTTAAATTTTTTTGGGTTACTACATGATTCCATATGTGTTATTTCATAGTTTTGATGTCTTCACTATTTTCTACAATGTAGAAAATAGTAAAATAAATCATGAAAAATCCTTGAATGGGTAGGTGTGTCCAAACTTTTGACTGGTACTGTATATATTTCACCCTCAGCACCCCTACTTCCTGCGGCTATGCATAGTGGCACAGCCAAGCCAATTTGGGGAAAACCCCAGCAATGTGTTTTGAAATACTTTAAATGGGCACTTCTGATTTGTTTTGCGGTATTTCCCAGGACTCTCTCGATAAATATGAATATTCCCGGTATTGAATCTTGGTATATTTTCGGGGGAAAATAATCCCTACTGGCTACTGAGATATCGGGTTGCCAGTCACAACAAAAGGAAAAGGCAAGAATGTAATGTGAATTTTAAAAGTCACCTAGCTCATCTGACTCTTCTTCCTGTCTCATAGTGGGAATAAGGGCCTAACTTTGAAACAAATCTATTTACTCATCAGCAGGGTTAGAATATATTCCATTTCCCGTCCAGTCAATTCAGGAAGTCAACTGAAAATACAATTTCCAATTTTCCTAATTTCAGTTTATTTCTTGAATTGCCTGAAATGAAATGAAATTGACCCCAACCGTGTCTACCATGTGTTACAATGTGTTACATATTTAACACATCACTTACTCAGCTCATGGTTTCAGCTAAAAATAATAACATTAAAAATGGGGGCTTAAATGCTTTATCCCTGCATGGCCTGTAAATATAGTAAATACCAAGGTGATTAGAAATGATCCTAACCCCCCCAGAGAGGCCCTCCAACCGGCCCTGTGGTCCCCAGCCGCCACTACCTCTCCCTGGGGGAGGATGCAAGGTGAGACCCAGGACCAGGATTAGAGTTTAGGCCTAATTTCCATAGCCATAGCAGCTGCTGGACGCTGCCCACTTCATTTCTATAAGTAGCATTAGCGCTAGCTTTAGCGTAATGTAATTGCAGCTATTTGATTATTAATTGAAGTAGCTAATTTGGCTAAATGGAAAATTATTTGTTTTTGGTCACTGCTATCGGTGTTGGAATGGAACACCATTTTGAGAAGTGGGTTTGTGTGTGTGTGTATGTGTATGTGTGTGTGTGTGTGTGTGTGTGTGTGTGTGTGTGTGTGTGCGTGCGTGCGTGCGTGCGTGTGCGTGTGTGTGTCCTCTGCTTTGCGTTGGGGCCCGTTTCATTTCATATGCCTGGGTTCACCTTGACACATCGACACCACAGCTATCTCTTTAATTCACACACACACACGCACGCACGCACACACACACACACGCACGCGCGCGCGCACACACACACAGAGATAGATAGAGCTTATATAATGTGAATTTGTAGCTTTTCGACTCTCTAATCCCCCTAAGCATGGAAAACATAATGTGATAATGTAATTAAATTAGACAAACTAACATGATCATTTTCAGCTCAGTATACTGGAGGTCTGAGGTCTCTGGTTCAGGATGAAGGGTGATGGAGAGAGAGACAGTATACTGGAGGTCTGAGGTCTCTGGTTCAGAATGAAGGGTGATGGAGAGAGAGACAGTATACTGGAGGTCTGAGGTCTCTGGTTCAGAATGAAGGGTGATGGAGAGAGAGAGACAGTATACTGGAGGTCTCAGGTCTCTGGTTCAGGATGAAGGGTGATGGAGAGAGAGACAGTATACTGGAGGTCTGAGGTCTCTGGTTCAGGATGAAGGGTGATGGAGAGAGAGACAGTATACTGGAGGTCTGAGGTCTCTGGTTCAGGATGAAGGGTGATGGAGAGAGAGACAGTATACTGGAGGTCTGAGGTCTCTGGTTCAGGATGAAGGGTGATGGAGAGAGAGACAGTATACTGGAGGTCTGAGGTCTCTGGTTCAGGATGAAGGGTGATGGAGAGAGAGACAGTATACTGGAGGTCTGAGGTCTCTGGTTCAGGATGAAGGGTGATGGAGAGAGAGACAGTATACTGGAGGTCTGAGGTCTCTGGTTCAGGATGAAGGGTGATGGAGAGAGAGACAGTATACTGGAGGTCTGAGGTCTCTGGATCAGAATGAAGGGTGATGGAGAGAGAGACAGTATACTGGAGGTCTGAGGTCTCTGGTTCAGGATGAAGGGTGATGGAGAGAGAGAGACAGTATACTGGAGGTCTGAGGTCTCTGGTTCAGAATGAAGGGTGATGGAGAGAGAGACAGTATACTGGAGGTCTGAGGTCTCTGGTTCAGGATGAAGGGTGATGGAGAGAGAGACAGTATACTGGAGGTCTGAGGTTTCTGGATCAGAATGAAGGGTGATGGAGAGAGAGACAGTATACTGGAGGTCTGAGGTCTCTGGTTCAGGATGAAGGGTGATGGAGAGAGAGACAGTATACTGGAGGTCTGAGGTCTCTGGTTCAGGATGAAGGGTGAAGGAGAGAGAGACAGTATACTGGAGGTCTGAGGTCTCTGGTTCAGGATGAAGGGTGATGGAGAGAGAGACAGTATACTGGAGGTCTGAGGTCTCTGGTTCAGGATGAAGGGTGAAGGAGAGAGAGACAGTATACTGGAGGTCTGAGGTCTCTGGTTCAGAATGAAGGGTGATGGAGAGAGAGACAGTCTTTAATGGACACACTATCACACCATCTTATGTCCTCTGTGGGTTACTGAGTAAGACTGTTATCCTCTAACTGGGAGCTGTAATGTAGCTGCGAGCTGTAATATAGCTGGGAGCTGTAATGTAGCTGGGAGCTGTAATGTAGCTGGGAGCTGTAATGTAGCTGGGAGCTGTAATGTAGCTGGGAGCTGTAATGTAGCTGGGAGCTGTAATGTAGCTGGGAGCTGTAATAGATAACCTGTTACATCTCTGTCACCTCTCAGAGTGTATTGAGGATTAACTCAAGACACACAGTTCTGGATCAGATACGAGCTAGTGGATGACTCTAGTGGATGACTAGTGGATGACTCTAATGGTTGACTCTAATGGATGACTAATGGATGACTAATGGATGACTAATGGATGACTCTAATGGATGACTAGTGGATGACTCTAATGGATGACTCTAATGGATGACTCTAGTGGATGACTCTAATGGTTAACTCTAATGGATGACTAATGGATGACTAATGGATGACTCTAATGGATGACTCTAATGGATGACTAATGGATGACTCTAGTGGATGACTCTAGTGGATGACTCTAGTGGATGACTCTAATGGATGACTCTAGTGGATGACTCTAATGGATGACTCTAATGGATGACTCTAATGGTTGACTCTAGTGGATGACTCTAGTGGATGACTCTAATGGTTGACTCCTTCCTCACCACAGCAGGGCGTTTTCTGCTGTATTGTTCTTCCGTGATATCAGTCATTGTTTCTCCTGTCCAGCCATGAGTGAATTGGGAAGAGGGATATTTCATACTATATGCAGGAATGGTTTTGCCCTTTCTGCTACTGACCTTTAAAGGAAGAAGTATGTAACAGCTAATGAAAACAACAAGAGTTTAATCCAGAGTAAATGTTCCAGAACGACATCCTCGTTACATGCCAAGATCAACCCACTTTCCCACTAATGGGAGTAGGGTGAAGTTGCCCCTAAAATGCTGATCTTGAGTCAGTTTTTGCATTTCCCCTTCTAATGGTTAAGTTTAGGATTGGGGAAGGGGAAGCTGATTCTAGATCTGTATGTAGGGGAAACCTCACCCACTGTGCCTGTGCTGAAACCATAGATTTCTCTCTTAGGAAGTCGATGCCGTTAAAGAGACAAGGAGAGGGTCCAGCCATAACAACCATAGCAACCGTAGCCACCGTAGCAACCCTAGCAACCGTAGCGCGACTGCAGAGCAAGGCAGAGATTCAGTCAACAGTAACGGCCCTACCAGAGGGACGTTGTCCCCCGCTGAGGTTCCGTCTCTACGGGGTCTCAGGAAGAGCCAGAGCAGCTCATTGGAGGAGGAAGAGAAGGTCTGGAGAACCAATAAGAGGACGGTGCTGTCCAGAGGATCTAGCCTAACCCGCTCTAGGAGTGTCAAGGACCTGATCCACAAGTTCTCAGGCTCAGAGAACGGCGAACCCTCGTCAGCCAATGAAAACGGCTCACCAGTTCTGTCAATAGGCGGATCCCTGCCTGAAGACTCTAACCGGCCAATCAGGATATCCACAGCCAGAACTGTGGAGGTACTGGCCTATCAGAACTCCCGGTCCAACCCAAACACAGCCACTCCCAGTAGTACCACAGTACAGACCCAGAGCCCAGTCAGGCTGTCCACAGCCAAGTCCACCTCCCAGTCCAACCCAGCCATTCACAGCAGCAGCAGCACCGTAGAGAGCCAGAAACCGGTACCTTCTATCAAACTAACCCCTCCATCCATGGAGTCTCAGCCCGACCTTGAGGGGGCAAAGACAGGCTCACCACAACCCAGCAGTCCTTCAGACAGTCATTCCCAGAAGGGTCAGGGCCAGAGCCAGGCTGGCTCCATGGCAGGCTCTGGAATGGGTTCGGTAAGTAGACCTCTAGATAGGCTTTATAAGGGCCAAGAACTGATTACACCAATCACTGATTGCTTGGCATCCGAGACCACGTCCACCCCGTGATCATGCTCCGTATGAAGATCCCACAGCATGGCCTGCCTGCCTGCCTGTCTGCCTGTCTGTCTGTCTGTCTGTCTGTCTGTCTGTCTGTCTGTCTGTCTGTCTGTCTGTCTGTCTGTCTGTCTGTCTGTCTGTCTGTCTGTCTGTCTGTCTGTCTGGTCTTGTCTTGTCTTGTCTTGTCTTGTCTTGTCTTGTCTTGTCTTGTCTTGTCTTGTCTTGTCTTGTCTTGTCTTGTCTTGTCTTGTCTGTCTGTCTGTTTGTCCACAACAACAGCAGTCAACACAATTGTGCATCCACCTGTCCATCAGCCTGTCCATCAGCCTGTCCATCAGCCTGTCCATCCGCCTGTGCATCCGCCTGTGCATGTGTGTCCAATAGCGGTCCATCTGCACCCTAACCTTTGCATCTAACATATCAAACTCCAACTAATGGCTTGTTCCTAACAGGAGATACTTAGGCATAATGAGCTGTAGCATGCTATGTCATGTGTGTGTTGATGATGTCACCACTCTGCTGTACTGTACATGCTGCTAATGTTCACATCACACCATTGCATGTCTGTTCAGTGGAATTCACTGGTTTGATTTGCACATGATACAATTTCAGATCTCTCTCCAGAACATACGGCACCTTCAAATACCATCAAATGCTCCCTGCGCTGCGCTGTGCTGCGCTGTGCTGCGCTATGCTGCGCTGTGCTGCGCTATGCTGCGCTGTGCTGCGCTGTGCCTGTCTGTCAACAGCTATACTATACTCTTTCTCTCTCTCTCTCTCCCCCCCCTCTCTCTCTCCCCCCTCTCTCTCCCCCCTCTCCATCCCTCCATCCATAGATTTAATATATTCTCCTCCTCCTCCAGGAATCAGACTTTAATCCCAACAAGAGGCCTGAAAGCCCCCCATCTGAAGACGAGCGATCCAATTCCGTCAAAGTCCACCAGAACCCTAAATACCAACTGTACCTGAGTGGAGACGTGACGGCGAACGGATCCAGGGATACAAATGGAACGTTTGGTGGAGAGAACGGGAACGGTATGGAACCCAAGAACAGTTCCCGTTGGGACAACGCTAGTTCCAGATTCGGGACAAACTATCACGGGTCCCTGGAATCTCTGGCCTCACGGGACTGGGACACCATGTCGGACAGGGTGAGGAACAGAGGCCTGGGGCCACTTGGGGCTGGTACTGGGGCCAAGGGGAATAAGACAAGGTTGAGGCTTGGGCCTCCAGGAGCCAAGGATTTCATTCAGGGGTGATGGTGGGGCCAGCACTGCTAGGGGCCAGGAGTAATAGGGCTTCCAGGGGCCAAGGGAACCAGACATGGCTGAGGGCCGGTAATAGGGCTTCCAGGGGCCAGGGGAATCAGACATGGCTGAGGGCCAGTAATAGGGCTTCCAGGGGCCAGGGCAATCAGACATGGCTGAGGGCCAGTAATAGGGCTACCAGGGGCCAGGGGAATCAGACATGGCTGAGGGACAGTAATAGGGCTGCCAGGGGACAGGGGGAACAGACATGGCTGAGGGACAGTAGTTGGGCTTCCAGTGGCCAGGGGAATCAGACATGGCTGAGGGACAGTAGTTGGGCTTTCAGTGGCCAGGGGAATCAGACATGGCTGAGGGCCAGTAATAGGGCTTCCAGGGGCCAGGGGAATCAGACATGGCTGAGGGCCAGTAATAGGGCTTCCAGGGGCCAGGAATATCAGACATGGCTGAGGGCCAGTAATAGGGCTTCCAGTGGCCAGGGAAATCAGACATGGCTGAGGGCCAGTAATAGGGCTTCCAGGGACCAGGGGATTCAGACATGGCTGAGGGCCAGTAATAGGGCTTCCAGTGGCCAGGAGAATCAGACATGGCTGAGGGACAATAGTTGGGCTTCCAGGGGCCAGGAGAATCAGACATGGCTGAGGGACAGTAGTTGGGCTTCCAGTGGCCAGGGGAATCAGACATGGCTGAGGGACAGTAGTTGGGCTTCCAGGGGCCAGGGGAATCAGACATGGCTGAGGGCCAGTAATAGGGCTTCCAGGGGCCAGGGGAATCAGACATGGCTGAGGGACAGTAATAGGGCTTCGAGTGGCCAGGGGAATCAGACATGGCTGAGGGCCAGTAATAGGGCTTCCAGGGGCCAGGGGAATCAGACATGGCTGAGGGCCAGTAATAGGGCTTCCAGGGGCCAGGGGAATCAGACATGGCTGAGAGACAGTAATATGGCTTCCAGGGGCCAGGGGAATCAGACATGGCTGAGGGACAGTAATAGGGCTTCCAGGGGCCAGGGGAATCAGACATGGCTGAGGGACAGTAATAGGGCTTCCAGGGGCCAGGGCTGCCAGGGATCACCAGGGGCTGAGATGGGGAATAGGGGCCAAGGGGACGACAGGTTGTCACCTCCATCTAATTACACTGAGATAAAGCTCAGACAGGTAGTGTGATCAGCACCTGTCTGTCTGCTCCACCTGTCTGTCTGCTCCACCTGTCTGTCTGCTCCACCTGTCTGTCTGCTCCACCTGTCTGTCTGCTCCAAAATGTACTGTAGGAGCATAGCGTGAGCCACCTTAGACCTGGCCTTTATGATTGAGCGCCATCTGCTGGTGTACAACAGGCTTTACAGTAATATCAATATTAAAATCCATATTGAATTAACCATGGATAATATGCCCATTTCGCTAGTGGTGAATCCTTGGCATAGCATTGTCAAAGACATCGTTTTAAGAATATTCATGTTTTTATTGATTTCTTTTATCAATGGAATGTTTCTGTGTGTGTGTTGTCTAGCTGGGAGGTTTTGAGAGTCCACCCAGGGTGTTCAACAGTCCCTACGCTACAGCGGCTTCCACGGATTACAACTCTGGCATGTACCGGATGTCAGAGTATAAGGTAAAACACTCAGCAAAATGGGATTATGTGGTATAGAAACAACAATTTTACTAATATCTTGTTTGTCTTAGAGAGCATAGAATCATGATATTATGTACAGCCCATTTACCTGTTTGTCTTCCTTTCTCTATCTGCTTCCTCTCCTCCTCTCCTCTCCTCTCCTCTCCTCTCCTCTCCTCTCCTCTCCTCTCCTCTCCTCTCCTCTCTTCTCTTCTCCTCTCCTCCCCTCCCCTCCTTTCTCCTCTCCTCTCCTCTCCTCTCCTCTCCTCTCCTCTCCTCTCCTCTCCTCTCCTCTCCTCTCCTCTCCTCTCCTCTCCTTTCTCCTCTCCTCTCCTCTCCTCTCCTCTCCTCTCCTCTCCTCTCCCCTCTCCTCTCCTCTCCTCTCCTCTCCTCTCCTCCTTTGTACTCTACTCCCTCTCCTCTCCTCTCCTCTCCTCTCCTCTCCTCTCCTCTCCTCTCTCTCCTCTCTCCTCTCCTCTCCTCTCCTCTCCTCTCCTCTCCTCTCCTCTCCTCTCCTCTCCTCTCCTCTCCTCTCCTCTCCTCTCCTCCTCTCCTTTCTCCTCTCCTCTCCTCTCCTCCCCTCTCCTCTCCTCTCCTCTCCTCTCCTCTCCTCCCCTCTCCTCCCCTCTTCTCCCACTCGATTACATGCAGGAGGTGATGTCTCCAGCCACATCAGAGCTGAACCTGTTCAACAGCTACAATAGCAGGAGTACCAGCCCTGTGCTCTCCTTCACCCGGACTGTGACCGCCCCACGGGCACCCTTCTCAACCTACGACACAATCAGGAGGAGGGACCAGCAGGTGTGTGGTCAGAGCAGTAATACAGGGTTAAAGAAAACGATCAGTATTGTAGACTGACCCCTTCTCAGCTGTTGACTATAGTGTAAGGTGTATCAGTATTGTAGACTGACCTCTGGTTCTTCCAGGTGATGTCAAGCCAACTCCCCATGCGGCCCCCTGTGTCGTCTGTCGCTATGCCCAACAGGAGAGACTTCATCGAGGACTTGACCAGGCAGCTGGATGCCTGTCAGAAGGTGCAGTATGAAGACACACTCTCTCTCTTTCTCCCTCTCCCTCTCTCTCTCTCTCTCTCTCCTCTCTCTCTCTCTCTCTCTCTCCCCTTCCTCTCTCTCTCCCCTTCCTCCCTCTCTCCCTCCCTCTCCCCCCTCCTTCCTTCCTCCCTCCCCCCTCTCCCTCTCTCCCCCCTCCTTCCTCCCTCCCTCTCCCTCTCTCCCTCCCCCCTCTCCCTCTCTCCCCCCTCCTTCCTCTCTCTCCCTCACTCTCTCCCTCCCTCCCTCTCCTCCCTCCCCGTCCCTCTCTCCCCCCTCCTTCCTCCCTCTCTCTCTCCCTCCTTCCCTCCCCCCCCCCTCCTTCCTCCCTCCCTCTCCCTCTCCCTCTCTCCCTCCCCCCTCCCCCCCTCCTTCCTCCCTCCCTCTCCCTCACTCTCTCCCTCCCTCCCTCCTTCCCTCTCCTCCCTCCCCGTCCCTCTCTCCCCCCTCCTTCCTTCCTCCCTCTCTCCCTCCCTCCCTCTCCCCCCTCCCCGCCCCTCTTTCCCTCCCTCCTTCATATCCTCCGTGTCCTTTCCACAGAGGAACCAGTTCCTGGAGGCGGAGAGCATAGAGATGGACAAGGAGAGGAACCAGATCAGGTTGGAGATGAGAAGCCTGTTGGTGAACAATGAGGACCTTCTCAGAACCAACAGTACCCTGCAGGTGTGTAGCATGATGGACTATACTACCCAGAATGCTCTGTGTCAGATATCTGATTTGATCTCAGTGAAGATGTTGCCTGGGTACCAGTCTGTTTGTGACGTCATGCCACTCCAAACCAGGTTTTGCATGACAAGGAGTGGTATCACGACATAAACAGACTGGTACCCAGGCTAGTAAAAGAGGTTCCTGAAGCTAACGTAATGTCCTGTCTCCTTATCAATCCAAGATGGAGATGAGCAGGATGAGGATGAGGATGGTAGAGCTGGAGAGAGACAACACGGCCATGACGGAACGCTTCAGAGTTATGGAGGTAGGCTACTGGACTACACAGAAACTACACTGGGTTCATCTGGACTACACAGAAACAACACGGTGTATAACTGGACTACACAGAAACTACACTGTGTACCACTGGACTACACATAAACTACACAGTGTATAACTGGACTACACATAAACTACACTGTGTATAACTGGACTACACATAAACTACACGGTGTATAACTGGACTACACATAAACTACACTGTGTATAACTGGACTACACAGAAACTACACGGTGTATAACTGGACTACACATAAACTACACTGTGTATAACTGGACTACACAGAAACTACACTGTGTATAACTGGACTACACATAAACTACACTGTGTATAACTGGACTACACATAAACTACACTGTGTATAACTGGACTACACATAAACTACACTGTGTATAACTGGACTACACTGAAACTATAGTGTGTATAACTGGACTACACTGAAACTATACTGTGTATAACTGGACTACACTGAAACTATACTGTGTATAACTGGACTACACAGAAACTACATGGTGTATAACTGGACTACACTGAAACTATACTGTGTATAACTGGACTACACAGAAACTACATGGTGTACCACTGGACTACACTGAAACTATACTGTGTACCACTGGACTACACAGTAACTACACGGTGTACCACTGGACTACACAGAAACTACATGGTGTATAACTGGACTACACTGAAACTATACTGTGTATAACTGAACTACACATAAACTACACGGTGTACAACCAGACTACACATAAACTACACTGTACCACTGGACTACACAGAAACTACACTGTGTATAACTGGACTACACATAAACTACACTGTGTATAACTGGACTACACATAAACTACACTGTGTATAACTGGACTACACAGAACCTATACTGTACCACTGGACTACACAGAAACTACACTGTGTACAACCGGACTACACATAAACTACACTGTGTATAACTGGACTACACATAAACTACACTGTGTACCACTGGACTACACAGAAACTATACTGTACCACTGGACTACACATAAACTACACGGTGTATAACTGGACTACACAGAAACTACACTGTGTATAACTGGACTACACAGAAACTATACTGTACAACCGGACTACACATAAACTACACTGTGTACAACCAGACTACACATTAACTACACTGTGTACAACCAGACTACACTGAAACTATAGTGTGTATAACTGGACTACACTGAAACTATACTGTGTATAACTGGACTACACTGAAACTATACTGTGTATAACTGGACTACACAGAAACTACACGGTGTACAACCAGACTACACATAAACTACACTGTACCACTGGACTACACAGAAACTACACTGTGTATAACTGGACTACACATAAACTACACTGTGTATAACTGGACTACACATAAACTACACTGTGTATAACTGGACTACACAGAACCTATACTGTACCACTGGACTACACAGAAACTACACTGTGTACAACCGGACTACACATAAACTACACTGTGTATAACTGGACTACACATAAACTACACTGTGTACCACTGGACTACACAGAAACTATACTGTACCACTGGACTACACATAAACTACACGGTGTATAACTGGACTACACAGAAACTACACTGTGTATAACTGGACTACACAGAAACTATACTGTACAACCGGACTACACATAAACTACACTGTGTACAACCAGACTACACATTAACTACACTGTGTACAACCAGACTACACAGAAACTACACTGTGTACCACTGGACTACACAGAAACTACACTGTGTATAACTGGACTACACATAAACTACACTGTGTATAACTGGACTACACATAAACTACACTGTGTATAACTGGACTACACATAAACTACACTGTGTATATTCCTCTGAGACTCTTTAATGGAGCTGGATAGAAGCTCCTCCTTTTCACTGACACTCAAATAGTTCAGGTTCAGAGCATCGGGCCAGTAGCTGAACGGTTGCTGGTTTGAATCCCTCAGCTGACTAGGTGAAACATCTATTGATGTGCCCTTGAGCAAGGCACTTAACCCTAATTTCCCCTGTAAGTCACTCTGGATAAAAGTACTAAAATTTGAATGTACCAGCGCCTCAAATCTCCTACTGCTTCAGCTCCTGTTATAGAATGTTAGCTCCTACACCTACATATAAACCGTACCTATTTCAGTTCAAGTCAAGCACTGATGGATGTTTCCTAAATGTTGAAACATGGACGATGTCTCTAGAGAGCTGATCCTATCTGTGTTTCTACCAGATGGAGCTGACCGAGGCCAGAGAGCTGATGGTGGAGGCCAACACTCAGGAATATGCCTTCAACTTCCTGCAGCAGTCTCTGAAGAATAAGATACAGGACGCTGAGGTACAGTACAGGCTTCTCCATAATCAGATTCTACCACAGACCTGTCAGTCAGTTAGCTGGGCCTATTCTACCACAGACCTGTCAGTCAGTTAGCTGGGCCTATTCCACCACAGACCTGTCAGTCAGTTAGCTGGGTCTATTCCACCACAGACCTGTCAGTCAGTTAGCTGGGTCTATTCCACCACAGACCTGTCAGTCAGTTAGCTGGGCCTATTCTACCACAGACCTCAGTCAGTTAGCTGGGTCTATTCTACCACAGACCTGTCAGTCAGTTAGCTGGGCCTATTCCACCACAGACCTGTCAGTCAGTTAGCTGGGTCTATTCTACCACAGACCTGTCAGTCAGTTAGCTGGGCCTATTCTACCACAGACCTGTCAGTCAGTTAGCTGGGCCTATTCTACCACAGACCTGTCAGTCAGTTAGCTGGGCCTATTCTACCACAGACCTCAGTCAGTTAGCTGGGTCTATTCTACCACAGACCTGTCAGTCAGTTAGCTGGGCCTATTCCACCACAGACCTGTCAGTCAGTCAGTTAGCTGGGCCTATTCCACCACAGACCCCAGTCAGTCAGTTAGCTGGGCCTATTCCACCACAGACCAGTCAGTCAGTTAGCTGTGTCTATTCCACCACAGACCTGTCAGTCAGTTAGCTGGGTCTATTCCACCACAGACCTGTCAGTCAGTTAGCTGGGCCTATTCTACCACAGACCTGTCAGTCAGTTAGCTGGGCCTATTCTACCACAGACCTCAGTCAGTTAGCTGGGCCTATTCCACCACAGACCTGTTGGTCAGTTAGCTGGGCCTATTCTACCACAGACCTCAGTCAGTCAGTTAGCTGGGCCTATTCCACCACAGACCTGTCAGTCAGTTAGCTGGGCCTATTCTACCACAGACCTGTCAGTCAGTTAGCTGGGCCTATTCTACCACAGACCTGTCAGTCAGTTAGCTGGGCCTATTCTACCACAGACCTGTCAGTCAGTTAGCTGGGTCTATTCCACCACAGACCTCAGTCAGTCAGTTAGCTGGGTCTATTCTACCACAGACCTCAGTCAGTCAGTTAGCTGGGTCTATTCTACCACAGACCTGTCACTCAGTTAACTGGGCCTATTCCACCACAGACCTCAGTCAGTTAGCTGGGTCTATTCTACCACAGACCTGTCAGTCAGTTAGCTGGGCCTATTCTACCACAGACCTGTCAGTTAGTTAGCTGGGTCTATTCCACCACAGACCTGTCAGTCAGTTAGCTGGGTCTATTCCACCACAGACCTGTCAGTCAGTTAGCTGGGCCTATTCCACCACAGACCCCAGTCAGTCAGTTAGCTGGGCCTATTCCACCACAGACCTGCCAGTCAGTCAGTTAGCTGGGCCTATTCTACCACAGACCTGCCAGTCAGTCAGTTAGCTGGGCCTATTCTACCACAGACCTGTCAGTCAGTTAGCTGGGCCTATTCTACCACAGACCTCAGTCAGTTAGCTGGGCCTATTCCACCACAGACCTGTTGGTCAGTTAGCTGGGCCTATTCTACCACAGACCTCAGTCAGTCAGTTAGCTGGGCCTATTCCACCACAGACCTGTCAGTCAGTTAGCTGGGCCTATTCTACCACAGACCTGTCAGTCAGTTAGCTGGGCCTATTCTACCACAGACCTGTCAGTTAGTTAGCTGGGCCTATTCCACCACAGACCTGTCAGTCAGTTAGCTGGGCCTATTCTACCACAGACCTGTCAGTCAGTTAGCTGGGCCTATTCTACCACAGACCTGTCAGTCAGTTAGCTGGGCCTATTCCACCACAGACCTGTCAGTCAGTTAGCTGGGCCTATTCCACCACAGACCTGTCAGTCAGTTAGCTGGGCCTATTCTACCACAGACCTGTCAGTCAGTTAGCTGGGCCTATTCTACCACAGACCTGTCAGTCAGTTAGCTGGGCCTATTCCACCACAGACCTGTCAGTCAGTTAGCTGGGTCTATTCCACCACAGACCTCAGTCAGTCAGTTAGCTGGGTCTATTCTACCACAGACCTCAGTCAGTCAGTTAGCTGGGTCTATTCCACCACAGACCTGTCAGTCAGTTAGCTGGGCCTATTCCACCACAGACCTCAGTCAGTTAGCTGGGTCTATTCTACCACAGACCTGTCAGTCAGTTAGCTGGGCCTATTCTACCACAGACCTGTCAGTCAGTTAGCTGGGTCTATTCTACCACAGACCTCAGTCAGTTGGCTGGGTCTATTCTACCACAGACCTCAGTCAGTTAGCTGGGCCTATTCTACCACAGACCTCAGTCAGTTAGCTGGGCCTATTCTACCACAGACCTGTCAGTCAGTTAGCTGGGCCTATTCTACCACAGACCTGTCAGTCAGTTAGCTGGGCCTATTCCACCACAGACCTGTCAGTCAGTTAGCTGGGTCTATTCCACCATAGACCTGTCAGTCAGTTAGCTGGGTCTATTCCACCACAGACCTGTCAGTCAGTTAGCTGGGCCTATTCTACCACAGACCTGTCAGTCAGTTAGCTGGGTCTATTCCACCACAGACCTGTCAGTCAGTTAGCTGGGCCTATTCTACCACAGACCTGTCAGTCAGTTAGGTGGGCCTATTCCATCACAGACCTGTCAGTCAGTTAGCTGGGTCTATTCCACCACAGACCTGTCAGTCAGTTAGCTGGGTCTATTCTACCACAGACCTCAGTCAGTCAGTTAGCTGGGTCTATTCCACCACAGACCTGTCAGTCAGTTAGCTGGGTCTATTCCACCACAGACCTCAGTCAGTTAGCTGGGCCTATTCCACCACAGACCTGTCGGTCAGTTAGCTGGGCCTATTCTACCACAGACCTGTCAGTCAGTTAGCTGGGTCTATTCCACCACAGACCTGTCAGTCAGTTAGCTGGGCCTATTCCACCACAGACCTGTCAGTCAGTTAGCTGGGTCTATTCCACCACAGACCTGTCAGTCAGTCAGCTGGGCCTATTCCACCACATACCTGTCAGTCAGTTAGCTAGGCCTATTCTACCACAGACCTGTCAGTCAGTTAGCTGGGTCTATTCTACCACAGACCTGTCTGTCAGTTAGCTGGGCCTATTCTACCACAGACCTCAGTCAGTTAGCTGGGCCTATTCCACCACAGACCTGTCAGTCAGTTAGCTGGGCCTATTCTACCACAGACCTCAGTCAGTTAGCTGGGCCTATTCTACCACAGACCTGTCAGTTAGTTAGCTGGGTCTATTCCACCACAGACCTGTCAGTTAGTTAGCTGGGCCTATTCCACCACAGACCTGTCAGTCAGTTAGCTGGGCCTATTCTACCACAGACCTGTCAGTCAGTTAGCTGGGCCTATTCCACCACAGACCTGTCAGTCAGTTAGCTGGGCCTATTCTACCACAGACCTCAGTCAGTTAGCTGGGCCTATTCTACCACAGACCTCAGTCAGTTAGCTGGGCCTATTCTACCACAGACCTGTCAGTCAGTTAGCTGGGCCTATTCTACCACAGACCTGTCAGTCAGTTAGCTGGGCCTATTCCACCACAGACCTGTCAGTCAGTTGGCTGGGTCTATTCCACCACAGACCTGTCAGTCAGTTAGCTGGGTCTATTCCACCACAGACCTGTCAGTCAGTTAGCTGGGCCTATTCTACCACAGACCTGTCAGTCAGTTAGCTGGGTCTATTCTACCACAGACCTGTCAGTCAGTTAGCTGGGTCTATTCCACCACAGACCTGTCAGTCAGTTAGCTGGGCCTATTCTACCACAGACCTGTCAGTCAGTTAGGTGGGCCTATTCCATCACAGACCTGTCAGTCAGTTAGCTGGGTCTATTCCACCACAGACCTGTCAGTCAGTTAGCTGGGTCTATTCTACCACAGACCTCAGTCAGACAGTTAGCTGGGTCTATTCCACCACAGACCTGTCAGTCAGTTAGCTGGGTCTATTCCACCACAGACCTCAGTCAGTTAGCTGGGCCTATTCCACCACAGACCTGTCAGTCAGTTAGCTGGGCCTATTCTACCACAGACCTGTCAGTCAGTTAGCTGGGTCTATTCTACCACAGACCTGTCAGTCAGTTAGCTGGGTCTATTCCACCACAGACCTGTCAGTTAGTTAGCTGGGTCTATTCCACCACAGACCTGTCAGTCAGTTAGCTGGGTCTATTCCACCACAGACCTCAGTTAGTTAGCTGGGTCTATTCTACCACAGACCTGTCAGTCAGTTAGCTGGGTCTATTCTACCACAGACCTCAGTTAGTTAGCTGGGTCTATTCTAACACAGACCTGTCAGTCAGTTAGCTGGGTCTATTCTACCACAGACCTGTCAGTCAGTTAGCTGGGTCTATTCCACCACAGACCTGTCAGTCAGTTAGCTGGGCCTATTCTACCACAGACCTGTCAGTCAGTTAGCTGGGTCTATTCCACCACAGACCTGTCAGTTAGTTAGCTGGGTCTATTCTACCACAGACCTGTCAGTCAGTTAGCTGGGTCTATTCTACCACAGACCTCAGTTAGTTAGCTGGGTCTATTCTACCACAGACCTGTCAGTCAGTTAGCTGGGTCTATTCTACCACAGACCTGTCAGTCAGTTAGCTGGGCCTATTCTACCACAGACCTCAGTCAGTTAGCTGGGCCTATTCTACCACAGACCTGTCAGTCAGTTAGCTGGGCCTATTCTACCACAGACCTGTCAGTCAGTTAGCTGGGCCTATTCCACCACAGACCTGTCAGTCAGTTGGCTGGGTCTATTCCACCACAGACCTGTCAGTCAGTTAGCTGGGTCTATTCCACCACAGACCTGTCAGTCAGTTAGCTGGGCCTATTCTACCACAGACCTGTCAGTCAGTTAGCTGGGTCTATTCTACCACAGACCTGTCAGTCAGTTAGCTGGGTCTATTCCACCACAGACCTGTCAGTCAGTTAGCTGGGCCTATTCTACCACAGACCTGTCAGTCAGTTAGGTGGGCCTATTCCATCACAGACCTGTCAGTCAGTTAGCTGGGTCTATTCCACCACAGACCTGTCAGTCAGTTAGCTGGGTCTATTCTACCACAGACCTCAGTCAGACAGTTAGATGGGTCTATTCCACCACAGACCTGTCAGTCAGTTAGCTGGGTCTATTCCACCACAGACCTCAGTCAGTTAGCTGGGCCTATTCCACCACAGACCTGTCAGTCAGTTAGCTGGGCCTATTCTACCACAGACCTGTCAGTCAGTTAGCTGGGTCTATTCTACCACAGACCTGTCAGTCAGTTAGCTGGGTCTATTCCACCACAGACCTGTCAGTTAGTTAGCTGGGTCTATTCCACCACAGACCTGTCAGTCAGTTAGCTGGGTCTATTCCACCACAGACCTCAGTTAGTTAGCTGGGTCTATTCTACCACAGACCTGTCAGTCAGTTAGCTGGGTCTATTCTACCACAGACCTCAGTTAGTTAGCTGGGTCTATTCTACCACAGACCTGTCAGTCAGTTAGCTGGGCCTATTCTACCACAGACCTGTCAGTCAGTTAGCTGGGCCTATTCCACCACAGACCTGTCAGTCAGTTAGCTGGGTCTATTCCACCATAGACCTGTCAGTCAGTTAGCTGGGTCTATTCCACCACAGACCTGTCAGTCAGTTAGCTGGGCCTATTCTACCACAGACCTGTCAGTCAGTTAGCTGGGTCTATTCCACCACAGACCTGTCAGTCAGTTAGCTGGGCCTATTCTACCACAGACCTGTCAGTCAGTTAGGTGGGCCTATTCCATCACAGACCTGTCAGTCAGTTAGCTGGGTCTATTCCACCACAGACCTCAGTCAGTTAGCTGGGCCTATTCCACCACAGACCTGTCGGTCAGTTAGCTGGGCCTATTCTACCACAGACCTGTCAGTCAGTTAGCTGGGTCTATTCCACCACAGACCTGTCAGTCAGTTAGCTGGGCCTATTCCACCACAGACCTGTCAGTCAGTTAGCTGGGTCTATTCCACCACAGACCTGTCAGTCAGTCAGCTGGGCCTATTCCACCACATACCTGTCAGTCAGTTAGCTAGGCCTATTCTACCACAGACCTGTCAGTCAGTTAGCTGGGTCTATTCCAACACAGACCTGTCTGTCAGTTAGCTGGGCCTATTCTACCACAGACCTCAGTCAGTTAGCTGAGCCTATTCCACCACAGACCTGTCAGTCAGTTAGCTGGGCCTATTCTACCACAGACCTCAGTCAGTTAGCTGGGCCTATTCTACCACAGACCTGTCAGTTAGTTAGCTGGGTCTATTCCACCACAGACCTGTCAGTTAGTTAGCTGGGCCTATTCCACCACAGACCTGTCAGTCAGTTAGCTGGGCCTATTCTACCACAGACCTGTCAGTCAGTTAGCTGGGCCTATTCCACCACAGACCTGTCAGTCAGTTAGCTGGGCCTATTCTACCACAGACCTCAGTCAGTTAGCTGGGCCTATTCTACCACAGACCTCAGTCAGTTAGCTGGGCCTATTCTACCACAGACCTGTCAGTCAGTTAGCTGGGCCTATTCTACCACAGACCTGTCAGTCAGTTAGCTGGGCCTATTCCACCACAGACCTGTCAGTCAGTTGGCTGGGTCTATTCCACCACAGACCTGTCAGTCAGTTAGCTGGGTCTATTCCACCACAGACCTGTCAGTCAGTTAGCTGGGCCTATTCTACCACAGACCTGTCAGTCAGTTAGCTGGGTCTATTCTACCACAGACCTGTCAGTCAGTTAGCTGGGTCTATTCCACCACAGACCTGTCAGTCAGTTAGCTGGGCCTATTCTACCACAGACCTGTCAGTCAGTTAGGTGGGCCTATTCCATCACAGACCTGTCAGTCAGTTAGCTGGGTCTATTCCACCACAGACCTGTCAGTCAGTTAGCTGGGTCTATTCTACCACAGACCTCAGTCAGACAGTTAGCTGGGTCTATTCCACCACAGACCTGTCAGTCAGTTAGCTGGGTCTATTCCACCACAGACCTCAGTCAGTTAGCTGGGCCTATTCCACCACAGACCTGTCAGTCAGTTAGCTGGGCCTATTCTACCACAGACCTGTCAGTCAGTTAGCTGGGTCTATTCTACCACAGACCTGTCAGTCAGTTAGCTGGGTCTATTCCACCACAGACCTGTCAGTTAGTTAGCTGGGTCTATTCCACCACAGACCTGTCAGTCAGTTAGCTGGGTCTATTCCACCACAGACCTCAGTTAGTTAGCTGGGTCTATTCTACCACAGACCTGTCAGTCAGTTAGCTGGGTCTATTCTACCACAGACCTCAGTTAGTTAGCTGGGTCTATTCTACCACAGACCTGTCAGTCAGTTAGCTGGGTCTATTCTACCACAGACCTGTCAGTCAGTTAGCTGGGTCTATTCCACCACAGACCTGTCAGTCAGTTAGCTGGGCCTATTCTACCACAGACCTGTCAGTCAGTTAGCTGGGTCTATTCCACCACAGACCTGTCAGTTAGTTAGCTGGGTCTATTCTACCACAGACCTGTCAGTCAGTTAGCTGGGTCTATTCTACCACAGACCTCAGTTAGTTAGCTGGGTCTATTCTACCACAGACCTGTCAGTCAGTTAGCTGGGTCTATTCTACCACAGACCTGTCAGTCAGTTAGCTGGGCCTATTCTACCACAGACCTCAGTCAGTTAGCTGGGCCTATTCTACCACAGACCTGTCAGTCAGTTAGCTGGGCCTATTCTACCACAGACCTGTCAGTCAGTTAGCTGGGCCTATTCCACCACAGACCTGTCAGTCAGTTGGCTGGGTCTATTCCACCACAGACCTGTCAGTCAGTTAGCTGGGTCTATTCCACCACAGACCTGTCAGTCAGTTAGCTGGGCCTATTCTACCACAGACCTGTCAGTCAGTTAGCTGGGTCTATTCTACCACAGACCTGTCAGTCAGTTAGCTGGGTCTATTCCACCACAGACCTGTCAGTCAGTTAGCTGGGCCTATTCTACCACAGACCTGTCAGTCAGTTAGGTGGGCCTATTCCATCACAGACCTGTCAGTCAGTTAGCTGGGTCTATTCCACCACAGACCTGTCAGTCAGTTAGCTGGGTCTATTCTACCACAGACCTCAGTCAGACAGTTAGCTGGGTCTATTCCACCACAGACCTGTCAGTCAGTTAGCTGGGTCTATTCCACCACAGACCTCAGTCAGTTAGCTGGGCCTATTCCACCACAGACCTGTCAGTCAGTTAGCTGGGCCTATTCTACCACAGACCTGTCAGTCAGTTAGCTGGGTCTATTCTACCACAGACCTGTCAGTCAGTTAGCTGGGTCTATTCCACCACAGACCTGTCAGTTAGTTAGCTGGGTCTATTCCACCACAGACCTGTCAGTCAGTTAGCTGGGTCTATTCCACCACAGACCTCAGTTAGTTAGCTGGGTCTATTCTACCACAGACCTGTCAGTCAGTTAGCTGGGTCTATTCTACCACAGACCTCAGTTAGTTAGCTGGGTCTATTCTACCACAGACCTGTCAGTCAGTTAGCTGGGTCTATTCTACCACAGACCTGTCAGTCAGTTAGCTGGGTCTATTCCACCACAGACCTGTCAGTCAGTTAGCTGGGCCTATTCTACCACAGACCTGTCAGTCAGTTAGCTGGGTCTATTCCACCACAGACCTGTCAGTTAGTTAGCTGGGTCTATTCTACCACAGACCTGTCAGTCAGTTAGCTGGGTCTATTCTACCACAAGACCTCAGTTAGTTAGCTGGGTCTATTCTACCACAGACCTGTCAGTCAGTTAGCTGGGTCTATTCTACCACAGACCTGTCAGTCAGTTAGCTGGGTCTATTCCACCACAGACCTGTCAGTCAGTTAGCTGGGCCTATTCTACCACAGACCTGTCAGTCAGTTAGCTGGGTCTATTCCACCACAGACCTGTCAGTTAGTTAGCTGGGTCTATTCCACCACAGACCTGTCAGTTAGTTAGCTGGGCCTATGTGTCTGCTTTGCGTGAGCCCCTGTGTGCATCCAGAAATTGCACCTTATTCCCTACCATGACCCTGCTCAAAATTAGTGCACTTGTGTAACGAGTAGCGTTCCATTTCAGCCCCAGCCTCTGTGTCTCTCCTACACCATGTCCCCTATAGGAGGCGCTGGAGAAGCAGACGCTCCATGCCGAGGGTCTGTCCGATAAGCTGTGGCTGTCTGAGAGACAGTTGGAGGAGCTAGCAGGGGACAAGGAGACACGGGGCAAGAGGACATCGGAGCTCAGTGACACTATCTTCAGACTGGAGACTGAGGTACAGTTGCATTATTATCATCATTATGTTTCCCAGCATGCTCTATTGCAGGTCGATTTTATTTGTTTGTTTCAATATCTGTGTTTTTTTGATACTTAAATATATAAATATTTAATAACATACTTTTTTTTTTTTAACTAATCCAATCTGTTAGTTGGACTTGTTCCCATTACTGTAGTGGTTGTTACAGTGTAGATGTTTGAGGTAGCGTCTTAGCTTAGTCATCCCAACCCTGTCAGTCATTCTAAATGCAGGTTGCGGGTGAATATCATTTTTAAATGTTGGAATGCCCCAACTCTGGCTGGAATCCAATAGGAATTACAACTCACTTTGCAAGCCAGCATAATGTGACTTGCAGGCCTGACGTGGCCTGTAAACCAGGAGTTTCAAGCCACTGTATTATGGTAAAACTGGACCCTCAAAAATATGTGTTGTATTGTGTTGATAACAGGATGTCACTTGGCGAAGGCAACAGGACTGAAAATGGATGAAAGCAACAACCATGTCTCTGTCACTAACAAATACAGTCACGGGGGGGGGGGGGGGGGGGTGTAACTCTACAATTCACTCGAAAGTCAAGGCACGCTGGGAAATATACCAATAAGGCTTGGCACTAAGCATTGTGGTCATTTAACACTGAAATGGGCAGACCTGTATAGACACTGGACCAGTGTTAAATGTAACACCCTCAGTGTTGATTTAACCCTAGATCATTTGCTTTGTATATTTGCGTGACATTATTCTATCTCCCTCCACAGCTAGGGGAGGCCCAACAGAGAGCCACCCAAGCTATAGCAGAGCTCAGTCTGCACCAGAAGCTACGAGATGGTGACCAGCTGAGGGTAAAGGAGCTGGAAGAGACTATACTGGAGAAGAGTCTGGAGCTGCAGAGAGCCCAGCAGTCTGTCAGAAGCCTCCAGGGACAGGTAGATGAGGACATAGGTCTTACAGGTCTTACTATAGTCAAATGCAGATCATTTGTGCTTAATAAGATTGACTTTTGAAAGTAATTTTTGCTTAAGCAGAAACGTGTTTACAGCCATCGTGATTATGACCCATACTGTAAAATGTGTGTCCATATGTGATTTTTCTGATTTGCGTATGGGTGTAGTATCCTTTATTACACTCTGTGTATTGTATATTTCTTACACTCTGTTATACTCTGTCAGGACTCAGGTAAACTGATAGATAACTGTATGTGTTGTCAGGCAGGTTGATAGATAACTGTATGTGTTGTCAGGCAGGCTGATAGATAACTGTATGTGTTGTCAGGCAGGCTGATAGATAACTGTATGTGTTGTCAGGCAGGCTGATAGATAACTGTATGTGTTGTCAGGCAGGCTGATAGATAACTGTATGTGTTGTCAGGCAGGCTGATAGATAACTGTATGTGTTGTCAGGCAGGCTGATAGATAACTGTATGTGTTGTCAGGCAGGCTGATAGATAACTGTGTGTGTTGTCAGGCAGGCTGATAGATAACTGTATGTGTTGTCAGGCAGGCTGATAGATAACTGTATGTGTTGTCAGGCAGGCTGATAGATAACTGTATGTGTTGACAGGTGTCAGGTAAGCTGATAGATAAGGAGCGTTCCCTGGAGGAGGAGATCCAGCTGAGAGAGAAAGTCCAGCTGCAGTTGAAGCAGGCAGAGAGGAGCGTAGAGGACCTGACGATGGCGCTACAGACTGCTGCACAGACCAAGGAGGACCTGGACAAGCAACTCAGACAGGCTCAGGTAGGTACAGACAGAGAGCACCATAAACCCTAAACCCACTCTGAAGAGGACCTGGACGAGCAAGATACACTGTAGATATAGAGAGAGTAGACTGTATGAACCTTGGGAGATATACTGTAGAAATAGAGAGAGTAGACTGTATGAACCTTGGGAGATATACTGTAGATATAGAGAGAGTAGACTGTATGATACTGTAGATATAGAGAGAGTAGACTGTATGATACTGTAGATATAGAGAGAGTAGACTGTATGATACTGTAGATATAGAGAGAGTAGACTGTATGAACCTTGGGAGATATACTGTAGATGAACAGGTAACTGCCAAAATAATGGAAACCCAACATAGTGTCTTAAATAGGGTATTGGGCCACCATGTGACTCCAGAACATTTTCAATGCACCTCGGCATAGATTCTACAGGTGTCTGGAACTCTATTGGAGGGATGTGACAACATTCTTCCATGAGAAACTCCATCGTTTGGTGTTTTGTTGACGGTGGTGGCAAACGCTGTATCAGGCGCCGCTCCAGAATCTCCCAAAAGCGCTCAATTAAGTTGAGATCTGGTGACTGAGATACGCATACACACACACACACACACACACACGTTCACACACACACACACACACACACACACACACACACACACACACACACACACACACACACACGTTCACACACACACACACACACACACACGTTCACACACACACACACACACACACACACACACACACACACACACACACACACACTCACACACACACACACACACACACACTCACACACACACACGTTCACACACACACACACACACACACACACACACACACACACACACACACACGTTCACACACACACACGTTCTCACACACACACACACACACACACACACACACACACACACACACACACACACACACACACACACACACACACACACACACACACACACACACAACACCTCTTTTAAAGTCACTGAGATCTCTTCTGGCCATGGTAGCCAAAATAATGGACAATTGGGACTTGCTATACATGACCCTAAGCATGATGGGATGTTAATTGCTTAATTAACTCAGGAAACCACCTGCTTTCCATATACTTTGGGTCCTTCGTTTACTCAAGTGTTTCCTTTATTTTGTCAGTTACGTGTAGCTCTAGAATACAGATAAGTGGACAGAGTTCTGCTTCAGCTTTGTCTTTGAGGTCAATGCAGGGTTACTGTCAAAGCATCGTGACAACAGCTGGAAAAAGCTTTCTAAGTACATGTGATTGATAAGTGTGTTTTTTTTTCTCCCTAGCCTGGAATCAATGGGAGGCACAATGTTTTAGTATTCAGTCTGGTTCATCCAGGCTACGTTGGATTCTAGGCCAGGCTAATGTCAAAGTACTTTAAGACAACTGCTGATGTAGAAAAAGGGGTTAAATAGAGATCGATTGGATTGGATTGGATTGGTTGATGTGTTTCTTCTTTCGCAGGAGAAAGTGCTAGATCTTGAGAGCGACCTAGAGGAGATACAGGACAGTGAACAGAGTTGGGCCAGGAAGCACAAGAGAGCCATCGAGCAGGTACGTCTGTCTGCCTACAGCTGACCTCTCACCTCTGACCCTGACCACTATGCCACACTGAACTAATGTTTTTCTGTTCTCTGTTCACTTCAAATAATACAGTCGAAAAACATTCTCATAAATCACTTAAATATGAAATTGAATCTCCTGGGACTTTAACTGAATCCAGGATTCCGTGACTGATGCCTGGCCAATGAGAGCTAATTATATTCTGATGTTGATGTGATTCTACAGCGGCGAATGGGGACAGGGGTTGTTTTGAGGATGTACCCCAGTGGATATGTAGTACCATCTAAAACAGACTGTTGTGTTCTTCACAGACAGAACAGCTCCAGCTGAAGTTGATCCAGGAGAAATATACGAACGAGCAGCTGGACAGTGATAAGATCAACCTGATGAGACAGGTACTGTACAGTACTCTAACTACTGCTGTGTTTTCACCGGGAACTGTTCTAGCCTGTGGTGGAGCTACGTGATCCATCTATACATCGGTGTTGGATGTAGGGCCTAGGGTTGAATTTGTTGTGATTCGTGTTTAGCTGTAAGCTTTAGAAACCCCGGCAGCAATGGAAGGCAGAACTAAACGACCTGTGTTGTCTGTAACATTCCTTCCTGTGTTGTACTGTAACATTCCTTCCTGTGTTGTCTGTAACATTCCTTCCTGTGTTGTCTGTAACATTCCTTCCTGTGTTGTCTGTAACATTCCTTCCTGGGGTGTACTGTAACATTCCTTCCTGTGTTGTCTGTAACATTCCTTCCTGTGGAGTACTGTAACATTCCTTCCTGTGGTGTCTGTAACATTCCTTCCTGTGGTGTCTGTAACATTCCTTCCTGTGTTGTCTGTAACATTCCTTCCTGTGTTGTTTGTAACATTCCTTCCTGTGTTGTCTGTAACATTCCTTCCTGTGTTGTCTGTAACATTCTTTCCTGTGTTGTCTGTAACATTCCTTCCTGTGTTGTCTGTAACATTCCTTCCTGTGTTGTCTGTAACATTCCTTCCTGTGTTGTCTGTAACACTCCTTCCTGTGGTGTACTGTAACATTCCTTCCTGTGTTGTCTGTAACATTCCTTCCTGTGTTGTCTGTAACATTCCTTCCTGTGGTGTACTGTAACATTCCTTCCTGTGGTGTACTGTAACATTCCTTCCTGTGTTGTTTGTAACATTCCTTCCTGGGGTGTACTGTAACATTCCTTCCTGTGTTGTCTGTAACATTCCTTCCTGTGTTGTCTGTAACATTCCTTCCTGGGGTGTACTGTAACATTCCTTCCTGTGTTGTCTGTAACATTCCTTCCTGTGTTGTCTGTAACATTCCTTCCTGTGTTGTCTGTAACATTCCTTCCTGTGTTGTTTGTAACATTCATTCCTGTGTTGTCTGTAACATTCCTTCCTGTGTTGTCTGTAACACTCCTTCCTGTGGTGTACTGTAACATTCCTTCCTGTGGTGTACTGTAACATTCCTTCCTGTGGTGTACTGTAACATTCCTTCCTGTGTTGTCTGTAACATTCCTTCCTGTGTTGTTTGTAACATTCCTTCCTGTGTTGTTTGTAACATTCTTTCCTGTGTTGTCTGTAACATTCCTTCCTGTGTTGTCTGTAACATTCCTTCCTGTGGTGTACTGTAACATTCGTTCCTGTGTTGTCTGTAACATTCCTTCCTGTGTTGTCTGTAACATTCCTTCCTGTGGTGTACTGTAACATTCCTTCCTGTGTTGTCTGTAACATTCCTTCCTGTGGAGTACTGTAACATTCCTTCCTGTGGTGTCTGTAACATTCCTTCCTGTGGTGTCTGTAACATTCCTTCCTGTGTTGTCTGTAACATTCCTTCCTGTGTTGTTTGTAACATTCCTTCCTGTGTTGTCTGTAACATTCCTTCCTGTGTTGTCTGTAACATTCTTTCCTGTGTTGTCTGTAACATTCCTTCCTGTGTTGTCTGTAACATTCCTTCCTGTGTTGTCTGTAACATTCCTTCCTGTGGTGTACTTTAACATTCCTTCCTGTGTTGTCTGTAACATTCCTTCCTGTGGAGTACTGTAACATTCCTTCCTGTGGTGTCTGTAACATTCCTTCCTGTGTTGTCTGTAACATTCCTTCCTGTGTTGTTTGTAACATTCCTTCCTGTGTTGTCTGTAACATTCCTTCCTGTGTTGTCTGTAACATTCTTTCCTGTGTTGTCTGTAACATTTCTTCCTGTGTTGTCTGTAACATTCCTTCCTGTGTTGTCTGTAACATTCCTTCCAGTGTTGTCTGTAACATTCCTTCCTGTGGTATCTGTAACATTCTTTCCTGTGTTGTCTGTAACATTCCTTCCTGTGTTGTCTGTAACATTCCTTCCTGTGTTGTTTGTAACATTCCTTCCTGGGGTGTACTGTAACATTCCTTCCTGTGTTGTCTGTAACATTCCTTCCTGTGTTGTTTGTAACATTCATTCCTGTGTTGTCTGTAACATTCCTTCCTGTGTTGTCTGTAACATTCCTTCCTGTGGTGTACTGTAACATTCCTTCCTGTGTTGTCTGTAACATTCCTTCCTGTGTTGTCTGTAACATTCCTTCCTGGGGTGTACTGTAACATTCCTTCCTGTGTTGTCTGTAACATTCCTTCCTGTGTTGTCTGTAACATTCCTTCCTGTGTTGTTTGTAACATTCATTCCTGTGTTGTCTGTAACATTCCTTCCTGTGTTGTCTGTAACACTCCTTCCTGTGGTGTCCTGTAACATTCCTTCCTGTGGTGTACTGTAACATTCCTTCCTGTGGTGTACTGTAACATTCCTTCCTGTGTTGTCTGTAACATTCCTTCCTGTGTTGTCTGTAACACTCCTTCCTGTGGTGTACTGTAACATTCCTTCCTGTGTTGTCTGTAACATTCCTTCCTGTGTTGTCTGTAACATTCCTTCCTGGGGTGTACTGTAACATTCCTTCCTGTGTTGTCTGTAACATTCCTTCCTGTGGAGTACTGTAACATTCCTTCCTGTGGTGTCTGTAACATTCCTTCCTGTGGTGTCTGTAACATTCCTTCCTGTGTTGTCTGTAACATTCCTTCCTGTGTTGTTTGTAACATTCCTTCCTGTGTTGTCTGTAACATTCCTTCCTGTGTTGTCTGTAACATTCTTTCCTGTGTTGTCTGTAACATTCCTTCCTGTGTTGTCTGTAACATTCCTTCCTGTGTTGTCTGTAACATTCCTTCCTGTGTTGTCTGTAACATTCCTTCCTGTGGTGTACTGTAACATTCCTTCCTGTGTTGTCTGTAACATTCCTTCCTGTGTTGTCTGTAACATTCCTTCCTGTGGTGTACTGTAACATTCCTTCCTGTGGTGTACTGTAACATTCCTTCCTGTGTTGTTTGTAACATTCCTTCCTGGGGTGTACTGTAACATTCCTTCCTGTGTTGTCTGTAACATTCCTTCCTGTGTTGTCTGTAACATTCCTTCCTGGGGTGTACTGTAACATTCCTTCCTGTGTTGTCTGTAACATTCCTTCCTGTGTTGTCTGTAACATTCCTTCCTGTGTTGTCTGTAACATTCCTTCCTGTGTTGTTTGTAACATTCATTCCTGTGTTGTCTGTAACATTCCTTCCTGTGTTGTCTGTAACACTCCTTCCTGTGGTGTACTGTAACATTCCTTCCTGTGGTGTACTGTAACATTCCTTCCTGTGGTGTACTGTAACATTCCTTCCTGTGTTGTCTGTAACATTCCTTCCTGTGTTGTTTGTAACATTCCTTCCTGTGTTGTTTGTAACATTCTTTCCTGTGTTGTCTGTAACATTCCTTCCTGTGTTGTCTGTAACATTCCTTCCTGTGGTGTACTGTAACATTCGTTCCTGTGTTGTCTGTAACATTCCTTCCTGTGTTGTCTGTAACATTCCTTCCTGTGGTGTACTGTAACATTCCTTCCTGTGTTGTCTGTAACATTCCTTCCTGTGGAGTACTGTAACATTCCTTCCTGTGGTGTCTGTAACATTCCTTCCTGTGGTGTCTGTAACATTCCTTCCTGTGTTGTCTGTAACATTCCTTCCTGTGTTGTTTGTAACATTCCTTCCTGTGTTGTCTGTAACATTCCTTCCTGTGTTGTCTGTAACATTCTTTCCTGTGTTGTCTGTAACATTCCTTCCTGTGTTGTCTGTAACATTCCTTCCTGTGTTGTCTGTAACATTCCTTCCTGTGGTGTACTTTAACATTCCTTCCTGTGTTGTCTGTAACATTCCTTCCTGTGGAGTACTGTAACATTCCTTCCTGTGGTGTCTGTAACATTCCTTCCTGTGTTGTCTGTAACATTCCTTCCTGTGTTGTTTGTAACATTCCTTCCTGTGTTGTCTGTAACATTCCTTCCTGTGTTGTCTGTAACATTCTTTCCTGTGTTGTCTGTAACATTTCTTCCTGTGTTGTCTGTAACATTCCTTCCTGTGTTGTCTGTAACATTCCTTCCAGTGTTGTCTGTAACATTCCTTCCTGTGGTATCTGTAACATTCTTTCCTGTGTTGTCTGTAACATTCCTTCCTGTGTTGTCTGTAACATTCCTTCCTGTGTTGTTTGTAACATTCCTTCCTGGGGTGTACTGTAACATTCCTTCCTGTGTTGTCTGTAACATTCCTTCCTGTGTTGTTTGTAACATTCATTCCTGTGTTGTCTGTAACATTCCTTCCTGTGTTGTCTGTAACATTCCTTCCTGTGGTGTACTGTAACATTCCTTCCTGTGTTGTCTGTAACATTCCTTCCTGTGTTGTCTGTAACATTCCTTCCTGGGGTGTACTGTAACATTCCTTCCTGTGTTGTCTGTAACATTCCTTCCTGTGTTGTCTGTAACATTCCTTCCTGTGTTGTTTGTAACATTCATTCCTGTGTTGTCTGTAACATTCCTTCCTGTGTTGTCTGTAACACTCCTTCCTGTGGTGTCCTGTAACATTCCTTCCTGTGGTGTACTGTAACATTCCTTCCTGTGGTGTACTGTAACATTCCTTCCTGTGTTGTCTGTAACATTCCTTCCTGTGTTGTCTGTAACACTCCTTCCTGTGGTGTACTGTAACATTCCTTCCTGTGTTGTCTGTAACATTCCTTCCTGTGTTGTCTGTAACATTCCTTCCTGGGGTGTACTGTAACATTCCTTCCTGTGTTGTCTGTAACATTCCTTCCTGTGTTGTCTGTAACATTCCTTCCTGTGGTGTACTGTAACATTCCTTCCTGTGGTGTACTGTAACATTCCTTCCTGTGTTGTCTGTAACATTCCTTCCTGGGGTGTACTGTAACATTCCTTCCTGTGTTGTCTGTAACATTCCTTCCTGTGTTGTCTGTAACATTCCTTCCTGTGGTGTACTGTAACATTCCTTCCTGTGTTGTCTGTAACATTCCTTCCTGTCTTGTCTGTAACATTCCTTCCTGTGTTGTCTGTAACATTCCTTCCTGTGGTGTACTGTAACATTCCTTCCTGTGTTGTTTGTAACATTCCTTCCTGTGTTGTCTGTAACATTCCTTCCTGTGTTGTCTGTAACATTCCTTCCTGTGTTGTCTGTAACATTCCTTCCTGGGGTGTACTGTAACATTCCTTCCTGTGTTGTCTGTAACACTCATTCCTGTGGTGTACTGTAACATTCCTTCCTGTGTTGTCTGTAACATTCCTTCCTGTGTTGTCTGTAACATTCCTTCCTGGGGTGTACTGTAACATTCCTTCCTGTGTTGTCTGTAACATTCCTTCCTGTGTTGTCTGTAACATTCCTTCCTGTGGTGTACTGTAACATTCCTTCCTGTGTTGTCTGTAACATTCCTTCCTGTGTTGTCTGTAACATTCCTTCCTGTGTTGTCTGTAACATTCCTTCCTGTGTTGTCTGTAGCTGCGTGACCTGCGTGTGGAGATGGAGGAACTCCAGAACTCCAGAGTCCAGGTGGATGCCATCACTAAGACAGAGAGCCGGGCCAGGGAGCTGGAGAACGCTCTCAGAGTGGAGGAGCGGTACGTCTCCTTTTGTATCTACAGGACCTCACAGTGTTTGTTGACTGGTTATTCATGGATGTTGTTCTCCTGTGCAGGAACAAGGTGGTGATGAGCAACACCATCAGTAAACTGGAGAGGAAGAACAACGAACTGTCAGACCAGCTGGAGGAGGAACATAAGATCGCTACAGAGCAGAAGGACCTGGTAAGATACTGTGTGTGTGTGTGTGTCTGTGTGTGTGTGTGTGTGTGTGTGTGTCTATGTGTGTGTGTGTGTGTGTGTGTGTGTGTGGTACGAAGCAGAAGGACCTGGTAGGATACTGTGGTGTGTGTGTGTGTGTGTGTGTGTGTGTGTGTGTCTGCTAGGATACTGTATAGTTACTAACACTGGAGAGCCATGTCAGATGGTAGGATACTGTTTACATTCATTTTGTCTATAAACAAAAGTTACTTATACTGTGAGCATAATATCATTTCCAGGATCTCTTGTTAAATAATCATGTTTAATGAGATAACTTTGTATAAGTGGATGTTATCTGCGTGAACGTCTGTTATACCTCGGGAGTGTTGTGATGCGTAACGTGTACTTTGATACGGTAGCCCTCTGAAGTTGACCCATTGACCTATGACCTCTCTCCGTCAGATGACCCAGAGGATGCGTTCCCTGAAGCGTCAGCTGAACGAGGCAGAGGAGGAGTCCAGTCGTAGAGACGCTCAGTACCGACACACCCAGAGAGAGCTGACAGAGGAGAGAGAGGCCTCTACCAGACTACAGAGACAGCTGCTGGACCAGCACCTTCAACTCAAGTACCTGGCTTAGAAATAAAGATTAAATGAAAGAGAGAGACAGAGATCTGAGAGGGAGGGAGGGATACTAGAAAGAGTGACAGATCAGAGAGGTAGGGAGGGAGGGATACTAGAAAGAGAGACAGATCAGAGAGGTAGGGAGGGAGGGATACTAGAAAGAGAGACAGATCAGAGAGGTAGGGAGGGAGGGATACTAGAAAGAGAGACAGATCAGAAAGGGAGGGAGGGAGGGAGGGAGGGAGGGAGGGAGGGAGGGAGGGAGGGAGGAGGGAGAGAGAGAGGGAGGGAGGGAGGGAGAGAAAGAGAGACAGATCAGAGAGGGAGGGATACTAGAAAGAGAGACAGATCAGAGGGAGAGCAGCGAGCAGAGGGAGAGCAGAGGGAGAGCAGCGAGCAGAGGGAGAGCAGCGAGCAGAGGGAGAGCAGAGGGAGATCAGAGGGAGAGCAGCGAGCAGAGGGAGAGCAGAGGGAGAGCAGCGGGAGAGCAGAGGGAGAGCAGCGAGCAGAGGGAGAGCAGAGGGAGAGCAGAGGGAGAGCAGAGGGAGATCAGAGGGAGAGCAGAGTGAGAGCAGAGTGAGAGCAGAGGGAGAGCAGAGGGAGAGCAGAGAGAGAGAGAGAGTGATACTGTTTGAACTGCAGGACACAAACACACCCTCATTTGCTTTGCAGGCGTAAGGAGTCCACCGTGCAAATGAGACAGACTCTGGAGAACCTGCGTCTGGATCTCAGTGTAGATGAAGAGGACCAGGCTGAGCCGGTACCAACATCCTCCAAGGCCTGAAGAAAGACAACAGCACCTTCTCCTACTAGCCTTTTTCCAATACACCTTTATTGATAAAGGTTAGAGTGACACCCGAAATACCATCACGAATAGACTTGACAAGAAACAACACGTTCTACACCAGCACCAATACTGTCATTTATCGTAGAATACAGTGCCTACAAGTTAAGTGTTCAAACCTTCTTTAGCTTCTTTCTCTGTACTATTGAAATGTAAAGCATTGTGTCTTTAGTTTTTGTTTTCCATAAAGCGGTTATGGTTATTTACTAAAGGTCCAATGCGGCTGTTATTATCTCAATATTACCTCATTTCTGGGTAACAATTATCTTTACTGTGATTGTTTTCAATCAAAATGGTCACAAAAAGAAACAAAAATGGCTTCTTAGCAAAGAGGATTTTTTATTTATTTTTAAACACGTTTTTGCTAGGACTGTCTAGGAGTGGGGAGGGGAAAACTGAAAACTATCTTTTAATTGGTAGACAGGTTTGGAAACTCTCTTTCTTATTGGTCTATTTACTCATTTACCGCCTGGTGATGTCACCAGTTAAGCCAAAACTCAATCCCTCCAAAACAGGCTGAGATTTCGGGTAGTCTTTTCAAACAGCTCTTACAGTAAAAAAAAGGGCATTATCATCATTTTAACAGTTTCCCAGTATTATTCCAACCTCATAGTGTGGAAATATATATAAAACACAGGAAAATCATGTTTTTCTTTGCGGGGGGGGGGGGGGGGGGGGGAATCTACAGAACGTTAAAGGAAGTAGTAGTTGTTTTGTTGTGATTCTTTTGAATCAAATCAAGCTTTATTTATACAGCAGAAGATATCACGTATATGAAAAATGATATTGAATCAAGCTAGCTTTCCCTGTGCACTCAAGTCACGTGTTTTAGTGAAGAAAAGGGCTAATAATCAATAAATAATCATTATATGATCATATAGGACTTTGGGTTAAAGTAGTTTGGAGGATTTTGGACAATATTTCCTACAAAATACCAAAGGAATCTGTTGCATTACCGTGTTAACTTTATTATAAATATCTTACTTCCATCCAGTATTGATTATACCTGCTACACTATACACTTTGATTTATTTTATATACGGTATATGAAAAAGCTTTTATTTTACACCCACTGAGCAGAATGTGGAAGTGTCTTCCATTTGCAATGCTTGAAGGACAGACAGACTGTGTCTTGAATGATTGGACTACAATACAAGCCTGTGAATGATTGGACTACAAAATAAGCTTATGAATGATTGGACTACAATACAAGCCTGTGAATGATTGGACTACAAAATAAGCTTATGAATGATTGGACTACAATACAAGTCTATGTGAGCATGAACAGCATGTTCCACAATGGACTGTTTACAAATGATAAAATGTTATTTTTTTGTCACATACACCGGATAGGCACAGTGAAATGTCTTGTTTTACAGAGTCATCCATTGTAGTACGGCACCCCTGGGGCAAACTAGGGTTAAGTGGCAAAATCACAGATTTTTCACCTTGTTGGCTCGGATATTCAAACGAGCGACTTTTCTGTTACTGGCCCGACGCTCTAACTGCTAGACTACCTGCCGCCCTATTTACAATTTATAGTTCTCATTTCTCATTTTGTATTTATTATTACCTTTTTCTATTATTTCTCTATTTTCTTTCTCTCTGCATTGTTGGGAAGGACCCGTAAGTAAGCCTTTCACTGTTAGTCTACACCTGTTTATGAAGCATGTGACAAATAACATGTTATTATGATTTGATTTGATTAAAACAAAAAACAACAGCAGCAACAACCAGAGGTGTGGACTCAAGTCACATGACTTCCTACTCGACTTTGACTTTAACACCAATGACTCGTGACTTAACTTGGACTCGAGCCTTTTGACTCAAACTGACTTGATACCCTCCCCAAGCCTAAATATTAAAAATGATGCCTTTAAAAAAAAAAAGTGTGCAGCGCATCAACTCTTCATTTAACGGATTACAGTTTGAATCGGACAGCAGCCAATCAAATTGTGCCGGCTGAGAAAAAGTGGCGCTTTGCAGTGCAGAGGAATGTCGGCGGGTGAATTCAGATGGAGCCCTTGGAAAGATGTTACCAAAAATTATATAAAGATTACGCTGTAGTCAACAAAAAACAGATTGCAACTTGCAAAACATGTTGGAAGAAAATTACAGACAGAGGCGCAACAACTTCCAACTTTGTTCGACATTTGAAGCTGCACAAAGAACGGTAAATCGTGGCTAATATAGCCGACAGCTATATATAACTTGCTATATATAACTAGTGTAGCATGTAGGCTAACGTAACATTAAATCAATGAGCCTCCACACAGTCAGTCAGTACGGGAACGTGAACATTGCACCCAAGATTGAGCTACATCTGGCTAGGCTGTTAGTAGCCTAAATCCTGACTGATGTTACTGCTGTACTGCTGTTCCTAAAACCATTGACATACTTTAGCCTACTGTAACCACACACATATATGGTGTGTGTGAGTGTGTGTGTGTGTGTGTGTGTGTGTTAAGGTCAGGCGATTGTGTAACAGCCTACATCGCCTGATTGCGCCCCATAGCGATCCTCGATAGTCGATTGCAATGGGGGAGGGCGGGTCTTTCTCATGGATACCCATGTATTTCCATGGAAATAGAAAGTTTATTTGGAAAGTAATAAATATATATATTTGTAAAATAATTCATGATTTGTGTAAATGTAATATACTAACTATTACTCTTGTTAAAAATATGAAATGGTATTACATTTGGTGAAGAGCACATTATGACTTGTTTAGGACTCAAAACTCAAAGTTTAGGACTTGAGACTTGACTTGAGACTTGACTCGGACTTGCCTGTCTTGACTTGGGACTTCAGTGCTAAGACTTGAGACTTGACTCGGACTTGCCTGTCTTGACTTGGGACTTCAGTGCTAAGACTTGAGACTTACTTGTGACTTGTAAAACAATGACTTGATCCCACCTCTGGCAACAACACTTGTTGCTCAAACCCTGAGAGAGAGGACCAAGACAAACCCTGAGCAGAAGCTCTGAGAGAGAGAGGACCAAGACAAACCCTGAGCAGAAGCTCTGAGAGAGAGAGGACCAAGTCAAACCCTGAGCAGAAGCTCAGAGAGAGAGAGGACCAAGACAAACCCTGAGCAGAAGCTCTGAGAGAGAGAGGACCAAGACAAACCCTGAGCAGAAGCTCTGAGAGAGAGAGGACCAAGACAAACCCTGAGCGGAAACTCTGAGAGAGAGAGGACCAAGTCAAACCCTGAGCAGAAGCTCTGAGAGAGAGAGTGTAAGGACCAAGACAGACTGTTCAAGAGGGAGATTATTTTATTCTCAGGACAGGGGAGTCTAAAGGGAATATATTCGATACGATGTGTGCATGGTGAATAGCTGCTGGAGATTCATCTAACCATGGAGCTGATGTGCTGTTTTGTAGTACAGTATAGAACATGGAGACTGTACTACAGTACCCATAATGCCCTGTGTACAACCATTAGTACCATATCTAGAGTCCAGTCAGTGTCTAGGCCTATTGCCCGCTCTTGTTGATGTTATCTTCACCTGTAAGTCAAAGATGCTCATGCAATACACGAAATATGTAATCACTTACAGGAACTGCTCATAGTATGCACTCAGGCTCCACATAAACAGGAGGTAGGAAGCAGCAGTGATCTCATGTTTTTTGAGAATTGAGAATGTGATATCCTATTTTATGGTTTTACGTTTGTATAAATAGCTGTTTTATCTGATGCAGTTAGATAAACTCTAACCCTTTAGATAAACCTATTTCACAAAATGTTCCTTTCCCTTTCTCCACATGCTGGCAAGACCAAAAAGGGATTCGGGGGCCCTTGAGATCAGGTTCCGGGCTCTTGAGACCAGGTTCCGGGCCCTTGAGACCCTGTTTTGCAATAGACTTCTGTATATCTTTAAAAAATGCCATTTTATTATGTATTTTTGTAACAGCGTTTATATGCTTAAGGTGCCGTTGGGTATTTATTCTACTTTACAGGTGTTTTATCTTCCTAAAATGATGAATATTAATATTAAATAATTTTTCAAAAGAATCCATGTTCCTTATTTCCTATTAAAGCTTTTCATTGAAATTCATTCATAGATATGAAGGCCATCAAATAAACACTCCAGAAATATACCGTAATAGCCTTTAGAAACCTTGCATGGAACATTTTTAAGTGATTAGTACTGCTCAAGGAGACGCCAAATAACATATATCTGGAGAGACAAATTGACGTGATTTTGCAATTTTTTATTTTTAAATCTATGCATATGTGTGATTTGCATCACTTAAGTTGAGTAAGTAAAAAATTTGGTCCACAAATGTACCAAAATGTCTCTTATTAATAGTTTATGATTAGTGAATGCCATAATGTATTTATTTGTTAGATAGTTCTCCTTATTAGCTGACATATGTTTTTTACAAAACCTTTTTAGCTGTTGTGCTAGTTGTTCGGTCCGAACAGATTCACAAATCATGGGAATCTTGTCTGCACTGTGCAGACTCCCAGGCATGTGTTGCTAGGCAACCCAGCTGCACTGTCCGAGGCGATCCTTCTCCCTCCATGGCTAAAGCCAAGTGTGACAAAATGTGCTAACAAACTTCTTTGCTAAATTCATGATAGTGTTGTTAGACAAAGTTAAGAAAGTGAACTTGAAAACGTGATGTCGTTTATTAGAATTTACAACTGTTGTTGTTAAGTAATGAATCTGCTAGCTTCTGACATGACTGACTGCATCTTTAATGGCCAGTGTTGCACTGTAATGTATGTTTTCATTGGAAAGATTAGCAAACTAAGGCATGACGTCCCGGCAACAAACGCTGACACTACACATCCAAGTATAACTGATCAAATTATGAAAGACAAGTGTTGTAATTTTGAATTCTGTAAAGTAAGTGTGGAAGAGGTGAAACAATTATTGTTGTCTATCAACAATGACAAGCCACCGGGGTCTGACAGCTTGTATGGGAAATTACTGAGGATAATAGTGGACGATATTGCTACTCCTATTTGCCATATCTTCAATCTAAGCCTACCAGAAAGTGTGTGCCCTCAGGCCTGGAGGGAAGCTAAAGTCCTTCCACTACCCACGAATAGTAAAGCCCCCTTTACTGGCTCAAATAGCCGAGCAATCAGCCTGTTACCAACCCTTAGTAAACTTATGGAATAAATTGTGTTTGACCAGATTGTAACGGCTGTCGTAGAGAGGGGACCAAAGCGCAGCATGTTGAGTGCTCATGATGAATATTTATTATAACTCAAAAACACTAAAGACAAAATAACAAAGAGAAACACGAAAGCGCAGTTCTGTCAGGTACATAGACTAAACAGAAGACAACTACCCACAAACACAGGTGCAAAAAAAACCTACTTAAGTATGATCTCCAATTAGAGACAACGAGGACCAGCTGCCTCTAATTGGAGATCATCCCCCCCCAAAAAAACATGGAAATAGAAAACTAGAACTAAACATAGATATAGAAAACATAGAAAAACACAAAACACCCCCTGTCACGCCCTGACCTACTCTACCATAGAAAATAACATATTATGGTCAGGACGTGACACAGATACAATGTTATTTTACTGTAAACAAATTGACAACAGACTTTCAGCACGGTTATAGGGAAAGACATTCAACAAGCACAGCACTTACACAAATGACTGATGATTGGCTGAGAGAAATTTATGATAAAAACATTGTGGGGGCTGTTTTGTTAGACTTCAGTGCGGCTTTTGACATTATCAATCATAGTCCGCTGATGGAAAAACGTAATATGTTATGGCTTTACACCTTCGGTTATAGTGTGGATGAAGAGTTACCTGTCTAACAGAACACAGAGGATATTCCTTAATGGAAGCCTCTTCCCTTAATGGAAGCTTGTTACCTGTATAAAAGACACCTGGGAGACAGAAATCTTTCTGATTGAGAGGGGGTCAAATACTTATTTCCCTCATTAAAATGCAAATCATTTTAGAACATTTTTGATATGCGTTTTTCTGGATTTTTTGTTGTTATTCTGTCTCTCACTGTTCAAGTAAACCTACCATTAAAATTATAGACTGATAGTTTCTTTGTCAGTGGGCAAACGTACAAAATCAGCAGGGGACCAAATACTTTTCCCCCCCACTGTATGTGGATGACTCAACACTATACACACCAGCTACTACAGCGACTGAAATGACTGCAACACTTAACAAAGAGCTGCATTTGGTTTCAGAATGGGTGGCAAGGAATTAGTTAGTCCTAAATATTTCAAAAACTAAAAGCATTTTATTTGGGACAAATCATCCACTAAACCATAAACCTCAACCAAATCTTGTAATAAATAATGTGGAAATTGAGCAAGTTGAGGTGACTAAAGTGCTTGGAGTAACCCTGGATTGTAAACTGTCCTGGTCAAAACATATTGATACAACAGTAGCTAAGATGGGGAGAAGTCGGTCCATAATAAAGCGCTGCTCTGCCTTCTTAACAACACTATCAACAAGGCAGGTCCTACAGGCTCTAGTTTTGTCGCACCTGGACTACTGTTCAGTCGTGTGGTCAGGTGCCACAAAGAGGGACCTCGGAAAATTACAATTGGCTCAGAACAGGGCAGCACGGCTGGCCCTTAAATGTACATGGAGAGCTAATATTAATGACATGCAAGTCAATCTCTCATGGCTCAAAGTGGAGGAGAGATTGACTTCATCATTACTTGTTTTTGTGTTGACAAGCTGAATGCACCGGAGGTGTCTATTTAAACTACTAGCACACAGCTTGGACAACCATTAATACACCACAAGACATGCCACCAGTGGTCTCTTCACAGTCCTCAAGTCCAGAACAGACTATGGGAGGCGCACAGTACTACATAGAGCCATGACTACATGGAACTCTATTCCACATCAGGTAACTGATGCAGCAGTAGAATCAGATTTAAAAAACAGGTAAAAATACACCTTATGGAACAGCGGGGACTGTGAAGAGACTCACATACAGACACACACACACTCTACACACACGTACACATGGATGTGTATTGTAAATATGTGGTGGCCTGTGTTGGGTAAGGTGTTCTGAAATGTAGTATTTTAAACTGTATGTAACTGACTTAAGTTGCTGGACCCCAGGAAGAGTAGCTGCTGCCTTGGCAGCAAATATACATCACAAACATTTCACATATTTTTCCAAATGTTATGTTATTTGTTTTGAAAAAGTATTCTGGTGTCTCAGGACATCTTACGTTACGTGCATTGAATTTCAGAAACACACCTTTTTGACAATATACGAGACCATTCGGATGAACAGATTTCCCGCTTTTACAGGCTGGTGAGATCAGCCATTTTCCAGGTGTAATTTTTGATGGCGTAATTACAAATATTGGCCACCAGGTGGTGCCACAAGTGATTATTAGGGGATCTCTTCTTGAAGACATCGTCTTCCTTTTTTCCTTATTGTTTGTGTACAGACACTTTACCAGGTGTTTAAAGACATTGTGACATCAGACCTCAGGCTTTAAAGGGATAGTACACCTCGTAGTTATAGTTGTGGGGAGATTTTCCCAAAACAGGTCCTAGGCCTAGATTCAATCCGTATCACGGAATATCCGTGCTATAGCGCGATGTAAATTTAAAAGACAATGTTTTCACGTTCACGGAGACTGCGTTCACGGTCAACGCTGCATATGTCGGCTCCATCTGAAATGAAATGTCAATCACTCTATAACGCAGATCTCCTGCGATAGGGATTGAATCTAGCCCCAAGCCCCCTAGTTACGTTTTGGATTTAAGTAATTGATAATTTGACCAGTTTATTTTAATGTGCTATGGTTCAAATCTCTGACATGAATAAATCATTCTCGTCATGTTACAGTTGGACATATAAGCGGGAGGGATGTTGGATTAGATTCTGCATCATATTACATCACATTACATATTAATAACATCCCCAGTCTCCACTATAGTTTAATAACCATCCCCAGTCTCCACTAATGTTTAATAACCATCCCCAGTCTCCACTATAGTTTAATAACCATCCCCAGTCTCCACTATAGTTTAATAACCATCCCCAGTCTCCACTATAGTTTATTAACCATCCCCAGTCTCCACTATAGTTTAATACCATCCCCAGTCTCCACTAATGTTAAATAACCATCCCCAGTCTCCACTATAGTTTAATAACCATCCCCAGTCTCCACTAATGTTTAATAACCATCCCCAGTCTCCACTATAGTTTAATAACCATCCCCAGTCTCCACTATAGTTTAATAACCATCCCCAGTCGCCACTAATGTTAAATAACCATCCCCAGTCTCCACTATAGTTTAATAACCATCCCCAGTCTCCACTATAGTTTAATAACCATCCCCAGTCTCCACTATAGTTTAATAACCATCCCCAGTCTCCACTATAGTTTAATAACTATCCCCAGTCTCCACTATAGTTTACACATAGACAACACTCATATCAATGATATCAATGGCCACTTAATGGTTTCAATAAACTTTATTAACTTGATCAAAAAAGAAAGGGGAACATCCCAATGAGAGGAAAATAAACAATTTTGTGTACAAGCAAACCCCCAGCAGATCTAGTATATTCTATCCCAAAACCCCCAGCAGATCCAGTATATTCTATCCCAAAACCCCCAGCAGATCCAGTATATTCTATCCCAAAACCCCCAGCAGATCTAGTATATTCTATCCCAAAACCTCCAGCAGATCTAGTATATTCTTGCCCAATATGCACAACCTTCAAAACAACAGAGTACAGAACCACAACAGAAGGTCTAACTTAAACAGAGACGGACCGATCCGAGGAAAGAACACATTTGCCACAAAATGTTATTCAATCAGGTTACTTACTGAGATCTAACAGAATGAAAATCAATTAATCAATTAATAAATCAATTAGTATTAGCATATTTCCACATTGTGTGGCCTCAAGTTGTCTGTGTTAGTCATAGACTGGAGTTTCAATAGTATTCCTTTTCTTACCTGAAGTGCTAGTTGGGCAGAGCTTGGGTTTTCACTTTTGGGACTATTCTATTGTTGCATTTTTTTGGGCCAGGCAAGTTAAAGTATTTAAACCAAAAATAAATACAATTTGAACCCATATCTGGTATTCTCAAGTTGTGTTGTTTTTGGTAGCAGTCTGGCTGACTACCTGGTTGCAGAGTGGTGATAGCATTTTCCCAGATCAGTTTGTGCCATCTTGCCAACTCCTATGGTCATTACAATCATGTTTGACAAACAACAACCATAGGAGTTACCTATACAGCTGGCATAGGTCTGGGACCAGACTGGGGAGTTCAGGGTAGACTGACCCACTAACAGTACTAGACCCACAGAGAGATGGCATGATAGCATCATAGCATGGTAACACTGACTAGCTCAAACAAAGCTTCATTCCCAGACCTGGACCGAGTTTGGGAAACCCCGGTATAGGGAATAGGCTGCCATTAGGGATGCAACCTTAGACGGTTCCTTTTCTCTTGAACAATGTGATTAGTTTGCCCTATAGCAATAATAACACGACAATACAACAAAGCAGTAGAAGAAGACAACAAAGCAGTAGAAGAAGACAACGAAGCAGTAGAAGAAGACAACAAAGCAGTAGAAGAAGACAACAAAGTTGTAGAAGAAGACAACAAAGCAGTAGAAGAAGACAACGAAGCTGTAGAAGAAGACAACGAAGCAGTAGAAGAAGACAACGAAGCTGTAGAAGAAGACAGCAAAGCAGTAGAAGAAGACAACAAAGCAGTAGAAGAAGACAGCAAAGCAGTAGAAGAAGACAACAAAGCTGTAGAAGAAGACAACAAAGCAGTAGAAGACAGCAAAGCAGTAGAAGAAGACAACGAAGCAGTAGAAGAAGACAACAAAGCAGTAGAAGAAGACAACGAAGCTGTAGAAGAAGACAACAAAGCAGTAGAAGAAGACAACAAAGCAGTAGAAGAAGACAACGAAGCTGTAGAAGAAGACAACAAAGCAGTAGAAGAAGACAACAAAGCAGTAGAAGAAGACAACAAAGACTAGCAGGGGCATTAAGTTATGATGCACTTTAGATTCTAAAGGATGGGAGAAAAATTAGCTCGGAGAGAAAATATCAAAATGTATTTGGTCCCAAAGATTGTCACATTTAAAGGCATTTTCTTAAATAAAAAAAATTATATAAAGCTTATGATCATTCTAAGAAGTAAAGTTCCTATCAGTTTCTATGTAGCTTATGATCATTCTAAGAAGTAAAATGCCTATAATTTCAGTCATAGACCAGTTAGACCATAGTGTGTTATCATTTCAGTAGTAGACCAGTTAGACCATAGTGTGCTATCATTTCAGCAGACCAGTTAGACCATAGTGTGCTATCATTTCAGCAGACCAGTTAGACCATAGTGTGTTATCATTTCAGTAGTAGACCAGTTAGACCATAGTGTGCTATCATTTCAGCAGACCAGTTAGACCATAGTGTGCTATCATTTCAGCAGACCAGTTAGACCATAGTGTGTTATCATTTCAGTAGTAGACCAGTTAGACCATAGTGTGCTATCATTTCAGCAGACCAGTTAGACCATAGTGTGCTATCATTTCAGTAGGCCAGTTAGACCATAGTGTGTTATCATTTCAGTAAACCAGTTAGACCATAGTGTGCTATCATTTCAGTAGTAGACCAGTTAGACCAGGCACGTATAAATAACAACTGCACGAGGACAGATAGTGACTGACAGGCTGACACACATGTCACAGTTACAAATAGTAGCTAGCTAGATGTCAAGATCGTTGTAATGGACGGACCAAGGCGCAGCGTGAGTTGAGTTCCACATCTTTATTTAAAGTGAAACTTAAACAAAAACAATAAACAAACAACGAAACGTGAACTACGTGGCGCTGAATGCACTGACACCAAAACGATATCCCACAAATACAGGTGGGAACAGGGACACCAAAACGATATCCCACAAATACAGGTGGGAACAGGGACACCAAAACGATATCCCACAAATACAGGTGGGAACAGGGACACCAAAACGATATCCCACAAATACAGGTGGGAACAGGGACACCAAAACGATATCCCACAAATACAGGAGGGAACAGGGACACCAAAACGATATCCCACAAATACAGGTGGGAACAGGGACACCAAAACGATATCCCACAAATACAGGTGGGAACAGGGACACCAAAACGATATCCCACAAATACAGGTGGGAACAGGGACACCAAAACAATATCCCACAAATACAGGTGGGAACAGGGACACCAAAACAATATCCCACAAATACAGGTGGGAACAGGGACACCAAAACGATATCCCACAAATACAGGTGGGAACAGGGACACCAAAACGATATCCCACAAATACAGGTGGGAACAGGGACACCAAAACGATATCCCACAAATACAGGTGGGAACAGGGACACCAAAACGATATCCCACAAATACAGGTGGGAACAGGGACACCAAAACGATATCCCACAAATACAGGTGGGAACAGGGACACCAAAACGATATCCACAAATACAGGTGGGAACAGGGACACCAAAACGATATCCCACAAATACAGGTGGGAACAGGGACACCAAAACGATATCCCACAATACAGGTGGGAACAGGGACACCAAAACGATATCCCACAAATACAGGTGGGAACAGGGACACCAAAACAATATCCCACAAATACAGGTGGGAACAGGGACACCAAAACAATATCCCACAAATACAGGTGGGAACAGGGACACCAAAACGATATCCCACAAATACAGGTGGGAACAGGGACACCAAAACAATATCCCACAAATACAGGTGGGAACAGGGACACCAAAACGATATCCCACAAATACAGGTGGGAACAGGGACACCAAAACAATATCCCACAAATACAGGTGGGAACAGGGACACCAAAACAATATCCCACAAATACAGGTGGGAACAGGGACACCAAAACAATATCCCACAAATACAGGTGGGAACAGGGACACCAAAACAATATCCCACAAATACAGGTGGGAACAGGGACACCAAAACAATATCCCACAAATACAGGTGGGAACAGGGACACCAAAACGATATCCCACAAATACAGGTGGGAACAGGGACACCAAAACGATATCCCACAAATACAGGTGGGAACAGGGACACCAAAACAATATCCCACAAATACAGGTGGGAACAGGGACACCAAAACGATATCCCACAAATACAGGTGGGAACAGGGACACCAAAACGATATCCCACAAATACAGGTGGGAACAGGGACACCAAAACAATATCCCACAAATACAGGTGGGAACAGGGACACCAAAACGATATCCCACAAATACAGGTGGGAACAGGGACACCAAAACGATATCCCACAAATACAGGTGGGAACAGGGACACCAAAACGATATCCCACAAATACAGGTGGGAACAGGGACACCAAAACGATATCCCACAAATACAGGTGGGAACAGGGACACCAAAACGATATCCCACAAATACAGGTGGGAACAGGGACACCAAAACAATATCCCACAAATACAGGTGGGAACAGGGACACCAAAACGATATCCCACAAATACAGGTGGGAACAGGGACACCAAAACAATATCCCACAAATACAGGTGGGAACAGGGACACCAAAACGATATCCCACAAATACAGGTGGGAACAGGGACACCAAAACGATATCCCACAAATACAGGTGGGAACAGGGACACCAAAACAATATCCCACAAATACAGGTGGGAACAGGGACACCAAAACGATATCCCACAAATACAGGTGGGAACAGGGACACCAAAACGATATCCCACAAATACAGGTGGGAACAGGGACACCAAAACAATATCCCACAAATACAGGTGGGAACAGGGACACCAAAACGATATCCCACAAATACAGGTGGGAACAGGGACACCAAAACGATATCCCACAAATACAGGTGGGAACAGGGACACCAAAACAATATCCCACAAATACAGGTGGGAACAGGGACACCAAAACGATATCCCACAAATACAGGTGGGAACAGGGACACCAAAACGATATCCCACAAATACAGGTGGGAACAGGGACACCAAAACAATATCCCACAAATACAGGTGGGAACAGGGACACCAAAACGATATCCCACAAATACAGGTGGGAACAGGGACACCAAAACGATATCCCACAAATACAGGTGGGAACAGGGACACCAAAACAATATCCCACAAATACAGGTGGGAACAGGGACACCAAAACGATATCCCACAAATACAGGTGGGAACAGGGACACCAAAACAATATCCCACAAATACAGGTGGGAACAGGGACACCAAAACGATATCCCACAAATACAGGTGGGAACAGGGACACCAAAACGATATCCCACAAATACAGGTGGGAACAGGGACACCAAAACGATATCCCACAAATACAGGTGGGAACAGGGACACCAAAACAATATCCCACAAATACAGGTGGGAACAGGGACACCAAAACGATATCCCACAAATACAGGTGGGAACAGGGACACCAAAACAATATCCCACAAATACAGGTGGGAACAGGGACACCAAAACGATATCCCACAAATACAGGTGGGAACAGGGACACCTTAAGTATGATCCCCAATCAGAGACAACGATAATCAGCTGCCTCTAAGTGGGAACCATATTCAAACCCAAACATAGAAATATATCAACTAGAACACCCCCCTAGTCACGCCCTAACCTACAACACCCTAGAGAACCAAGGGCTGTCTATGGTCAGGACGTGACACTAGAAATGGCAAAAAATATATTTTTTAAAAGAAAAGCAAATGTAGACAATGAATTTTGGGTGTTGCAGCAAGAGTGAACATTGAAATATGTATTTATTGAGGAATCAGGGAAAGCCGTGTGATTATAGTGTGCAAAGAGAGCATCGCTGTCTTGAAAGACTACAACTTGTCCCGACACTTCCAGACGAAGCATGCAGAGAAATATAGGAATATGTCTTCTGAGCAGAGGGCAAGTGCATCAAAAAAGTTGCAGTTGCAAAAGCAGTAAGGACTTTTCACAAAACTGCATTCAGCAAACAACAGAATTGCGAGAGCTAGCTACAGTTGAAGTCATAAGTTTACATACACGTAGGTTGGAGTCATTAAAACACATTTTTCAACCACTCCACAAATTTCTTGTTAACAAACTATAGTTTTGGCAAGTCAGTTAGGACATCTACTTTGTGCATGACGCAACAATTGTTTACAGATAGATTATTTCACTTATAATTCACTGTATCACAATTCCAGTGGGTCAGAAGTTTACATACACTAAGTTGACAGTCTTTAAACAGCTTGGAAAATTCTTTAGAAGCTTCTGATAGGCTAAGTGACATCATTTGAGTCAATTGGATGTGCACATGTGGATGTATTTCAAGGCCTACATTCAAACTCAGTGCCTCTTTGCTTGACATCATGGGAAAATCAAAAGAAATCAGCCAAGACCTCAGAAAACAAAATTGACCTCCAGAAGTCTGGTTCATCCTTGGGAGCAATTTCCAAACGCCTGAAGGTACCACGTTCATCTGTACAAACAATAGTACACAAGTATAAACACCATGGGACCACGCAGCCGTCATACCGCTCAGGAAGGAGATGCGTTCTGTCTCCTAGAGATGAACGTACTTTGGTGCGAAAAGTGCAAATCAATCCCAGAACAACAGCAAAGGACCTTGTGAAGATGCTGGAGGAAACAGGTACAAAAAGTATCTATATCGACAGTAAAATGAGTCCTATATTGACATAACCTGAAAGGCCGCTCAGCAACGAAGAAGCCACTGCTCCAAAGCCACCATAAAAAAGCCAGACTACGGTTTGCAACTGCACATGGAGACAAAGATCGTACTTTTTGGAGAAATGTCCTCTGGTCTGATGAAACAAAAATAGAACTGTTTGGACATAATGACCATTGTTATGTTTGGAGGAAAAAGGGGAGGCTTGCAAGCCGAAGAACACCATACCAACCGTGAAGCATGGGGGTGGCAGCATCATGTTGTGGGGGTGCTTTGCTGCAGGAGGGACTGGTGCACTTCACAAAATAGATGGAATCATGAGGAGGGAGAATTATGTGGATATATTGAAGCAACATCTCAAGACATCAGTCAGGAAGTTAAAGCTTGGTCACAAATGGGTCTTCCAAATGGACAATGATCCCAAGCATACTTCCAAAGTTGTGGCAAAATGGCTTAAGGACAACGAAGTCAAGGTATTGGAGTGGCCATCACAAAGCCCTGACCTCAATCCTATAGAACATTTGTGGGCAGAACTGAAAAAGCGTGTGCGAGCAAGGAGGCCTAGAAACCAGACTTCGTTACACCAGCTCTGTCAGGAGGAATGGGCCAAAATTCACCCAACTTATTGTGGGAAGCTTGTGGAAGGCTACCCGAAACGTTTGACCCAAGTTAAACAATTTAAAGGCAATGCTACCAAATACTAATTGAGTGTATGTAAACTTCTGACCCACTGGGAATGTGATGAAAGAAATAAAAGCTTAAATAAATCATTCTCTGTTATTCTGACATTTCACATTCTTAAAATAAAGTGGTGATCCTAACTGACCTAAGACAGGACATTCTTACTAGGATTAAATGTCAGGAATTGTGAAAAACTGAATTTAAATGTATTTGGCTAAGGTGTATGTAAACTTCCGACTTCAACTGTGTGTACTGTCCCACAAAATTGCTAAAAATAGCAAGCCATTCGCTGACTGCGAATTCATTAAAGAATGTTTAATTGACTCTGCAGCAATACTTTGTCCCAACAAGAAAGAGATTTTTGAAATGTTTCCTCGTCAAGACGAACAGTGACACGGCGTGTTGATGGAGCAACAGTTGAAAGACAAGGTAAAGGATTTCACCTATTTCTCCTCGGCCCTGGATGAGAGCAGTGATGCACGTGAAACAGCACAGTTGTTGATATTCTTACGAGGCAGAACCTCAGACTTTGAAATTACAGAGGAGCTTGTTTCAGTGCAGTCAATGAAGAGCACAACCACAGGGAAAGATTTAATAGACGAGGTTAATAAGTGTGTGGCAAAGCTGGGACTGAGTTTTGAAAAGTTATCCAGTGTGACCACTGATGGGTGCCCAAAGTTGACAGGAAAAAACGTTGGCCTTTTGAAAAGGATACAAGATCAAGTAGCTGAGCTGAACCCAGATCAGAAAAGGATTTTCCTGCATTGCATTATTCATCAGGAGGTTCTCTGTAAATGTGTTCTGAAAATGAGCCATGTTGTGGATACAGTCACTAAAGTGATACACTTCATAAGAGCTAAATCTTTAAACCCCAGACAAATTGTCTCACTGTTGGAAGAGACAGAGTTGGGTCATGCAGATCTCCCCTACCACACAAACGTGAGATGGCTGAGTTTGGGGAAGGTGCTTAAAAGGGCGTGGGACCTGAAGTCGGAGATTGCTGAGTTTTTGCAAATGAAAGGAAAATATGTGGATTTCCCTCAACTGCAAGATAAAGAATGGTTGGCTGATTTTGCCTTCACCTTGGACGTCATGGCCCTCATGAATGAACTGAATTTCAAACTACAAGGGAAGGGCCTTTTTGGCTCGCCCGCCAGTCCGGCGCAGCCAGAGTCGCCCGCCAGTCCGGCGCAGCCAGAGTCGCCCACCAGTCCGTCGCAGCCAGTCGCCCGCCAGTCCGGCGCAGCCAGAGTCGCCCGCCAGTCCGGCGCAGCCAGAGTCGCCCACCAGTCCGTCGCAGCCAGTCGCCCGCCAGTCCGTCGCAGCCAGTCGCCCGCCAGTCCGTCGCAGCCAGAGTCGCCCGCCAGTCCGTCGCAGCCAGTCGCCCGCCAGTCCGTTGCTCCCAGAGTCGTGCTACAGCCCTAAGCCTTCAGCGGGGGTGGACAGGTTAGAGTGGGGATTAAGCCAGAGCCACCTCCGTGGGTGGAGGTTTGGGAAGGGGGGGGTGTAGCACAGGAACCGTCGGTGACGGTGGCCACCCTCCCTTCCCTCCCTTTAGTTTGGTTTTATTGTTTTGGTAATTTTTTGTTTCAGGTGCATTCGGGGTCTGCACCTTTGGGGGGGGGTACTGTCACGTCCTGACCAGTAAAGGGGTAATTTTGTGGTTGGTCAGAATGTGGCAGGGGTGTGTTTGTTTTGTGTGTTTCGGGGTTTTTGGTTTATGTTCTATGTTTTGTATTTCTATGTGGGTATTCTAGTTTGTCTATTTCTATGTTAGTTTTGGGAACGACCTCCAATTAGAAGCAGCTGGTTGTCGTTGCTTCTAATTGGAGGCCATATTTAAGTTGGTTTATTTTCTCTTGTGTTTGTGGGTGGTTGTCTCAATGTATAGTTAGGTTACCTTACAGGACTGTCGTTCGTTTTCTTGTTTTGTTTCAGTATTCACATTTAAATAAAAGTATAAGTATGGACACTTACCACGCTGCGTATTGGTCCGATATTTCTTCCTCCTCAGAAGACGAATCTTATGACACTAGGCTTGGTTTGGCTGGTTGGCTAACAACAACTGAGAGCCTTTGATTCTAAATTTAAAATGCACACTAGATTAAATTACAGAAATCTGATTAATCTTTTCTCTGATGCAAATGAACATACATCACGAACATCACAGTCATACAGTCACCACAGACTGCTCTTTCTCACTCTACAGAGGTTCTCCATAGAAATATAACTGAGTCAGTCTATTTCACTGGGGTTCAGATTAAGCAGTAACAACAGTACAGTATATTCCCCGGGCTGGCCAAAATCAAAAAGAAGTTGGTGCAATCAATCACAAAAGAAGCTTCTCTTCTCTTCTGCCCAAGAACACCAACGTAGCCTGCCTAATTGACTACCGACCCGTAGCACTCACGTCTGTAGCCATGAAGTGCTTCAAAAGGCTGGTCATGGCTCACATCAACACCATCATCCCAGAAACCCTAGACCCACTCCAATTTGCATACCGCCCAAACAGATCCACAGATGATGCAATCTCTATTGCACTCCACACTGCCCTTTCCCAAAAGGAACACCTATGTGAGAATGCTATTCATTGACTACAGCTCAGCGTTCAATACCATAGTGCCCTCAAAGCTCATCACTAAGCTAAGGACCCTGGGACTAAACACATCCCTCTGCAACTGGATCCTGCACTTCCTGACGGGCCGCCCCCAGGTGGTAAGGGTAGGTAACAACACATCTGCCACGCTGATCCTCAACATGGGGGCCCCTCAGGGGTGCGTGCTCAGTCCCCTATTGTACTCCCTGTTCACTCATGACTACATGGCCAAGCACGACTCCAACACCATCATTACGTTTGTAATCGACACAAGAGTGGTAGGCCTGATCACCGACAATGATGAGACAGCCTATAGGGAGGAGGTCAGAGACCTGGCAGTGTGCGTATCCGGGGAGGAGACGAGTGGAAAGGAAACAACAATACCTTGACTTTGTTGTCCTTAAGCCATTTTGCCACAACTTTGGAAGGATAAACGAGGTGTGTTACCGGTTAGAACTTCCATCTTACTACCGTATTAACCCCTCGTTTCATGTGTCTCTCCTCAGGCCGGTGGTGGCTGGTCCCCTGCAGGAAGGTGAGGTGCCGGAGGTCCCTCCGCCCCCTCTGGACATTGGGGGGTCCCCGGCGTATAGGATACGCGCCATTCTGGACTCCAGACGTCGGGTGGGGGGCCTACAGTACCTCATCGACTGGGAGGGGTACGGCGCGGAGGAGAGGTTCTGGGTACCTAGGAAGGACATTTTGGACCCCTCACTACTGAGGGATTTCCACCGCCTTCATGGGGATCACCCTGCGCCTCGTCCTCCGGGTCGCCCTCGAGGTCGGTGGCGGCGCGCTGCGGGAGCCGCGCGTCAGGAGGGGGGTACTGTCACGAATCCCACCGAAGGCGGCTCCCCTGCCTGCTCGGGCGGCGCTCGGCGGTCGTTGTCGCCGACCTACTAGCCGCCGCTGATCCCTTTTTCCTTTTCTGTTGGTATGTCTTATTGGTTGCACCTGTTCTTTTTGTGTGTCTTGATTTTGGTTTATTTAAGCCTGTTTAGCCCGCCCAGGTTTGTGCGGGATTATTTTATCGTCAGTTTGCTATTTGGATGTGCTGGCGATCCTATTGGATTTATTTTCTTTCCGGACTGTGTGCCCGTTGGTTATTGGGTTGGTCGTTTTGTTTCACACGCCTGTTGTGTTGGCGTGGACCGTGTTATTGGAGAAAATAAATCTCATTTTGTTACCTACCTCTGCTCTCTCTGTGCCTGACTCCTACCACCAATCCTAGCACTCGTGACAGCACGTGTAATAGTGAATACCAATGTGAGTGATCCAGGAGAGAAAATTAGGGTTACTCTGCAGTAGTCAACTAATCTAGTGGCCTATGATATCCCCTGTATTCAAATGGATGAAACAATCATATATGATAGCATCTGATTAAAGTGGAAAATATTGGCATCCTTGCACTTTTCTTTAAAAAAATGATTCTAAAATAAGTTTACATTTAAATAATTAAAATATAACTTTTGGTCACCGCACCTTCTTATTTGATTTTTCTACATTGCAGAACCAATTTTATTTTTGTAAATGGATATTATTGGCACCCCGGAGATAGTAGTTGGTTTCACAGCCTTTGGCAAAGATAACTGCCAATATATATATATATATATATTTAAGACTTATTTCACCTTTATTTAACCAGGTAGGCTAGTTGAGAACAAGTTCTCATTTGCAACAGTGACCTGGCCAAGATAAAGCAAAGCAGTTCGACACATACAACAACACAGAGTTACACATGTAATAAACAAAACATACAGTCAATAATACAGTAGAACAAAAGAAAACAAAAAGTCTATATACAGTGAGTGCAAATGAGGTAAGTAAAGGCAATAAATAGGCCATGGTGGCGAAGTAATTACAATATAGAAATTAAACACTGGAATGGTAGATGTGCAGAAGATGAATGTGCAAGTAGAGATACTGTGGTGCAAAGGAGCAAGATAAATAAATAAATAAATACAGTATGGGGATGAGGTAGGTAGATAGATGGGCTGTTTACAGATGGGCTATGTACAGGTGCAGTGATCTGTGAGCTGCTCTGACAGCTGGTGCTTAAAGCTAGTGAGGGAGATATGAGTCTCCAGCTTCAGAGATTTTTGCAGTTCGTTCAAGTCATTGGCAGCAGAGAACTGGAAGGAAAGACGACCAAAGGAGGAATTGGCTTTGGGGGTGACCAGTGAGATATACATGCTGGAGTGCGTGCTACGAGTGGGTGCTGCTATGGTGACCAGTGAGCTGAGATAAGGCGGGGCTTTACCTAGCAAAGACTTGTAGATAATCTGTAGCCAGTGGGTTTGGCGACGAGTTTGAAGCGAGGGCCAACCAACGAGAGCGTACAGGTCGCAATGGTGGGTAGTGTATGGGGCTTTGGTGACAAAACGGATGGCACTGTGATAGACTGCATCCAGTTTGTTGAGTAGAGTGTTGGAGGCTATATTATAGATGACATCACCGAAGTCGAGGATCGGTAGGATGGTCAGTTTTACGAGGGTATGTTTGGCAGCATGAGTGAAGGATGCTTTGTTGCGAAATAGGAAGCCAATTCTAGATTTAACTTTGGATTGGAGATGTTTGATGTGAGTCTGGAAGGAGAGTTTACAGTCTAACCAGACACCAAGGTATTTGTAGTTGTCCACATATTCTAAGTCAGAACCGTCCAGAGTAGTGATGCTGGATGGGCGGGCAGGTGCAGGCAGCGATCGGTTGAAGAGCATGCATTTAGTTTTACTTGCGTTTAAGAGCAGTTGGAGGCCACGGAAGGAGAGTTGTATGGCATTGAAGCTTGTCTGGAGGTTAGTTAACACAGTGTCCACAGAGGGGCCAGAAGTATACAGAATGGTGTCGTCTGCGTAGAGGTGGATCCGAGAATCACCAGCAGCAAGAGCAACATCATTGATGTATACAGAGAAGAGAGTCGGCCCGAGAATTGAACCCTGTGGCACCCCCATAGAGACTGCCAGAGGTCCGGACAACAGGCCCTCCGATTTGACACACTGAACTCTATCAGAGAAGTAGTTGGTAAACCAGGCGAGGCAATCATTTGAGAAACTAAGGCTGTCGAGTCTGCCAATAAGAATGTGGTGATTGACAGAGTCGAAAGCCTTGGCCAGGTCGATGAAGATGGCTGCACAGTATTGTCTTTTATCGATGGCGGTTATGATATCGTTTAGGACCTTGAGAGTGGCTGAGGTGCACCCATGACCAGCTTGGAAGCCAGATTGCATAGCTGAGAAGGTACGGTGGGATTCGAAATGGTTGGTGATCTGTTTGTTAACTTGGCTTTCGAAGACCTTAGAAAGACAGGGTAGGATAGATATAGGTCTGTAGCAGTTTGGGTCTAGAGTGTCACACCTTTTGAAGAGGGGGATGACCGTGGCAGCTTTCCAATCTTAGGGAATCTCAGGCGATACGAAAGAGAGGTTGAACAGTCTAGTAATAGGGGTTGCAACAATTTCGGCAGATCATTTAAGAAAGAGAGGGTACAGATTGTCTAGCCCGGCTGATTTGTATGGGTCCAGATTTTGCAGTTCTTTCAGAACATCAGCTATCTGCATTTGGGTGAAGGAGAAATGGTGGGGGCTTTGGGGGGTTGCTGTGGAGGGTGCCGGGCAGTTGACCGGGGTAGGGGTAGCCAGGTGGAAAGCATGGCCAGCTGTAGAAAAATGCTTATTGAAATTCTCAATTATAGTGGATTTATCGGTGGTAACTGTGTTTCCTAGCCTCAGAGCAGTGGGCAGCTGGGAGGAGGTGCTCTTATTCTCCATGGACTTTACAGTGTCCCAGAACTTTTTTGAGTTAGTACTACAGGATGCAAATTTCTGTTTGAAAAAGCTAGCCTTAGCTTTTCTAACTGCTTGTGTATATTTGTTCCTAACTTCGCTGAAAAGTTGCATATCACGGGGGCTATTCGATGCAGAACGCCACAGGATATATTTGTGCTGGTCAAAGTCAAGAGCTTCCAACTAAACTACTGAAAGAGCTGCTTCCTGTGCTTGGCCCTCATTTGTTGAACATAATAAACGGCTCTCTATCCACCGGATGTGTACCAAACTCACTAAATGTGGCAGTAATAAAGCTGGAAAATGCACAAAAAAACTATCGGCCTATATTGAATCTTCCATTCCGCTAAAATGATTTTGAAAAAGCTGTTGGCTAGGGCTGATTTCTAGGTTTTACTGTTAACCTACAAAGCATTACATGGGCTTGCTCCTACCTAGCTTTCCGATTTGGTCCTGTCATACATATCTACACGTACGCCACGGTCACAAGACGCAGGCCTCCTGTTTAGCAGCCATCAGACTGTTAAACAGCCATCACTAACTCAGAGAGGCTGCTGCCTACATACAGACCCAATCACTGGCCACTAAATGGATCACTAGTCACTTTATACAATGCCACTCTAAATAATGCCAAATTGTAATGTTTACATATCTTACATTACTCATATCACATGTATATACTGTATTTTACACCATCTATTGCACCTTGCCTATGCCGCTCGGTCATCGCTCATCCATATACTTACATGTACATATTCTCATTCACCCCTTTAGATGTGTGTGTATTAATTGTTGGGGATTGTTAGATTACTTGTTAGATATTACTGCACTGTCGGAACTAGAAGCACAAGCATTTCGCTACACACTGCTAACCATGTGTATGTGACAAATTCTAGGGCTTTCTCCTATAGAGATCCATTTTATGGAATGGTCTGCCTATCCATGTGAGAGACGCAGACTCGGTCTCGACCTTTAAGTCTTTACTGAAGACTCATCTCTTCAGTAGGTCCTATGATTGAGTGTAGTCTGGCCCAGGGGTGCGAGGTGAACGGCAAGGCACTGGAGCGACAAACTGCCCTTGCTGTCCCTGCCTGGACGGTTCCCCTCTCTCCACTGGGATTCTCTGCCTCTGACCCTATTACAGGGACTGAGTCACTGGCTTACTGGTGCTCTTCCATGCCGTCCCTAGGAGGGGTGCGTCACTTGAGTGGGTGGAGTCACAGACGTGATCTTCCTGTCCGGTTTTGCGCCACCTCGGGCTCGTGGTGTGAAGATGTCCGTGGGCTATACTCAGCCTGGTCTGTTGATATCCCTCTAGTGGTGTGGGGACTATACTCAGCCTGGTCTGTTGATATCCCTCTAGTGGTGTGGGGTCTATACTCAGCCTGGTCTGTTGATATCCCTCTAGTGATGTGGGGACTATACTCAGCCTGGTCTGTTGATATCCCTCTAGTGGTGTGGGGTCTATACTCAGCCTGGTCTGTTGATATCCCTCTAGTGGTGTGGGGGCTGTGCTTTGGCAAAGTGGGTGGGGTTATACTCTGCCTGGTTGGTTCGGTCCCGGGGGTATCGTCGGACGGGGTCACAGTGTCCCCCGATCCACCCGTCTCAGCCTCCAGTATCTATGCTGAAATAGTCTATGTGATGGGGGGCTAGGGTCAGTCTATTATATATGGTGTATTTCTCCTGTCTTATCTGGTGTCCTGTTTAATTTAAGTATGCTCCCTCTAATTCTCTCTCTCTCTCCCTCCCCTCCCGGAGGACCTGAGCCAAAGGACCATGCCTCAGGACTACCTGGCTTGATGACTCCTGGCTGTCCCCAGTCCACCTGGTCGTTCTGCTGCTCCAGTTTCAACTGTTCTGCCTGCGGCTAGAGAACCCTGACCTGTTCACCGGACGTGCTACCTTGTCCCGGACCTGCTGTTTTCGACTCTCTCTCTCTACCGCTGAATGCATGGCTATGAAAAACCAACTGACATTTACTCCTGAGGTGCTGACCTGTTGCCCCCTCTACAACCACTGTGATTATTATTTGAACCTGCTGGTCAGCTATGTACATTTGAACATCTTGAAGAACAATCTGGCCTTAAATGGCCATGTACTCTTATAATCTCCACGCGGCACAGCCAGAAGAGGACTGGCCACCCATCAGAGCCTGGTTCCTCTCTAGGTTTCTTCCTAGGTTCTCACCTTTCTAGGGAGTTTTTCCTAGCCACTGTACTTCTACATCTGCATTGCTTGCTGTTTGGGGTTTTAGGCTGGGTTTCTGTACAGCACTTTGTGACATCAGCTGATGTAGAAAAGGGCTTTATAAATACATTTGATTGATTGATTGATTACTGCACCTTTTCTACTGGCAAGACCCGTAAACTTCAACGGAGACCCAGTTTTTGGCACGCTGGTTTGAACATTGGACTTCAAAACACCTGATAATCTGCTGATTTTATCCCTTGCACACGTTCAAGGCCCTCCGGTACCGGAAGGCATCAAAACAACCCCACAGCATTATGAAACCTCTTTGCTTGTAGGGAAGCTGTTCTTTTAATTGAGTGTTTAATTCAGTAAAACACAGAAATGATCTGTATTGTCAAAGAGCTCTAATTTTATTTCATTTTTCCAGAACATTCCTCCCCCCCAGGATTTAGGGTTGTTTAGGTGGGTTTTTGAGAAGTTATTGTGTTTTTCAGACATTATTGTGTCTCCATCAGAAGCTGGATATTTCTATGTTTACCAACGATCGAATGAAGCATTCAAAGAAAACATTACACATCAAAATGACCTTGGAATGGTTCAAGAAGAAACGCTGGACTGTTCTGGAGTGGCTAGCGAAGAGTCTAGATCTGAATCACATCCATAACCTATGGCGAGATAAAACATATCAAAAACAGCAGCTGATGGAGGTGCAAAACATCAAAACATTGAAGAATTAGAGCAGTTTGCTGCTAAAGAATGGGCCGAATTGCCAGTGGAAAGGTGCAGCAAGCTCGTTGACGGCTGCAAGAGGCATTTGTTGGCAGTTATCTTGGCCACAGGCGACTCAACCAAGTACTAGCTCCGAGGGGTGCCAATCATTTTCTCTATGCCATTTTTCTTTATTTTCTATAAATAAAACTAGTAAAAAATAAAATTGGTTCTGCAAAGTTGAAATTATAATAACAATGTGTTTTTTTTAAATTCTTCTTCTTTGATTTAAACCTTATTTTACAAGAAATAGATAATTATTTTAGAAAAAAGTGCAAGGGTGTCAATATTTTTGTCCGTGTCTGATAAGAAATATCCACTGATAACCTGATGAATCTCAAATCTCGCTACGACTGTAGAAACGGTGTGTTATCGTGAGGAGTGAGGTTACTTCCTGTAAAGCTGCTAGATGGGGCATGCTACGACTGTAGAAACGGTGTGTTATCGTGAGGAGTGAGGTTACTTCCTGTAAAGCTGGTAGATGGGGCATGCTACGACTGTAGAAACGGTGTGTTATCGTGAGGAGTGAGGAGTGGGGTTACTTCCTGTAAAGCTGGTAGATGGGACATGCTACGACTGTAGAAACGGGAACACAGAACTACATCTCGAGTGCACTAGCTAACTAGCTAGATTTATTGTTAAAGTCTGTCACATGAGATTAGTAGGTAAGAATGTCAAAGGCCCTTGGTAACAACCACATACAGACAGACAGACAATCCTGCCCTGGACTCCAGGAAATGTGAAGGTGATTTTGGCACACAGACAAACAGCCCAACAGCAGTTATCAAGAGATTAGATTTTCTGCTTTGGCAATATATTTTCCTGACTGAGTGATATTACAATATGATAAAGTTGTTACTGTCTTTTATGCACATTTAGCTTGACACTGTTATTGTCTACTGTTATTTGGGGATTCAAATTAAATGTGTGGAACCATAATTTATTCTAAAACAAAAAATCTTCCTAGAAAGAACTTATATTTAAATACACAAAATCAAACTAAATTTAAATCATATATAAATAACTGGTCACATTTTTTATTAATATACTGTAATATTGGTACTGTAATATGGATAGGGCCTTAACAGCCAAGGCAGTAGATTAGATTGGACATACACTTGTAAACAACATTGGGATATAAAGTCCTATAAAGCATTGTCCTCTGGTAGGCCAGACTCTCGTCCCAAATGGCACCCTATTCATATAGTGCACTACTTCAGACTAGTAATGCACTATATTTATTTAACCTTTATTTCACCTTTTAGTTAACATTTAACAAGGCAAGTCAGTTAAGAACAAATTCTTCTTTTCCAAACCCTAACCCGGACGACGCTTGGCCAATTGTGCGCCGCCCTATGAGGACTCCCAATCACGGCCGGTTGTGACACAGTCCGGAATCGAACCAGGGCGTTTGTAACGACGCCTCTAGTGCTGAGATGCGGTGCCTTAGACCGCTGCGCCACTCGGGAGCCCTGTAATAAGGAACAGGGTGACATTTGAGACATAACACAGGACAGGACAGGAGAGACATATAGTCAGACCCAGCACAGTACACACAGGCCATGCAAGGCCAGAACTACAGCGTCATCGTAGCGTGGCTGATTGAGCTGCCCCCTCACACATCATGCTATCATAATGCTGCTGCACTTCTGTGTCTAGCCACCAGAGGGGGTGCTAGAGCACCAATCAGAGTAGGGTAGAAAGGGGACGTGGGAGGGGCCAAGTCTAACATGCACACTTCTTCTGGTCAGGCGCGGCGTCCTCCAGCTTGGTGGCCCCTCCCCCGTTGGCGGGCTCGGCGGTGGGCTTGTCGACACACTGCTCCATCCTCTTCATGACCAGGTCTAGTAGAGCGATGACGGCCTTGTCCACCTCAGACCCCGTCGCTGCCGACGTCTCAAAGTACGGGATCCTACAGGGGACATACAGAACCCACATCAGACAGGACCACTCCAACACCCACATCCGACAGGATCACTCCAACACCCACATCAGACAGGAACACTCCAACACCCACATCAGACAGGACTACACCAACACCCACATCAGACAGGACCACATCGAAACCCACATCAGACAGGACCACACCAACACCCACATCAGACAGGACCACACCAACACCCACACCAGACAGGGCCCCACCAACACCCACACCAGACAGGGCCCCACCAACACCCACATCAGACAGGACCACACCAGACAGGGCCCCACCAACACCCACATCAGACAGGGCCCCACCAGACAGGGCCCCACCAACACCCACATCAGACAGGACCACACCAGACAGGGCCCCACCAACACCCACATCAGACAGGGCCCCACCAGACAGGACCACACCAGACAGGACCACACCAGACAGGGCCCCACCAACACCCACATCAGACAGGGCCCCACCAGACAGGGCCCCACCAGACAGGACCACACCAGACAGGACCACACCAGACAGGGCCCCACCAGACAGGGCCCCACCAGACAGGACCACATCAGACAGGGCCCCACCAGACAGGACCACACCAGACAGGGCCCCACCAGACAGGGCCACACCAGACAGGACCACACCAGACAGGGCCCCACCAACACCCACATCAGACAGGGCCCCACCAGACAGGGCCCCACCAGACAGGGCCCCACCAGACAGGACCACACCAGACAGGACCACACCAGACAGGGCCCCACCAACACCCACATCAGACAGGGCCCCACCAGACAGGACCACACCAGACAGGACCACATCAGACAGGACCACACCAGACAGGACCACATCAGACAGGACCACACCAGACAGGACCACATCAGACAGGACCACACCAGACAGGACCACACCAGACAGGACCCCACCAGACAGGACCACATCAGACAGGACCACACCAGACAGGACCACATCAGACAGGACCACACCAGACAGGACCCCATCAGACAGGACCACACCAGACAGGACCACATCAGACAGGACCACACCAGACAGGACCCCACCAGACAGGACCACATCAGACAGGACCACACCAGACAGGACCACACCAGACAGGACCACACCAGAGCATTCTACTAGTCGTATCTTATATCTGAAAGTTAAATCGAGGGACCATGTCAAGCACATTAGGGTATAAGGGACTGAACATGATAGATACTGATCGAGACTGTTGTAATAACAACCACATGACTCTGGTTATGTCTTGAGAAGAGATCCACCAGGTATTATTTTATGTTAATGAACCACAAACTCTCTGCTAGTACAGCTCTGAATGACAAGCCCAGCACTCAGACATGACAGAGGCGTCAACATCTGTGTCCCAAATGGCACCCTATTCCTTAGATAGTACACTACTTTAGACCAGAGCCCTATGGAACCCTATTCCCTATATAGTGCACTACTTTAGACCTATGGAACCCTATTCCCTATATAGTGCACTACTTTAGACCAGAGCCCTATGGAACCCTATTCCCTAGATAGTGCACTACTTTAGACCAGAGCCCTATGGAACCCTATTCCCTATATAGTGCACTACTTTAGCCCTATGGAACCCTATTCCCTATATATAGTGCACTACTTTAGACCAGAGCCCTATGGAACCCTATTCCCTATATATAGTGCACTACTTTAGACCAGAGCCCTATGGAACCCTATTCCCTATATAGTGCACTACTTTAGACCAGGGCCCTATGGAACCCTATTCCCTATATAGGGCACTACTTTAGACCAGAGCCCTATGGCACCCTATTCCCTATATAGTACACTACTTTAGACCAGAGCCCTCTGGCACCCTATTCCCTATATAGTGCACTACTTTAGACCAGAGCCCTATGGCACCCTATTCCCTATTCCCTAGATCCTCAAAAGGTTCTACAGCTGCACCATCGAGAGCATCCTGACTGGTTGCATCACTGCCTGGTATGGCAATTGCTCGGCCTCAGACCGCAAGACACTTCAGAGGGTAGTGCGTACGGACCAGTACATCACTGGGGTTAAGCTGCCTGCCATCCAGGACCTCTACACCAGGCGGTGTCAGAGGAAGGCCCAAAAAATTGTCAAAGACCCCAGCCACTCCAGTCATAGACTGTTCTCTCTACTACCGCATGGCAAACGGTACCGGAGTGCCAAGTATAGGACAAAAAGGCTTCTCAACAGTTTTTACCCCCAAGCCATAAGACTCCTGAACAGGTAATCAAATGGCTACCCGGACTATTTGCATTGTGTGCCCCCCATGAATGTACATGAACTATACATTCATGTACATACTACCTCAATCAGCCTGACTAACCGGTGTCTGTATGTAGCCTCGCTACTGTTGTAGCCTCGCTAGTGTATATAGCCTGTCTTTTTACTGTTGTTTTATTTCTTACCAATTGTTCACCTAATACCTTTTTTGCACTATTGGTTAGAGCCTGTAAGTAAGCATTTCACTGTAAGGTCTACACCTGTTGTATTCAGCGAGAGGTGAGAGGTTAGCATGTCTTGGTGGTATGATATAAAATGCTAACCTCCCCTGTTATTGTAATGGTGAGAGGTTAGCATGTCTTGGGGGTATGATATAAAATGCTAACCTCCCCTGTTATTGTAATGGTGAGAGGTTAGCATGTCTTGGGGGTATGATATAAAATGCTAACCTCCCCTGTTATTGTAATGGTGAGAGGTTAGCATGTCTTGGGGGTATGATATAAAATGCTAACCTCCCCTGTTATTGTAATGGTGAGAGGTTAGCATGTCTTGGGGGTATGATATAAAATGCTAACCTCCCCTGTTATTGTAATGGTGAGAGGTTAGCATGTCTTGGGGGTATGATATAAAATGCTAACCTCCCCTGTTATTGTAATGGTGAGAGGTTAGCATGTCTACTGTGTATGATATAAAATGCTAACCTCCCCTGTTATTGTAATGGTGAGAGGTTAGCATGTCTTGGGGGTATGATATAAAATGCTAACCTCCCCTGTTATTGTAATGGTGAGAGGTTAGCATGTCTACTGTGCATGATATAAAATGCTAACCTCCCCTCTTATTGTAACGGTGAGAGGTTAGCATGACTTGGTGGTATGATATAAAATGCTAACCTCCCCTGTTATTGTAATGGTGAGAGGTTAGCATGTCTTGGTGGTATGATATAAAATGCTAACCTCCCCTGTTATTGTAATGGTGAGAGGTTAGCATCTCTTGGGGGTATGATATAAAATGCTAACCTCCCCTGTTATTGTAATGGTGAGATGTTAGCATGTCTTGGTGGTTATGATATAAAATGCTAACCTCCCCTGTTATTGTAATGGTGAGAGGTTAGCATGTCTTGGGGGTATGATATAAAATGCTAACCTCCCCTGTTATTGTAATGGTGAGAGGTTAGCATGTCTTGAGGGTATGATATTTCTGCGATTCATTCAGGATTGTCGATAATCATGGTAGCATCCACATTAATGTAGATGTGCTTAGAACATATTATATTCTAATTTACATTAAAAGTGGCTTAAAAATGATACAATACATTATTTACTATTCATTTCTATTTGGCACAAAATAGTCTGTAGCACAACCAAAACAAACAGCAAATGAATCCAACAAGTTTGTAGATTCACAAGCTTGATGTAGTCATTGAGTGGTAGGAATATGGGACCAAATACTACACTTTTCACTACTTTAATACAGTAAATTTGTCCCAATACTTTTGGTCCCCTAAAATTTAAGGACTATGTACAAAAAGTGCTGTAATTACCAAACGGTTCACCCAAAATGGATGAAAATACCATCAAATAAAAGCTGACAGTCTGCACTTTAACCTCATAGTCATTGTATCATTTCAAATCGAAAGTGCTGGAGTACAGAGCCAAAATAACTAAACACGTGTCACTGTCCCTCTACTTTTGGAGCTCACTGTCTGTGTAGATGACGGCTCTCTCCTACTCACCCGTACTTGTCGGCTAGTTCCTTAGCCTGCTCCTCCTGCACCTCTCTCTGTTCCGCCAGATCTGCCTTGTTACCCACCAACACCATGTCTGGGTTCTCACAGTACGCATTGGCCTGCAGCTGGCCTGAGGACAACAAGGAACAGTTACCATTTGGTTAACTTTGGTTTCCATCTCTTTGGGACATGTGAAGCATGTGAAGCGCTGTGGGCCCTCATACTCATTCTATAGTTTACTAGTCGTCTTTTCTACATCCTGTCCCTAAATCTAAAGCCAGGATGATTTATGTAACCTTTATTTGACAGGAAGACATACTGACATACCAAGGTCTCTTTTACAAATGCGCCCTGTATAATACAATATGAAATACACATTAAACACAATATACACTCTATACACACATATTAGAATATAAAAACACACTCATGGGAAGCAAAAATAAAACATCATTAATCTCTCAGAAAAAAAACATGTACATTCCAAACAGTACCAGAACATCAAGATGAAATGTATTTAGAAGTTTGTTCCAGCAATACGGTGCATTAAAACTAAAAGCAGATTTACCTGGCTAGGTGGAAACCCTAGGAACATCAAGAGTTAACCAATCCTGTGAACGGGTTAGGAACATCAAGAGTTAACCAATCCTGTGAACGGGTTAGGAACATCAAGAGTTAACCAATCCTGTGAACGGGTTAGGAACATCAAGAGTTAACCAATCCTGTGAACGGGTTAGGAACATCAAGAGTTAACCAATCCTGTGAACGGGTTAGGAACATCAAGAGTTAACCAATCCTGTGAACGGGTTAGGAACATCAAGAGTTAACCAATCCTGTGAACGGGTTAGGAACATCAAGAGTTAACCAATCCTGTGAACGGGTTAGGAACCTCAAGAGTTAACCAATCCTGTGAACGGGTTAGGAACATCAAGAGTTAACCAATCCTGTGAACGGGTTAGGCAACTCAGGTGTCTTTACTTCAACAGCAAAGTTAAATAAGACGGAAATTTATGAAGTAGCGCCTTGTAAACAAATAGGGAGTAATGTAGAGATGTTTTAGCATCCAGCCGACCTTTTGACACAGGACACAGTGATGAATATCAAACATATTGCCTGTAACAAAACGAAGGGCACTATGGGAGATGGCATCCAAAGGTTTAACAGTAGTTTCTGCTGCACTTTGATAAATAATATCACCATAATCAACAACAGATAAAAAAAGGTTTGACTGAATAATCTGCTTCCTACTGCTCAGAGAAAGGCACCATCTGTTTCTGTAGAGAAAGGCACCATCTGTTTCTGTAGAGAAAGACACCATCTGTTTCTGTAGAGAAAGACACCATCTGTTTCTGTAGAGAAAGACACCATCTGTTTCTGTAGAGAAAGACACCATCTGTTTCTGTAGAGAAAGGCACCATCTGTTTCTGTAGAGAAAAACACCATCTGTTTCTGTAGAGAAAAGACACCATCTGTTTCTCTAGAGAAAGACACCATCTGTTTCTGTAGAGAAAGGCACCATCTGTTTCTGTAGAGAAAGACACCATCTGTTTCTGTAGAGAAAGACACCATCTGTTTCTGTAGAGAAAGACACCATCTGTTTCTGTAGAGAAAGACACCATCTGTTTCTGTAGAGAAGACACCATCTGTTTCTGTAGAGAAAGGCACCATCTGTTTCTGTAGAGAAAGACACCATCTGTTTCTGTAGAGAAAGACACCATCTGTTTCTGTAGAGAAAGGCACCATCTGTTTCTGTAGAGAAAGACACCATCTGTTTCTGTAGAGAAAGACACCATCTGTTTCTGTAGAGAAAGACACCATCTGTTTCTGTAGAGAAAGACACCATCTGTTTCTGTAGAGAAAGGCACCATCTGTTTCTGTAGAGAAAGACACCATCTGTTTCTGTAGAGAAAGACACCATCTGTTTCTGTAGAGAAAGACACCATCTGTTTCTGTAGAGAAAGACACCATCTGTTTCTGTAGAGAAAGACACCATCTGTTTCTCTAGAGAAAAAACAACTTCAAATCTTCTCAACCAGCTCATCTATATGTTTTTTTAAACGTTAAATCCACATCAATCCAAATGCCTCAGTATTTATACGCAGGAACAAGTTCCATTGGAGAACCATCTAATGAGGGAACATGTAGTCCATCTGAAACATTCTAATGAGGGAACATGTAGTCCATCTGAAACATTCTAATGAGGGAACATGTAGTCCATCTGAAACATCTAATGATGGGACATGTAGTCCATCTGAAACATTCTAATGAGGGAACATGTAGTCCATCTGAAACATTCTAATGAGGGAACATGTAGTCCATCTGAAACATCTAATGATGGGACATGCAGTCCATCTGAAACATTCTAATGAGGGAACATGTAGTCCATCTGAAACATTCTAATGAGGGAACATGTAGTCCATCTGAACCATCTAATGAGTGAACATGTAGTCCATCTGAAACATTATAATGAGTGAACACGTAGTCCATCTGAAACATTCTAATGAGGGAACATGTAGTCCATCTGAAAGATTCTAATGAGTGAACATGCAGTCCATCTGAAACATTCTAATGAGGGAACATGTAGTCCATCTGAAACATCTAATGATGGGAACATGTAGTCCATCTGAAACATCTAATGAGTGAACATTCAGTCCATCTGAAAAATTCTAATGAGGGAACATGTAGTCCATCTGAAACATCTAATGATGGGACATGTAGTCCATCTGAAACATTCTAATGAGGGAACATGAAATCCATCTGAAACATTATAAAGAGTGAACATGTAGTCCATCTGAAACATTCTAATGAGGGAACATGTAGTCCATCTGAACCATCTAATGAGGGAACATGTAGTCCATCTGAAAGATTCTAATGAGTGAACATGTAGTCCATCTGAAACATTCTAATGAGGGAACATGTAGTCCATCTGAAACATCTAATGAGTGAACATTCAGTCCATCTGAAACATTCTAATGAGGGAACATGTAGTCCATCTGAAACATCTAATGATGGGACATGTAGTCCATCTGAAACATTATAATGAGGGAACATGTAGTCCATCTGAAACATCTAATGATGGGACATGTAGTCCATCTGAAACATTCTAATGTGGGAACATGTAGTCCATCTGAAACATTCTAATGAGGGAACATGTAGTCCATCTGAAACATTCTAATGAGTGAACATGTAGTCCATCTGAAACACCTAATGATGGGACATGTAGTCCATCTGAAACATTCTAATGAGTGAACATGTAGTCCATCTGAAACATTCTAATGAGTGAACATGTAGTCCATCTGAAACATCTAATGAGGGAACATGTAGTCCATCTGAAACATCTAATGATGGGACATGTAGTCCATCTGAAACATTCTAATGAGGGAACATGTAGTCCATCTGAAACATCTAATGATGGGACATGTAGTCCATCTGAAACATTCTAATGAGTGAACATGTAGTCCATCTGAAACATTCTAATGAGGGAACATGTTGTCCATCTGAAACATTCTAATGAGGGAACATGTAGTCCATCTGAAACATTCTAATGAGTGAACATGTAGTCCATCTGAAACATCTAATGATGGGACATGTAGTCCATCTGAAACATTCTAATGAGGGAACATGTAGTCCATCTAAAATATTCTAATGATGGGACATGTAGTCCATCTGAAACATTCTAATGAGGGAACATGTAGTTCACCTGAAACATCTAATGATGGGACATGTAGTCCATCTGAAACATTCTAATGAGGGAACATGTAGTCAATCTAAAACATTCTAATGAGGGAACATGTAGTCCATCTGAAACATTCTAATGAGGGAACATGTAGTCCATCTGAAACATTCTAATGAGGGAACATGTAGTCCATCTGAAACATTCTAATGAATGAACATGTAGTCCATCTGAAACACCTAATGAGGGAACATGTAGTCCATCTGAAACATTAGATCAACAGCCAGATCAACAGTCAGGGTAACAGCCAGATCAACAGCCAGATCAACAGTCAGATCAACAGCCAGATCAACAGCCAGATCAACAGTCAGATCAACAGTCAGATCAACAGCCAGATCAACAGTCAGATCAACAGCCAGATCAACAGCCAGATCAACAGTCAGATCAACAGCCAGATCAACAGTCAGATCAACAGCCAGATCAACAGTCAGATCAACAGTCAGATCAACAATCAGATCAACAGCCAGATCAACAGTCAGATCAACAGCCAGATCAACAGCCAGATCAACAGTCAGATCAACAGCCAGATCAACAGCCAAATCAACAGTCAGATCAACAGTCAGATCAACAGCCAGATCAACAGTCAGATCAACAGCCAGGGTAACAGCCAAATCAACAGTCAGGGTAACAGTCAGATCAACAGTCAGATCAACAGTCAGATCAACAGTCAGGGTAACAGCCAGATCAACAGTTAGATCAACAGTCAGATCAACAGCCAGATCAACAGTCAGATCAACAGCCAGATCAACAGTTAGATCAACAGTCAGATCAACAGCCAGATCAACAGTCAGATCAACAGCCAGATCAACAGTCAGATCAACAGCCAGATCAACAGCCAGATCAACAGCCAGATCAACAGCCAGATCAACAGCCAGATCAACAGTTAGATCAACAGCCAGTTAAATAGCCGGGGTAACAGTCAGGGCTACAGCATACATAATACTATCATCCACATAGAGATGAAGTTTCTGATTTTTTTTAACAGATTGACCAATGGTGTTTTATATTAATAGTGAAGAGAACAGGTCCCAGAATGGACCCCTGTGGTACACCTTTATGTACATCAAGAAATTCAGACTTAACCCCATCAATCACGACGGCCTGAGTTCTGTCACTAAGATAATCATGAAACCATGAACAGGCGTCAGAGCTCAGACCTATAGAGGACAACGTATTCTATAAAATAACATGATCAACAGTATCAAAAGCTTTTGGCAGGTCTACAAACAAAGCAGAACATTTCATTTTAGCATCTAAAGCATTGATAAGATCATTAACAACTAATGTGGATGCTGTGACACTGCTATGCCCGGGCCTAAACCCTGATTGGATGGCCTGGCCTAAACCCTGATTGGATGGCCAGGCCTAAACCCTGATTGGATGGCCATACAATACTCTGATACAAGTATTGTATCAGAGTAATACAGGGTGAGGATCACTTCTTTTGAAGTGTTTTGGACCACTGGACTGGGCCTCGCTAATGCTGGACTGGGCCTCGCTAACCTCGCTAACTCAAGTATGGGCCTCGCTTACTAAAGTATGGGCCTCGCTAACTCTGGACTGGGCCTCGCTAACCTCGCTAACTCAGGTCTGGGCCTCGCTAACTCTTGACTGGGCCTCACTAACTTCGCTAACTCAGGTCTGGGCCTCGCTAACTCTGGACTGGGCCTCGCTAATCTCACTAACTCAGGTCTGGGCCTCGCTAACTCTGGACTGGGCCTCGCTAACTCTGGACTGGGCCTTGCTAACTCAGGTCTGGGCCTCGCTAACTCAGGTCTGGGCCTCGCTAACTCAGGTCTGGGCCTCGCTAAATTAGGACTGGGCCTCGCTAAATCTGGACTGGGCCTTGTTAACTCAGGTCTGCATTTTCCTTTCTCCAGAAAACAGTTTACTACTAACCTTTGCCTACTTCCTGTGCCCTCCCTCCAGGCCTAGCTCTAAGGATGATTACAGTATTGATTGATATTGATCCACTGAGGACCTGTCTGCTCTTCCAATACCTCCTTAATTAAACTGTCTTCCTTTCAAATGCCAGGACATCATTGTCAATAAGAATTTGTTATTAACTGACTGGTTAAATAAAGGTAAGGAGGAAAACGTATTTCTATTCAATTGAATAAATGAATTGACTGAATCCCCAACCCTGGCCTGGCCATGTTCTGTACAATTCAGGTTGAATCATGCTGGTGTTTAGAAGAGATGTGTCTTCTAAAGTGGTCTTGTGTAGCTCAGTTGCTAGAGCACTTGCGCTTGCATCGCCAATGGCCATGGGTTTGATTTCCGCTGTGGCCACCCATAAGAAAAATGTATCCACATATAAGTTGCTTTGGATAAATGTGTCTGCTAAATGGCATATATTATCTCAAGCCTGTGTGTGTGTGTGTGTGTGTGTGTAGTGTGTGTGTGTAGTGTGTAGTGTGTGTGTGTGTAGTGTGTGTGTGTGTGTGTGTGTATGTATGTGTGTGTGTGTGTGTGTGTGTGTGTGTGTGTGTGTGTGTGTGTGTGTGTGTGTGTGTGTGTGCACCTAGACCACCACTTACTCATCCAGTTGCGGACGTTCAGAAAGCTCTGTTGGCTGGTGAGGTCAAACATGAGCAGGAAGCCCATGGCATCTCTGAAGAAGGCTGTGGTCAGACTCCTGAACCTGGGGGGGGGAGACAACAACAGAATTTTACAAATGGCATTCCAATTTAGACCCGGGATGGTCACACAGTTTTGCCCCAGGTCTCCAGTTTTGCCCCAGGTCTCCAGTTTTGCTCCAGGTCTCCAGTTTTGCCCCAGGTCTCCAGTTTAAAATACCACTATTTTAACCAGGTTTGTTAGTTAGGGCTGGGGAAAGGTGGGATACCAATCAGCTGAGGACTGGTTTAGAGAAGGTCTGAGAATGGTGATGGCAACAGTTCAATGGGTTTCTGTACAGCACTTTGTGACATCAGCTGATGTAAGAAGGGCTTTATAAATACATTTGATTGATTGATTGATTGATGGCACCATCAAGAGTTGTGGTTTCGATTCCCACATGTGTCACATATACTGAATATATCTCTGTCAATGGTGACAGTTCAGTAATTTAGCGTCTAATAAATGACCAAGATTGCCAGTGGGGCTTCCAGCTTGCAAAGTGATTCAAGGCACAAATTCGTTATGATCTTTCAATTTAGAGAATTGCAATCTCATCCTGGCATAGAGAAGGCCCGGTCAGAAATTAAATGAGTTGAAGTGTTTGTGTGTGTGTGTGTGTGTGTGTGTGTGTGTGTGTGTGTGTGTGTGTGTGTGTGTGTGCGCGTGTGTGTGTTCGTGTGTAACATAGACATTACATAATACATACTGATGAGTCATCAAACTATGAGTCAAAGCTTGATTAAATGGACTGGCAGCCTTGAATCAACCGCTGCCTCCCAGTGTGTTTATTGTCTCTGGGTGCGTTCCAAATATTCCCTATATAGTGCACTACTTTTGACCAGAGCCCTATGGAACCCTATTCCCTAAATCAGGGCTGCCCAACCCTCTTCCTGGAGATCTACCGTCCTGTAGGTTATCACTCCAACCCTCTTCCTGGAGATCTACTGTCCTGTAGGTTTACAGTCCAACCCTCTTCCTGGAGATCTACGGTCCTGTAGGTTTACAGTCCAACCCTCTTCCTGGAGATCTACGGTCCTGTAGGTTTTCAGTCCAACCCTCTTCCTGGAGATCTACTGTCCTGTAGGTTTACAGTCCAACCCTCTTCCTGGAGATCTACTGTCCTATAGGTTTTCAGTCCAACCCTCTTCCTGGAGATCTATTGTCCTGTAGGTTTTCAGTCCAAACCTCTTCCTGGAGATCTACCGTCCTGTAGGTTTTCAGTCCAACCCTCTTCCTGGAGATCTACTGTCCTGTAGGTTTTCAGTCCAACCCTCTTCCTGGAGATCTACGGTCCTGTAGGTTTTCACTCCAACCCTCTTCCTGGAGATCTACTGTCCTGTAGGTTTTCAGTAAATAACTCCTCTATATCTGACTGGGTAAATAACTCCTTTATATCTGACTGGGTAAATAACTCCTCTATATCTGACTGGGTAAATAACTCCTCTATATCTGACTGGGTAAATAACTCCTCTATATCTGACTGGGTAAATAACTTCTCTATATCTGACTGGGTAAATAACTCCTCTATATCTGACTGGGTAAATAACTCCACTATATCTGACTGGGTAAATAACTCCTCTATATCTGACTGGGTAAATAACTTCTCTATATCTGACTGGGTAAATAACTCCTCTATATCTGACTGGGTAAATAACTCCTCTATATCTGACTGGGTAAATAACTCCTCTATATCTGACTGGGTAAATAACTTCTCTATATCTGACTGGGTAAATAACTCCTCTATATCTGACTGGGTAAATAACTCCTCTATATCTGACTGGGTAAATAACTCCTCTATATCTGACTGGGTAAATAACTTCTCTATATCTGACTGGGTAAATAACTCCTCTATATCTGACTGGGTAAGTAACTCCTCTATATCTGACTGGGTAAATAACTCCTCTATATCTGACTGGGTGAATAACTCCTCTATATCTGACTGGGTAAATAACTCCTCTATATCTGACTGGGTAAATAACTCCTTTATATCTGACTGGGTAAATAACTTCTCTATATCTGACTGGGTAAATAACTTCTCTATTGAGTAGTGACTGTATTATTATTACATTTACATTTTAGTCATTTAGCAGACGCTCTTATCCAGAGCAACTTACAGTAGTGAATGCATACATTTCATACAATTCCATACATTTTTTTTTTTTTCTGTGCTGGCCCCCCGTGGGAATTGAACCCACGACCCTGGCGTTGCAAACACCATGCTCTACCAACTGAGCTACAACAAGGCTATTATCCATATTGGATGGACTGGTTACCTTATGCTACGCTCCAAACGTTCTATCCATGAGTTCTATCCAACGTTCTATCCATGAGAGAACATATAGAGACCTAGGCCAAGCTGTTGGTTCATTGTTATGCAGAACAATATGTTGGTAGGACAAGGCTATGTAAAATGTATGTTTGTGCACATGGAAGTCAGTGATTTATGTTGACTATAGGTTAATGAAGCCAATACAAATGTGATATGACTAAAATGAAAGAACATTTAGTTGACTAAAATAGCCCGTTGTTTTAATCATTTTTGACAATAACAAGACAATCATTATTCAAAATGACAAAAAATGCCACTAAAGACTCAATATGTTATTAAAAATGTCAAAGACTAGACTACATTTTTTTTAAAAGACTGGAATGGGAACGTTGAGTGGTTGACTCTCAAGAAGCTTTGACTCTGTTCCGTATGTAGTGCATTAGTTTAATCCAGGCTCTGGTCAACGTAGGGAATAGGGTGCGGTTCGGGACACAGCCTCAGTCTGTCTCTCATTGAGGCTTTTATTTTTAGATCAACAGACACGTCAGTTTCTCTTTCGTACGTACGAAGGTGTCTGACCCTCTAGCAATCACAGACAGATGCTGTGAAAACGCTGTGACGACGCCTCATTGTTAAGGCTCGTTAAGATGCTGTGACGACGCCTCATTGTTAAGGCTCGTTAAGATGCTGTGAAGACGCCTCATTGTTAAGGCTCGTTAAGATGCTGTGACGACGCCTCATTGTTAAGGCTCGTTAAGATGCTGTGACGACGCCTCATTGTTAAGGCTCGTTAAGATATTCCTATGACTACCCTCTCTTTATAATGCATTATAGGCACATTTGTAACACTTTATGAGCTACATGTAATGCATTAGAATGCAGTTCCATTACCTCTCCTGTCCAGCTGTATCCCAGAGCTGGAGGTGAACTTTAAAGGTCTTCCCTGTGGTTCCATTGGGGCCCGACGCTGTGTACACCTGAAACACACATGGACACACACAGGGTGAGAAACACACCCAACACACAAATCTACATTTACATTTTTACATTTACGTCATTTAGCAGACGCTCTTATCCAGAGCGACTTAAAAATTGGTGCATTCACCTTATGATATCCAGTGGAACAACCACTTTACAATAGTACATCTATATCTTTTTTTGGGGGGGGGGGGGTTAGAAGGATTACTTTATCCTATCCCAGGTATTCCTTAAAGAGGTGGGGTTTCAGGTGTCTCCGGAATCTACAGATCTACGTTAGCTAAGTCACTAAATTTACTGATCTACGTTAGCTAAGTCACTAAATTTACAGATCTACGTTAGCTAAGTCACTAAATTTACTGATCAACGTTAGCTAAGTCACTAAATCTACAGATCTACGTTAGCTAAGTCACTAAATCTACAGATCTACGTTAGCTAAGTCACTAAATTTACTGATCTACGTTAGCTAAGCCACTACATTTACAGCGCTAAGCTACTCAGGCGCCTAGCTTTGTAAACAGAAAGGAAACAAACTGTGTTTGGACATCCCACTAGTACTGTTATCAACGAAGGTACAACAGACTTTAGTATAAGAAAACAGTAAAATCCTGGGAAGGAAATTCTTTTGCTGCAGAATCCAAAGAAAATACTGTAACAAAACCAACATGAACAGATAAAACAGACATGAACAGATAAAACAGACATGAACAGATAAAACAGACATGAACAGATAAAACAGACATGAACAGATAAACAGGCTCATAGTAAATGAGTAGCAGCGTTATAGGGACATTGGCCGCATGGGAGAATAGGAACATGGGAGAATAGGAACATGGGAGAATAGGAACATGGGAGAATAGGAACATAGGAGAATAGGAACATGGGAGAATAGGAACATGGGAGAATAGGAACATGGGAGAATAGGAACATGGGAGAATAGGAACATGGAAGAATAGGAACATGGGAGAATAGGAACATGGGAGAATAGGAACATGGAAGAATAGGAACATGGGAGAATAGGAACATGGGAGAATAGGAACATGGAAGAATAGGAACATGGGAGAATAGGAACTGTGCAGTGGTGAGGGAAGGGAAATCATAAGACTAAATATTGACTCAAATGCCTTTTCTTTCCATAAGCCTACTTTTGACCGTATGAGCACTAGAGATAGTAATAAAATGCTTTAGTAAGCACTAGCCCAGCAATTTCCCAAACTCGGTCCTCGGGACCCCAAAGAGTGCACATTTTGTTTTTTTGCCCTAACACTACACAGCTGTTCAAATTATCGTAGCTTGATGATTAGTTGATTGTTAGAATCGGCTGTGTAGTGTTAAGGCAAAAAGTTAAAGTGCACACCTTGGGTTCCCGAGGAACCAAGTTTGGGAAGCCCTGCACTAGCCTAAACAGTGGATGTTGTTACATGTATTTGGCATTCATGGATATTAGCATTTTCTTCCTCTTTGTCTAGCTGTACTACTGTCATCGGCATGGCATGGCCGATTAATTAGGACCGATTTCAAGTTTTCATAACAATCGGTAATCCGCCTTTTGGATGCCGATTATGGCCGATTACATTGCACTCCACGAGGAGACTGCGTGGCAGGCTGACTACCTGTTACGCGAGTGCAGCGTCAAAAGGACCTTGTGACTGCAATGAGCTTATTTTCCACCATAATTTGCAAATAAATTCATTAAAAATCCTACAATGTGATTTTCTGGATTTTGTTTTCTCATTTTGTCTGTCATAATTGACGTGTACCTATGATGAAAATTGCAGGCCTCTCTCATCTTTTTAAGTGGGAGAACTTGCACAATTGGGGGCTGACTAAATACTTTTTTGCCCCACTGTATATACTGCTCAAAAAAATAAAGGGAACACTTAAACAACTCATCCTAGATCTGAATGAAAGAAATAATCTTATTAAATACTTTTTTCTTTACATAGTTGAATGTGCTGACAACAAAATCACACACAAATAATCAATGGAAATCCAATTTATCAACCCATGGAGGTCTGGATTTGGAGTCACACTCAAAATTAAAGTGGAAAACCACACTACAGGCTGATCCAACTTTGATGTAATGTCCTTAAAACAAGTCAATATGAGGCTCAGTAGTGTGTGTGGCCTCCACGTGCCTGTATGACCTCCCTACAACGCCTGGGCATGCTCCCGATGAGGTGGCGGATGGTCTCCTGAGGGATCTCCTCCCAGACCTGGACTAAAGCATCCGCCAACTCCTGGACAGTCTGTGGTGCAACGTGGCGTTGGTGGATGGAGCGAGACATGCTGTCCCAGATGTGCTCAATTGGATTCAGGTCTGGGGAACGGGCGGGCCAGTCCATAGCATCAATGCCTTCCTCTTGCAGGAACTGCTGACACACTCCAGCCACATGAGGTCTAGCATTGTCTTGCATTAGGAGGAACCCAGGGCCAACCGCACCAGCATATGGTCTCACAAGGGGTCTGAGGATCTCATCTCGGTACCTAATGGCAGTCAGGCTACCTCTGTCGAGCACATGGAGGGCTATGCGGCCCCCCCAAAGAAATGCCACCCCACACCATGACTGACCCACCGCCAAACCGGTCATGCTGGAGGATGTTGCAGACAGCAGAACGTTCTCCACGGTGTCTCCAGATTCTGTCACTTCTGTCACATGTGCTCAGTGTGAACCTGCTTTCATCTGTGAAGAGCACAGGGCGCCAGTGGCGAATTTGCCAATCTTGGTGTTCTCTGGCAAATGCCAAACGTCCTGCACGGTGTTGGGCTGTAAGCACAACCCCCACCTGTGGACGTCGGGCCCTCATACCACCCTCATGGAGTCTGTTTCTGACTGTTTGAGCAGACACATGCACATTTGTGGCCTGCTGGAGGTCATTTTGCAGGGCTCTGGCAGTGCTTCTCCTGCTCCTCCTTGCACAAAGGCGGAGGTAGCGGTCCTGCTGCTGGGTTGTTGCCCTCCTACGGCCTCCTCCACGTCTCCTGATGTACTGGCCTGTCTCCTGGTAGCACCTCCATGCTCTGGACACTACGCTGACAGACACAGCAAACCTTCTTGCCACAGCTCACATTGATGTGCCATCCTGGATGAGCTGCACTACCTGAGCCACTTGTGTGGGTTGTAGACTCCGTCTCATGCTACCACTAGAGTGAAAGCACCGCCAGCTTTCAAAAGTGAACAAAACATCAGCCAGGAAGCATAGGAACTGAGAAGTGGTCTGTGGTCACCACCTGCACAACCACTCTTTTATTGGGGGTGTCTTGCTAATTGCCTATAATTTCAACCTGTTTTCTATTCCATTTGCCCAACAGCATGTGAAATTTATTGTCAATCAGTGTTGCTTCCTAAGTGGACAGTTTGATTTCACAGAAGTGTGATTGACTTGGAGTTAATCGGTATCGGCTTTTTAAATTCTCCAATAATCGGTATCGGCGGTGAAAAATGATAATCGGTCGACCTCTTATTATAACCCATATGCTGTGGTCTGTGTCTGTCTGCAGGAGATGCATCAATGAGGTATCATCAAGCCATCACTGAGGTACTGTATGCAAAAGCATGCAGCGTCATTATCCACTTTGCTTCTGCGTCACAGGATTACATCTCATTGACGGTCCTACTGGTTGATGTATAACAGATTACATCTCATTGATGGTCCTACTGGTTGATGTATAACAGATTACATCTCATTGATGGTCCTACTGGTTGATGTATAACAGATTACATCTCATTGATGGTCCTACTGTTTGATGTATAACAGATTACATCTCATTGATGGTCCTACTGGTTGATGTATAACAGATTACATCTCATTGACGGTCCTACTGGTTGATGTATAACAGATTACATCTCATTGACGGTCCTACTGGTTGATGTATAACAGATTACATCTCATTGACGGTCCTACTGGTTGATGTATAACAGATTACATCTCATTGACGGTCCTACTGGTTGATGTATAACAGATTACATCTCATTGACGGTCCTACTGGTTGATGTATAACAGATTACATCTCATTGACGGTCCTACTGGTTGATGTATAACAGATTACATCTCATTGACGGTCCTACTGGTTGATGTATAACAGATTACATCTCATTGACGGTCCTACTGGTTGATGTATAACAGATTACATCTCATTGACGGTCCTACTGGTTGATGTATAACAGATTACATCTCATTGACGGTCCTACTGGTTGATGTATAACAGATTACATCTCATTGACGGTCCTACTGGTTGATGTATAACAGATTACATCTCATTGACGGTCCTACTGGTTGATGTATAACAGATTACATCTCATTGACGGTCCTACTGGTTGATGTATAACATATTACATCTCATTGACGGTCCTACTGGTTGATGTATAACAGATTACATCTCATTGATGGTCCTACTGGTTGATCTACCATTCCCCTCCTCTCAGAGATTTATCCTCTCCCATTAATTCAGCTATACAGCTACCCTTCCTCTCCTCTTCCCTGGCCATCTCTAAACAGCCCAGTAACTCAGTTTAACACGGATGAAGATATGAGAAAGCGACTGGCTGCAAACCGATTCTCCCCGCTCCACCCTCCCTGTCATGGATTTAAAGAGCGACTGCCCCAAAACAACTACTTCTCGTTTTGAAAAAGGTATTGATATGTCAGAAACATATTATACTGTCGAAATTGACTATAAAGTGTACATAGGATAATTCTGGTCATAAAGTCAGTCTGTCCAAAACTGAGATTTGTGAGATAATGTACCGTAATGAAGGGTACCGTAACGTGATGAAGGGTACCGTAACGTGATGAAGGGTACCGTAACGTGATGAAGAGTACCGTAACGTGATGAAGGGTACCGTAACGTGATGAAGGGTACCGTAACGTGATGAAGGGTACCGTAACGTGATGAAGAGTACCGTAACGTGATGAAGGGTACCGTAACGTGATGAAGGGTACCGTAACGTGATGAAGGGTACCGTAACGTGATGAAGGGTAGCGTAATGTAATGAAGGGTACATAACAGTTTCCTTGGCTTGGATATTTCAACCCTGCCCATATAACAACACACGTGGCAGCACTTAAGAAATCGTCAATTCGGAGCGCAGCTTCACGCGACCCGATCGTAATGCCCATGGTCAATTTGGTTTGACATCCGATATCCCTATGAGGCTAGTTAGGGACCATCAGTAAATTACACAATGAACATGGGACAATATTTAGAAATGACAATAGTTCCAAATCCAAATGACTTAAAAATCTAAAACCAGGGCCTCCCAAGTGGCTCAGTGGTCTAATCCTGGTTCGAGTCCAGGCTGCATCACAGTGGTCTAAGACACTGCATCACAGTGCTAGCTGTTCTATTAGAGATCCTGAGTAAGAGTCCAGGCTCTGTCGCAGCCGGCCGCGACCGGGAGACCCATGGGGCGGCGCACAATTGTCCCAGCGTCGTCCGGGTTAGGGGAGGGTTTGGCCGGCAGGGATGTCCTTGTCCCATCGCGCTCTAGCGACTCCTGTGGCCGGCCGGGCGCAGTGCACGCTAACACGGTCGTCAGGTGCACGGTGTTTCCTCCGACACATTGGTGCGGTTGGCTTCCGGGTTAAGCGAGCATTGTGTCAAGAAGCAGTTCGGCTTAACTGGGTTGTGTTTCGGAGGACACACGGCTTGAGACCTTCGCCTCTCCCGAGTCCGTACGGAAGTTGCAACGATGGGACAAGACTGTAACTACCAATTGGATATCACGCAATATTGGGGAGAAAAAGGGCAACAACAAAAAATAACATCTAAAACCAACTATAAATTGTAGAAATTATATACAAATATAGAAAGAATTTAATGAGACAACTAAAAGACGTTCCATTTACATTGTGCACTTTATTGACTGTCCCTAACTAGCCACAGAGATTGGCTATCCAACCATTCTTTGCCAAAGTCGCACACCAGCTGGCTGTAGCTAATTGGCTAAATACGTTGGCTAGCACAAGACCAGATTAGACTGTTCCAAATGATCTAGAAGGGTGAGTGACTGTAACTGTGTACTGTTTTGGCAGAGTGAATGTAGAAACACTTGCCACATACGAACACACACAAGAGACACCCACATTATACCATGGCCACTGCATTTCTTAATGGCCAAACCATTCAGCCTCTTTTAACAATGGTTGGAAAGTCCCTCCAGCCAACGCTTTCATCACTCCAATTCTTTTAAATCCATGATGGCGATTGTGCAAGTGCTCACTTTGAGACAAATGTGTTGAAAGGGAATGCAGACACCGTCTCAGTGAGTCTGAAGGAGAGTTGAGTTGATGACAGAGGAAGGAATGGCAGTTCAATCTAGTACGGAATGCATTATGACACTACATTAAACAGTTAGGGGAATGGAATTCCAATGAAGGGTTCTTAAGGTTATTATAGCTGGTGGTGTTGGGGAAGTGGATGGTTATTATAGCTGGTGGTGTTGGGGAAGTGGATGGTTATTATAGCTGGTGGTGTTGGGGAAGTGGATGGTTATTATAGCTGGTGGTGTTGGGGAAGTGGATGGTTATTATAGCTGGTGGTGTTGGGGAAGTGGATGGTTATTATAGCTGGTGGTGTTGGGGAAGTGGATGGTTATTATAGCTGGTGGTGTTGGGGAAGTGGATGGTTGTCGGTAACTGTTGCTATAGAAGGGTGTAGAATATGAATAATAACAAGTAGCGAGGTATGGAGAATACACTTTATTTGGTATTTTTTGGGTATTGTATTAGGATCTCCCAGTAGCTGTTGCAAAAGCAGTACTCTACTCTTCCTGGCGTCCAGACAAAACATGAAACATAATAACAGAATGACATAATACAGAACATCAACGGAGAAGAGTTGTGTTGATTTAATAGAATGGGGTCAAGATGTCAACGAAACAAAGCAACGGAGTTGCGTGGCTTGAGTTATTGTGATTAGACTTGCTAAGCACCACTACGGGGTTTAGCGTTTCCCCATAATGTAGGCTAACGGCTGTTAGGTTCTGATCATCAGAGTAAGAAATCGACGGACGCTATGAAAGCTTAAACCATGTTTATTTATCCCAAAGGATCGAACAGCTGAACCGACCAAGACATTTAACCCTTTCTCCTATGCTGAGTCTCCTTTCGTATCTGAACAGCCAAAGCCTCTCTGTTGCTAGACAGAAACCTTAGTGATATCTGTTCTTCCTCATTTCATCTGACCTGACCTCTCACCCCAAAGTGCTCCTCCCCAACTCACGGCTGTCATGGTGACTGGTACCAGACTGTGTCTTTTCTCCTCCCATAGGATCCCTGATGGCTAACGATAACACATCCTGACAGAACGGAAACGGTATACCTTATCCTCTCTCCCTCAGTGACATGAATAAGTATATATCATGATTTCACAAGTCAAGAAATCAGAACCCATCAGGGCAAAGGCCTGCAAACTAATAAACCTGAAAATCCCCCAAAAGTACACGGATGAGAAGAATCCATAGTAAAACCCGGGCAAAGAGGATAAACTGTCAAACAGATTATGAATAATTTGAAATTCCACCTGTAAGCATGAACAACATTATTGGAATGACCACAAACCGTGAAATTATCATTAATGGGTTACAGGCAACCATATCTTGAAGCTGAAATACATAATTCTCAATTGATATATTCTAGTCGATCACCGCCCTGCCACGTGCTACTGGGAGAGCTGGAGAATACAACCATTATACAAGATGGAACTGTGACTGTGACTGCTGGAGAATACAACCATTATACAAGATGGAACTGGGAGAGCTGGAGAATACAACCATTATACAAGATGGAACTGGGAGAGCTGGAGAATACAACCATTATACAAGATGGAACTGTGACTGCTGGAGAATACAACCATTATACAAGATGGAACTGTGACTGCTGGAGAATACAACCATTATACAAGATGGAACTGTGACTGGAACCGCTGGAGAATACAACCATTATACAAGATGGAACTGTGACTGGGAGATCTGGAGAATACAACCATTATACAAGATGGAACTGTGACTGCTGGAGAATACAACCATTATACAAGATGGAACTGTGACTGGGAGAGCTGGAGAATACAACCATTATACAAGATGGAACTGTGACTGCTGGAGAATACAACCATTATACAAGATGGAACTGTGACTGGGAGAGCTGGAGAATACAACCATTATACAAGATGGAACTGTGACTGCTGGAGAATACAACCATTATACAAGATGGAACTGGGAGAGCTGGAGAATACAACCATTATACAAGATGGAACTGTGACTGGGAGATCTGCAAGCCACTTATCCCTGTAATGTAATGACTACCCATAGTCTATGTAATGACTACCCATGGCCTATATAATGACTACCCATGGCCTATGTAATGACTACCCATAGTCTATGTAATGACTACCCATAGTCTATGTAATGACTACCCATAGTCTATGTAATGACTACCCATAGCCTATATAATGACTACCCATAGCCTATGTAAAGACTACCCATAGCCTATATAATGACTACCCATGGCCTATGTAATGACTACCCATGGCCTATGTAATGACTACCCATAGTCTATGACAGAGAATAGATTGGAATATATCTCTGAGAGCTTCCTGCAAAATGAAGTTCATGACAGAAGACAACATATTGTTTACCCAGATAGGTCCTGTGGGTTTAGTGATTAAGAATCCCAAATGTAAAGAACCCCCATCAGCCTGTTATGTAGTGTGTTATGTAGTGTGTTATGTAGTGTGTTATGTAGTGTGTTATGTAGTGTGCGCCCCTGAGAAATGTCTCGGAGACTATGAGCATGTACAATAATCCATCCGGATCTGCTATCTGAAGTGAATTAAATCATGACAGCTAGATGTGGCAGCACAACTGACTGGATACAGTAACAAGAAACACAAGCAGGCTACAGTGATCAACAAGTAGCCTGTAGCCTGCAGCCTGTAGCCTGTAGCCTGCAGCCTGTAGCCTGCAGCCTGTTGCCTATAGCCTGCAGCCTGCTGCCTGTTGCCTGTAGCCTGCAGCCTGTAGCCTGCAGCCTGTAGCCTGCAGCCTGTTACCTGTAGCCTGTAGCCTGCAGCCTGTAGCCTGTAGCCTGTAGCCAGCAGCCTGCAGCCTGAAGCCTGTAGCCTGTAGCCTGTAGCCTGCAGCCTGTAGCCTGATGCCTGTTGCCTGTAGCCTGTAGCCTGCAGCCTTTAGCCTGCAGCCTGTTACCTGTAGCCTGTAGCCTGCAGCCTGCAGCCTGTAGCCTGTTGCCTGTAGCCTGAAGCCTGTAGCCTGCAGCCTGTAGCCAGCAGCCTGCAGCCTGAAGCCTGTTACGAGTCATGTGCAAACTGAAACACGGCGGAAAGCGATGGTCCGTCCCAGTAGCTGAGGTTGTCAGCTCAGCGACCATGAATTCTAAAATACACTGTGGGTAGTGGAATGAGGCTGATCAAAATGAGCAACTATAGGAAACTATGTGAATTCTATTATGCTTACTGTATGAAATTAAAGTGAGCATTCAGACCAGCCTTACTGATTGAACTATTCAGACCAGCTTTACTGATTGAACTATTCAGACCAGCCTTACTGATTGAACCATTCAGACCAGCCTTACTGATTGAACCATTCAAACCAGCCTTACTGATTGAACCATTCAGACCAGCCTTACTGATTGAACTATTCAGACCAGCCTTACTGATTGAACTATTCAGATCAGCTTTACTGATTGAACTATTCAGACCAGCCTTACTGATTGAACCATTCAGACCAGCCTTACTGATTGAACCATTCAGACCAGCCTTACTGATTGAGCTATTCAGACCAGCCTTACTGATTGAGCTATTCAGACCAGCCTTACTGATTGAACTATTCAGACCAGCTTTACTGATTGAACTATTCAGACCAGCCTTACTGATTGAACTATTCAGACCAGCCTTACTGATTGAACTATTCAGACCAGCTTTACTGATTGAACTATTCAGACCAGCCTTACTGATTGAACCATTCAGACCAGCTTTACTGATTGAACTATTCAGACCAGCCTTACTGATTGAACTATTCAGATCAGCTTTACTGATTGAACTATTCAGACCAGCCTTAGTGATTGAACTTTTCAGACCAGCCTTACTGATTGAACTATTCAGACCAGCCTTACTGATTGAACCATTCAGACCAGCCTTACTGATTGAGCTATTCAGACCAGCCTTACTGATTGAGCTATTCAGACCAGCTTTACTGATTGAACTATTCAGACCAGCCTTACTGATTGAACCATTCAGACCAGCCTTACTGATTGAACCATTCAGACCAGCCTTACTGATTGAGCTATTCAGACCAGCCTTACTGATTGAGCTATTCAGACCAGCCTTACTGATTGAGCTATTCAGACCAGCCTTACTGATTGAACCATTCAGACCAGCCTTAGTGATTGAGCTATTCAGACCAGCCTTACTGATTGAGCTATTCAGACCAGCCTTACTGATTGAGCTATTCAGACCAGCCTTACTGATTGAGCTATTCAGACCAGCCTTACTGATTGAACTAAACTACATGAGGATACTCACAACTCTCTTTTCTTTTGTTGACAGAGGAAGGAAGGAAGGAAGGAAGGAAGGAAGGAAGGAAGGAAGGAAGAAAAGGAGGATACGCACCACTCGTGTGTGTGTGTGTGTGTGTGTGTGTGTGTGTATGTGTGCGCGCGCATGTGCGTGTGCGTGTTTAACGTTACTCACCACTCTCTTTTCCCTGAAGTCTATTCCCACTGTGGTGATGAACTTGGGGTTGAACTTGTTGTCCGTGTACCTATAGATGAACGTAGTATTAATATAATACTAATTTAATATAACATACAACATATAATAACTGGTTGTCTGTGTACCTGTAAGATACAATAAGATAGTACTTTATTAATCCCCTGAAGGATTTGTTTTTACAAGCTGATACATACATTACCATTAACACATAGCATAGCAAATACATACATTACCATTAATACATACATTACCATTAATACATACATTACCATGCATACATTACCATTAATACATACATTACCATTAATACATACATTTCCATTAATACATACATTACCAGTAATACATAGCATAGCAAATACATACAATACCATTAATACATACATTACCAATAAATACATACCTTACCAATAAATACACACATTACCATTAATACATAGCATAGCAAATGCATACATGACCATTAATACATACATTACCATTAATACATACATTACCATACATACATTACCATTAATACATACATTACCATTGATACATACATTACCATTAATACAAACATTACCATACATACATTACCAATAAATACATGCATTACCACTAATACATAGCATAGCAAATGCATACATTACATTAATACATACATTACCAATAAATACATGCATTACCATTAATACATACATTACCAATAAATACATGCATTACCATTAATACATACATTACCAATAAATACATACATTACCATTACTACATACATTACCATTAATACATACATTACCAGTAAATACATACATTACCAATAAATACATACATTACCAATAAATACACACATTACCATTAATACATAGCATAGCAAATACATACATTACATTAATACATACATTACCAATAAATACATTACATTACCATTACTACATGCATTACCAATAAATACATACATTACCATTACTACATACATTACCATTAATACATACATTACCAATAAATACATGCATTACCAATAAATACATAGATTACCAATAAATACACACATTACCATTAATACATAGCATAGCAAATACATACATTACATTACCGTTAATACATAGCAAATACACACACAGCACATCCCCAATGCATATTAAAAGAAAAGTGCTCATGTAAGTACTTGTATAGAAAGGTACTGTAATCATATAAACACAGAACCAGTCAAAAGTTTGGACACACCTACTTATTCAAGGGTTTTTCTTTATTTTTACTATTTTCTACATTGTAGAATAATAGTGAAGACATCAAAACCATGAAATAACACATATGGAATCATGTAGTAACCAAAAAAGTGTTATACACATCAAAATATATTTTAGATGTTAGATTCTTCAAAGTAGCCACCCTTTGCCTTCATGACAGCTTTGCACACTCTTGGCAATCTCTCAACCAGCTTCAACTGGAATGCTTTTCCAACAGTCTTGAAGGAGTTCCCACATATGCTGAGCAGTTGTTGGCTGTTTTTCCTTCACTCTGCGGTCTAACTCATCCCAAACCATCTCAATTGGGTTGAGGTTGGGTGATTGTGGAGGCCAGGTCATCTGATACAGCACTCCATCACTCTCTTTGGTCAAATAACCCTTACACAGCCTGGAGCAGTGTTGGGTCATTGTCCTGTTGAAAATACACTAAGTGCAAACCAGATGGGATGGTGTATCGCTGCAGAATGCTGTGGTAGCCATGCTGGTTAAGTGTGTCTTGAATTCTAAATAAATCCCTGACAGTGTCACCAGCAAAGCACCCCCACACCATCACACCTCCTCCTCCATGCTTCACGGTGGGAATCACACATGTGGAGATCATCCGTTCACCTACTCTACATCTCACAAAGACACAGCGGTTGGAACCAGAAATGTCACATTTGGGCTCATCAGACCAAAAGACAGATTTCCACCGGTCTAATGTCCACTGCTCGTGTTTCTTGGCTCAAGCAAGTCTCTTCTTATTATTGGTGTCCTTTAGTAGTGGTTTCTTTGCAGCAATTCAACCATGAAGGCCTGATTCACGCAGTCTCCTCTGATTTTTTTTATATTATTATGATTTTTTTTTTAAATTGCCCCTTTTTCGTGGTATTCAATTGGTAGTTACAGTCTTGTCCCATCGCTGCAACTCCCATATGGACTTGACTCGGGAGAGGCGAAGGTCGAGAGCCGTGCGTCCTCCGAAACAACCCAGCCAAGCCGCACTGCTTCTTGACACAATGCCCGCTTAACCCGGAAGCCAGCCGCACCAATGTGACAGAGGAAACATCGTGCACCTGGCGATGAGACAAGAACATCCCTGCCGGCCAAACCCTCCCCTAACCCGGACGACGCTTCGCCAATTGTGTGTCGCCCCATGGGTCTCCCGGTCGTGGCAGGCTGTGACAGAGCCTGGACTCAAACCAGGATCTCTAGTGGAACAGCTAACACTGCGATGTAGAGCCTGGACTCAAACCAGGATCTCTAGTGGAACAGCTAACACTGCGATGTAGAGCCTGGACTCAAACCAGGATCTCTAGTGGAACAGCTAACACTGCGATGTAGAGCCTGGACTCAAACCAGGATCTCTAGTGGAACAGCTAACACTGCGATGTAGAGCCTTAGACCACTGCGGCACTTGGGAGGCCCCAGCTTTTCATTTTTTACTCATTTTTCAATTTCTAAAAACATAATTCCATTTTGACATTATGGGATATTATGTGTAGGCCAGTGACAAATAATCTCAATTTAATCAATTTCAAATTCAGGCTGTAACACAACAAAATTTGGAAAAAGTCAAGCTCTGTAAATACTTTCTGAATGCAGTGTAATAAATATGTAATATAACTGTTATTGTGTAATAAATATATAATATAACTATTATAGTGTAATAAATATATAATAAATATATAATATAACTATTATAGTGTAATAAATATATAATATAACTATTATAGTATAATAAATATATAACTATTATAGTGTAATAAATATATAACTATTATAGTGTAATAAATATATATAAATATATAATATAACTGTTATAGTGTAATAAATATATAACTATTATAGTATAATAAATATATAACATTATAGTGTAATAAATATATATAAATATATAATATAAGTATTATAGTGTAATAAATATATATAAATATATAATATAACTGTTATAGTATAATAAATATATAACTATTATAGTATAATAAATATATAACATTATAGTGTAATAAATATATATAAATATATAATATAAGTATTATAGTGTAATAAATATATAATATAACTATTATAGTGTAATAAATATATAATATAACGATTATAGTATAATAAATATATAACTATTATAGTATAATAAATATATAACATTATAGTGTAATAAATATATATAAATATATAATATAAGTATTATAGTGTAATAAATATATAATATAACTATTATAGTGTAATAAATATATACCTATTATAGTATAATAAATATATACCTATTATAGTATAATAAATATATACCTATTATAGTATAATAAATATATACCTATTATAGTATAATAAATATATACCTATTATAGTATAATAAATATATACCTATTATAGTATAATAAATATATACCTATTATAGTATAATAAATATATACCTATTATAGTATAATAAATATATACCTATTATAGTATAATGAATATATAACTATTATAGTATAACGAGCTGTGTGTGCACCTGTACAGAAAGGTTGTCTTCCCTACTCCAGAGTCCCCCAGAGCCAGGAGCTTGATGAGGTAATCATAGTCCCCATCAGTCATAGTGTTGACTGCGCTGAACCTGGAGTAAACAAAACAAAACAAACATGAATTAGTCATTTCAAGAGCCTTTGGTATGACTCGACTGGGAATTGAACTCACAACCTTCCAATCTCAGGACAGACACTTCAACCACAAGGCTACTGAGTGACTGCACATTCATTCCAACCCCTCAAAGACAAACATTCACTTACAGGTTGGTAACAAACAAACAAACAAAGTGAACTGGCCTGGTTTCAGTAAGGGTTTGTCAAACAGACCGAAGCGAAACATAAATAGTCTCGAAAAGGCCCAAAGCAAAATAGCCTGACCCAAAAAGCCATGCCTCATAATAACCAATAGAACTTTATTTGATCCAATGAAATCTAAGAGACGAGAGGACCAAACTAGACAACCCTGATCCAGTCAGAGAAGAACAGTAACACAATACTGCAATGTAGTCATCTCATTTCCTGTTAACAGTTTGACCTCGGGTCTAGTTAATTTCTCACGTTGGAACATAAAAACATCCACAACTACCATGTCACGAGAGGCAGCGTTCTGCCTAAACGAAATCACATGTGTCTCCTTACAGTGCACGCCCTTCACCACGTGATGAGTTATTTATAGGAGACAATTAGCATTCCTGTTATACAGTATGTGTGAAGACTCATTTTGCTTTAGGCTATGTGAGGAAATTGAAGCAGCCAGCAATATGAAAGCAAAGAGCTGTCTGATGTCAGGCCGGACTAGACATTGCTTCAGACTTCAACACTTAAAATTGGTTCAATGCAGCCGTTTTTATCTCAATAACAAATCATTTCTGGCTAACAATTAAGTACCTTACTGTGATTATTTTAAATAACAATTTACAAAAATAGCTTGTTAGTAAAGAATTTCTAAAGGAATCATTTTTCTATGACCGTGGGAATGGTCTGAGTGGGAAAACTGAAATCTAGCTGTTATTGGCAGAGAGGTTTGGAACTCTCTAGCTCTCTTTATTGGTCTATTAACACATTTACCGCCTGGTGATGTCACCAGGCAGGTCAAAACTCCATCCCATCAAAACAGGCTGAAACTTCTGGCTGTCTTTTCAAACAGCTCTTACACCAAGAGGGCATTATCCCTGTTCCCAAGCATGCAAAGGTAACTGAACTAAATGACTATCGCCCCGTAGCACTCACTTCTGACATCATGAAGTGCTTTGAGAGACTAGTCAAGGATCATATCACCTCTACCTTACCTGTCACCCTAGACCCACTTCAATTTGCTTACCGCCCCAATAGGTCCACAGTTAATGCAATCGCAGTCACACTGCACACTGCTTTATCCCACCTGGACAAGAGGAATACCTATGTAAGAATGCTGTTCATTGACTACAGCTCAGCATTCAACACCATAGTACCCTCCAAGTTCATCATTAAACTCGGGGCCCTGGGTCTGAACCCCACCCTGTGCAGGGGTTCACCACGGGACGCCCCCCAGGTGGTGAAGGTAGGAAACAACACCTCCACTTCGCTGACCCTCAACACTGGGGCCCCACAAGGGTGCGTTCTCAGCCCCCTCCTGTACTTCCTGTTCACCCATGACTGTGTGGCCATGCATGCCTCCAACTCAATCATCAAGTTTGCAGACGACACAACAGTAGTAGGCCTGATTACCAACAACGATAAGACAGCCTACAGGGAGGAGGTGAGGGCTCTGGGAGTGGTGGTGTCAGGAAAATAACCTCTCACTCAACGTCAACAAAACAAAGGAGATCCACATCGACGGGACACCAGTGGAGAAGGTGGAAAGTTTTAAGTTCCTTGGCGTACACATCACGGACAAACTGAAATGGTCCACCCACACAGACACCGTGGTGAAGAAGGCACAGCAGCAACAGAGCCTCTTCAACCTCAGGAGGCTGAAGAAATTTGGCTTGTCACCTAAAACCCTCACAAACTTTTATAGATGCACAATTGAGAGCATCCTGTCGGGCTGTATCACCGCCTGGTACGGCAGCTGCTCCGCCCACAACCGCAGGGCTCTCCAGAGGGTGGTGCGGTCTGCACAACGCATCACCGGGGGCAAACTACTAGAAGGCGAGGTCAGTACAGGTGCATCAAAGCTGGGACCGGGAGACTGAAAAACAGCTTCTATCTCAAGGCCATCAGACTGTTAAACAGCCATCACTAACACAGAGAGGCTGCTGCCTACATACAGACTTTAAATTATTGTGCACTTTAATAAATTGATCACTAGTCACTTTAATAATGTCACTTTAATAATGTTTACATATCTTGCATTATTCATCTCATATGTATTCTATACTATCTACTGTATCTCAGTCTATGCTGCTCTGACATTGCTCGTCATTATATTTATATATTATTAATTCCATTCCTTTACTTAGATTTGTGTGTATTATGTATTTGTTGTGAAATTGTTAGATATTACTTGTTAGATATTGCTGTATTGTCGGAACTAGAAGCACAAGCTACACCTGAAATAACATCTGCTAAACACGTATATGTGACAAATAAAATTTGATTTGATCATTATTTTCACAATTTTACAGTATTATTCCAACCTTATAGTGTGGAAATATATATAAAACACAGGAAATCATGTTTTTGATTGCACTGGGACTTTAAATGATGTGCCGGATCTCTGGTCTAGTGGTAGCTTTCTGGGTCGTCAGATATCATGAGGTTCAAGCCCTGTCTCTGGGTCGTCACATAATCGTTCGGTTCAAGCCCTGTCTCTGGGTAGTCAGATATCATGAGGTTCAAGCCCTGTCTCTGGGTGGTCACATATCATGAGGTTCAAGCCCTGTCTCGGGGTCATCACATATCATGAGGTTCAAGCCCTGTCTCTGGGTCGTCACATATCATGAGGTTCAAGCCCTGTCTCTGGGTCGTCAGATATCATGAGGTTCAAGCCCTGTCTCGGGGTCATCACATATCATGAGGTTCAAGCCCTGTCTCTGGGTCGTCACATATCATGAGGTTCAAGCCCTGTCTCTGGGTCGTCAGATATCATGAGGTTCAAGCCCTGTCTCTGGGTAGTCACATATCATGAGGTTCAAGCCCTGTCTCTGGGTAGTCACATATCATGAGGTTCAAGCCCTGTCTCTGGGTCATCACATATCATGAGGTTCAAGCCCTGTCTCTGGGTCATCACATAATCATAGTGAGGTTCAAGCCCTGTCTCTGGGTCGTCAGATATCATGAGGTTCAAGCCCTGTCTCTGGGTGGTCACATATCATGAGGTTCAAGCCCTGTCTCTGGGTCGTCACATATCATGAGGTTCAAGCCCTGTCTCTGGGTGGTCACATATCATGAGGTTCAAGCCCTGTCTCTGGGTCGTCACATATCATGAGGTTCAAGCCCTGTCTCTGGGTCGTCACATATCATGAGGTTCAAGCCCTGTCTCTGGGTCGTCACATATCATGAGGTTCAAGCCCTGTCTCTGGGTGGTCACATATCATGAGGTTCAAGCCCTGTCTCTGGGTCGTCACATATCATGAGGTTCAAGCCCTGTCTCTGGGTCGTCACATATCATGAGGTTCAAGCCCTGTCTCTGGGTGGTCACATATCATGAGGTTCAAGCCCTGCCTCTGGGTGGTCACATAATAGTGAGGTTCAAGCCCTGCATCTTGCATTCTTGTCTATCACTATACTAATTATCTCTCTCTCCATTCCACACTGTTCTTTCAAAGTAAATCATTAAATACAAAAGGAGAGCAGAATTCTGATTCTGAAGGAAGGAAAAAAATACAAAACACTATTTTTATGGCAGGGGTCAGAGGTTAGACGGTGGCCTTCTGGGAAAGGGCCTGGGAGCTCCAGTCACTGGGAGCGTAGAGAGGGCGTGTTATGGGAGGGCTAACCGATGTGATCTCACTCAGAAGATGTGGCACATGATCTGTTTCTTACATCCTCTCCTCCCCATGATGCATCAGAAGCTCCTCTGGCTAGATGGGAAAGCAGAGACACTGGTCCTGACTGTACACTCTGCCTGACCTGCCCCTGTTCTAGAACCAGCCTGCCATTGTTATAGAACCAGCCTGCTCCTGTTCTAGAACCAGCCTGCCCCTAGAACCAGCCTGCCCCTAGAACCAGCCTGCCCCTAGAACCAGCCTGCCCCTGTTCTAGAACCAGCCTGCCCCTGTTCTAGAACCAGCCTGCTCCTGTTCTAGAACCAGCCTGCTCCTGTTCTAGAACCAGCCTGCCCCTGTTCTAGAACCAGCCTTCCCCTGTTCTAGAACCAGCCTGCCCCTAGAACCAGCCTGCTCCTGTTCTAGAACCAGCCTGCTCCTGTTCTAGAACCAGCCTGCTCCTGTTCTAGAACCAGCCTGCTCCTGTTCTAGAACCAGCCTGCTCCTGTTCTAGAACCAGCCTGCTCCTGTTCTAGAACCAGCCTGCTCCTGTTCTAGAACCAGCCTGCCCCTGTTCTAGAACCAGCCTGCCCCTGTTCTAGAACCAGCCTGCTCCTGTTCTAGAACCAGCCTGCCCCTGTTCTAGAACCAGCCTGCTCCTGTTCTAGAACCAGCCTGCTCCTGTTCTAGAACCAGCCTGCCCTGGCTGCTACACAACATCCAGATTGTCCATCCTAGCATTCCATTTAGAATGCATTCCCCAACACATTGCTTTAATTCCAAGAAGTATGCTAGTGTGGATATTGGAACAGAGACCCAGTTTTCCTAGCAGCTCTCTAATTGATGTTGTTAACCAGGCCTGGAGGGACAGACGGAGAGGAGGAGGATGACCTGTCCCGAGGATGTGATTAGTGGCTGATCAGTGGAGCCCACTGTCCCTCGGGGGACCCATCTGTAGTCAGCAGTAGTGGAGATCAGGTGAGTGCAGTCTCCTTTACAAACACATCTACGTTCTCCCTTTCTGTACACCACAATAACCCAATGAGCCTGTGTGATTACAATGTTTCACTGCATGAAACATGTACAAGTGTGAAGTGGGAAATGGAAATGTGTTTTTTAATTTCCAACTCCCCCTGAGTAGGGTCACAGACAGGGATCAGACAGTATCCCACCGAGTCCCCCTCAGAGAGTAGGGTCAGACAGGGATCAGACATTATCCCAATGAGTCACCCTCAGAGAGTAGGGTCAGACAGGGATCAGACATTATCCCAATGAGTCACCCTCAGAGAGTAGGGTCAGACAGGGATCAGACATTATCCCAATGAGTCACCCTCAGAGAGTAGGGTCAGACAGGGATCAGACATTATCCCAATGAGTCACCCTCAGAGAGTAGGGTCAGACAGGGATCAGACAGTATCCCACCGAGTCCCCCTCAGAGAGTAGGGTCAGACAGGGATCAGACATTATCCCAATGAGTCACCCTCAGAGAGTAGGGTCAGACAGGGATCAGACATTATCCCACCGAGTCCCCCTCAGAGAGTAGGGTCACAGACAGGGATCAGACATTACCCCTATGAGTCACGCTCAGAGAGTAGGGTCACAAACAGGGATCAGACAGTATCCCACCGAGTCACCCTCAGAGAGTAGGGTCAGACAGGGATCAGACATTATCCCAATGAGTCACCCTCAGAGAGTAGGGTCAGACAGGGATCAGACATTATCCCACCGAGTCCCCCTCAGAGAGTAGGGTCACAGACAGGGATCAGACATTACCCCTATGAGTCACGCTCAGAGAGTAGGGTCAGACAGGGATCAGACAGTATCCCACCGAGTCACCCTCAGAGAGTAGGGTCACAGACAGGGATCAGACATTACCCCTATGAGTCACGCTCAGAGAGTAGGGTCAGACAGGGATCAGACATTATCCCACCGAGTCACCCTCAGAGAGTAGGGTCAGACAGGGATCAGACATTACCCCTATGAGTCACCCTCAGAGAGTAGGGTTAGACAGGGATCAGACATTATCCCTATGAGTCACGCTCAGAGAGTAGGGTCAGACAGGGATCAGACATTACCCCTATGAGACACCCTCAGAGAGTAGGGTCACAGACAGGGATCAGACATTACCCCTATGAGTCACGCTCAGAGAGTAGGGTCAGACAGGGATCAGACATTATCCCAATGAGTCACGCTCAGAGAGTAGGGTCAAACAGGGATCAGACATTACCCCTATGAGTCACGCTCAGAGAGTAGGGTCACAGACAGGGATCAGACAGTATCCCACCGAGTCACCCTCAGAGAGTAGGGTTAGACAGGGATCAGACATTATCCCTATGAGTCACGCTCAGAGAGTAGGGTCAGACAGGGATCAGACATTACCCCTATGAGACACCCTCAGAGAGTAGGGTCACAGACAGGGATCAGACATTACCCCTATGAGTCACGCTCAGAGAGTAGGGTCAGACAGGGATCAGACATTATCCCAATGAGTCACGCTCAGAGAGTAGGGTCAAACAGGGATCAGACATTACCCCTATGAGTCACGCTCAGAGAGTAGGGTCACAGACAGGGATCAGACAGTATCCCACCGAGTCACCCTCAGAGAGTAGGGTCACAGACAGGGATCAGACATTACCCCTATGAGTCACGCTCAGAGAGTAGGGTCAGACAGGGATCAGACATTATCCCAATGAGTCACCCTCAGAGAGTAGGGTCAGACAGGGATCAGACATTATCCCACCGAGTCACCCTCAGAGAGTAGGGTCAGACAGGGATCAGACATTACCCCTATGAGTCACCCTCAGAGAGTAGGGTTAGACAGGGATCAGACATTATCCCTATGAGTCACGCTCAGAGAGTAGGGTCAGACAGGGATCAGACATTACCCCTATGAGTCACGCTCAGAGAGTAGGGTCACAGACAGGGATCAGACAGTATCCCAATGAGTCACCCTCAGAGAGTAGGGTCAGACAGGGATCAGACAGTATCCCTATGAGACACCCTCAGAGAGTAGGGTCAGACAGGGATCAGACATTATCCCAGAGTCACCCTCAGAGAGTAGGGTCAGACAGGGATCAGACATTATCCCTATGAGTCACGCTCAGAGAGTAGGGTCACAGACAGGGATCAGACAGTATCCCACCGAGTCACCATCAGAGAGTAGGGTCACAGACAGGGATCAGACATTACCCCTATGAGTCACGCTCAGAGAGTAGGGTCAGACAGGGATCAGACATTATCCCAATGAGTCACCCTCAGAGAGTAGGGTCAGACAGGGATCAGACATTACCCCTATGAGTCACGCTCAGAGAGTAGGGTCAGACAGGGATCAGACATTATCCCACCGAGTCACCCTCAGAGAGTAGGGTCAGACAGGGATCAGACATTACCCCTATGAGTCACCCTCAGAGAGTAGGGTTAGACAGGGATCAGACATTATCCCTATGAGTCACGCTCAGAGAGTAGGGTCAGACAGGGATCAGACATTACCCCTATGAGACACCCTCAGAGAGTAGGGTCACAGACAGGGATCAGACATTACCCCTATGAGTCACGCTCAGAGAGTAGGGTCAGACAGGGATCAGACATTATCCCAATGAGTCACGCTCAGAGAGTAGGGTCAAACAGGGATCAGACATTACCCCTATGAGTCACGCTCAGAGAGTAGGGTCACAGACAGGGATCAGACAGTATCCCACCGAGTCACCCTCAGAGAGTAGGGTTAGACAGGGATCAGACATTATCCCTATGAGTCACGCTCAGAGAGTAGGGTCAGACAGGGATCAGACATTACCCCTATGAGACACCCTCAGAGAGTAGGGTCACAGACAGGGATCAGACATTACCCCTATGAGTCACGCTCAGAGAGTAGGGTCAGACAGGGATCAGACATTATCCCAATGAGTCACGCTCAGAGAGTAGGGTCAAACAGGGATCAGACATTACCCCTATGAGTCACGCTCAGAGAGTAGGGTCACAGACAGGGATCAGACAGTATCCCACCGAGTCACCCTCAGAGAGTAGGGTCACAGACAGGGATCAGACATTACCCCTATGAGTCACGCTCAGAGAGTAGGGTCAGACAGGGATCAGACATTATCCCAATGAGTCACCCTCAGAGAGTAGGGTCAGACAGGGATCAGACATTATCCCACCGAGTCACCCTCAGAGAGTAGGGTCAGACAGGGATCAGACATTACCCCTATGAGTCACCCTCAGAGAGTAGGGTTAGACAGGGATCAGACATTATCCCTATGAGTCACGCTCAGAGAGTAGGGTCAGACAGGGATCAGACATTACCCCTATGAGTCACGCTCAGAGAGTAGGGTCACAGACAGGGATCAGACAGTATCCCAATGAGTCACCCTCAGAGAGTAGGGTCAGACAGGGATCAGACAGTATCCCTATGAGACACCCTCAGAGAGTAGGGTCAGACAGGGATCAGACATTATCCCAGAGTCACCCTCAGAGAGTAGGGTCAGACAGGGATCAGACATTATCCCTATGAGTCACGCTCAGAGAGTAGGGTCACAGACAGGGATCAGACAGTATCCCACCGAGTCACCATCAGAGAGTAGGGTCACAGACAGGGATCAGACATTACCCCTATGAGTCACGCTCAGAGAGTAGGGTCAGACAGGGATCAGACATTATCCCAATGAGTCACCCTCAGAGAGTAGGGTCAGACAGGGATCAGACATTACCCCTATGAGTCACCCTCAGAGAGTAGGGTTAGACAGGGATCAGACATTATCCCTATGAGTCACGCTCAGAGAGTAGGGTCAGACAGGGATCAGACATTACCCCTATGAGTCACGCTCAGAGAGTAGGGTCACAGACAGGGATCAGACAGTATCCCTATGAGACACCCTCAGAGAGTAGGGTCAGACAGGGATCAGACATTATCCCAATGAGTCACCCTCAGAGAGTAGGGTCAGACAGGGATCAGACAGTATCCCAATGAGTCACCCACAGAGAGTAGGGTCACAGACAGGGATCAGACAGTATCCCTATGAGTCACCCTCAGAGAGTAGGGTCAGACAGGGATCAGACATTATCCCAGAGTCACCCTCAGAGAGTAGGGTCAGACAGGGATCAGACATTATCCCTATGAGTCACGCTCAGAGAGTAGGGTCACAGACAGGGATCAGACAGTATCCCACCGAGTCACCCTCAGAGAGTAGGGTCAGACAGGGATCAGACATTATCCCTATGAGTCACCCTCAGAGAGTAGGGTCAGACAGGGATCAGACATTATCCCTATGAGTCACCCTCAGAGAGTAGGGTCAGACAGGGATCAGACATTACCCCTATGAGTCACCCTCAGAGAGTAGGGTCAGACAGGGATCAGACATTATCCCCCTGAGTCACGCTCAGAGAGTAGGGTCAGACAGGGATCAGACATTACCCCCCGGAGTCACCCTCAGAGAGTAGGGTCAGACAGGGATCAGACATTATCCCTATGAGTCACGCTCAGTGAGTAGAGTTACAGACAGGGATCAGACATTACCCCTATGAGTCACCCTCAGAGAGTAGGGTCAGACAGGGATCAGACATTATCCCCCTGAGTCCCCCTCAGAGAGTAGGGTCAGACAGGGATCAGACATTATCCCTATGAGTCACCCTCAGAGAGTAGGGTCAGACAGGGATCAGACATTACCCCTATGAGTCACCCTCAGAGAGTAGGGTCAGACAGGGATCAGACAGTATCCCCCTGAGTCACCCTCAGAGAGTAGGGTCAGACAGGGATCAGACATTACCCCTATGAGTCACGCTCAGAGAGTAGGGTCACAGACAGGGATCAGACATTATCCCTATGAGTCACGCTCAGAGAGTAGGGTCAGACAGGGATCAGACAGTATCCCACCGAGTCACCCTCAGAGAGTAGGGTCAGACAGGGATCAGACATTATCCCACCGAGTCACGCTCAGAGAGTAGGGTCAGACAGGGATCAGACATTATCCCACCGAGTCACGCTCAGAGAGTAGGGTCAGACAGGGATCAGACATTATCCCTATGAGTCACCCTCAGAGAGTAGGGTTAGACAGGGATCAGACATTATCCCCCTGAGTCACCCTCAGAGAGTAGGGTCAGACAGGGATCAGACAGTATCCCACCGAGTCACCCTCAGAGAGTAGGTTTCACAGACAGGGATCAGACAGTATCCCACCGAGTCACCCTCAGAGAGTAGGGTCAGACAGGGATCAGACATTATCCCTATGAGTCACCCTCAGAGAGTAGGGTCAGACAGGGATCAGACATTATCCCAATGAGTCACACTCAGAGAGTAGGGTCAGACAGGGATCAGACAGTATCCCACCGAGTCACCCTCAGAGAGTAGGGTCAGACAGGGATCAGACATTATCCCTATGAGTCACCCTCAGAGAGTAGGGTCAGACAGGGATCAGACATTATCCCTATGAGTCACGCTCAGAGAGTAGGGTCAGACAGGGATCAGACATTACCCCTATGAGTCACGCTCAGAGAGTAGGGTCAGACAGGGATCAGACATTATCCCAATGAGTCACGCTCAGAGAGTAGGGTCAGACATTATTGAAGGCTACCTTGGAGCTACAGGATTCGAACTAGCAACCTTTTGGTTACGGGCCCAACGCTCTAACCGCTTGGCGACCTGCCACCCCAGTATTTTTCACCAACCGCTTACTAGGGCTTTGATTGGGTTAGGTTTAAGGTTAGGGTTAGGATTAGGGTTAGGTTAAGGTTAGGGTTAGGATTAGGGTTAGGTTTAAGGTTAGGGTTAGGATTAGGGTTAGATTTAAGGTTAACTGAACTTCTACTTGAACATCTACAAGATCTCTATTTGCGACTATCCAAATGAAGTGATACCGTTCTCTATTCTGGAGGAGTTTCTGTATAGATTCTATTGTGTAGGAGTTTCTGTATAGATTCTATTGTGTAACGTGGTCTTCCTGTCTGGGTTGGCGCCCGCCCCCTTGGGTTGTGCCGTGGCGGAGATCTTTGTGGGCTATACTCGGCCTTGTCTTAGGACGGTAAGTTGGTGGTTGGAGATATCCCTCTAGTGGTGTGGGGGCTGTGCTTTGGCAAAGTGGGTGGGGTTATATCCTGCCTGTTTGGCCCTGTCCAGGGGTTTCATCGGATGGGGCCACAGTGTCTTCTGACCCCTCCTGTCTCAGCCTCCAGTATTTATGCTGCAGTAGTTTATGTGTCGGGGGGCTAGGGTCAGTCTGTTACATCTGGAGTATTTCTCTTGTCTTATCCGGTGTCCTGTGTGAATTTAAATATGCTCTCTCTAATTCTCTCTTTCTTTCTTTCTCTCTGAGGACCTGAGCCCTAGGACCATGCCTCAGGACTACCTGGCATGATGACTCCTTGCTGTCCCCAGTCCACCTGGCCGTGCTGCTGCTCCAGTTTCAACTGTTCTGCCTGCGGCTATGGAACCCTGACCTGTTCACCGGACGTGCTTGTTGCACCCTCGACAACTACTATGATTATTATTATTTGACCCTGCTGGTCATTTATGAACATTTTAACATCTTGACCATGTTCTGTTATAATATCCACCCGGCACAGCCAGAAGAGGACTGGCCACCCCTCATAGCCTGGTTCCTCTCTAGGTTTCTTCCTAGGTTTTTGGCCTTTCTAGGGAGTTTTTCCTAGGGAGTTTTTCCTAGCCACCGTGCTTCTTTCACATGCATTGCTTGCTGTTTGGGGTTTTAGGCTGGGTTTCTGTACAGCACTTTGAGATATCAGCTGATGTACGAAGGGCTATATAAATACATTTGATTTGATTTGATTTAAGAGTTTCTGTATAGATTATATTGTGTATAGATGTGACCAAAACATTCTGCTCCAACAAGAGATTAAATAAGTGTTTGTTTTGAGAAGGATGAAGAAATTGGTTCACTATGTCCATTTCTCTTTCCATTCCTGGGGCCTATAGCTAGTGAAGAGTGAAGAGTGCTGTTAAAAGGGAAATATGAATCAGAAAGTAAGGCTGCCACAATTACCGTATAACTGTTAGTTATGGATGAAGACCCTCATGAAAATGAAATAACAGTCATAACCGTAAAAAAAGAAAAATAGTGTGGAACGAACAACTGACTGAAGACCGGACGGACGGCCATTTGTGTGTTTGAGTCCATTTCGGGAACGTAACATGGACTACAGTAGCATGGACTACAGTAACATGGACTACAGTAGCATGGACTACAGTAACATGGACTACAGTAACATGGACTACAGTAACATGGACTACAGTAACATGGACTACAGTAGCATGGACTACAGTAACATGGACTACAGTAACATGGACTACAGTAACATGGACTACAGTAGCATGGACTACAGTAACATGGACTACAGTAACATGGACTACAGTAACATGGACTCTTAACAACGCGATGAAACTTTGTTGCTCCTTGCTGAAACAAGCTAACGAGTCTTCGGTTGCCTAGGCAACGCCCCCCCCCCCCCCCACAATGCAGCAGCAGCACACATAGAATTAGAATGAATAGAGTGAAAAAGATTGTGCCGTAATGTATCCTTCCTGTCTTGAGAGCTCTGACCCAACTTTGCTATTTTTTGATTTGTTTATATATATTTTTTATGCATGAAATATATCCGCTATCATTTTTTATGATGGACAAGAACTTTTGAACATGAGATTGGCAGTTACTGACCTCAATTGCGGCCTACTCATCTGCCCTGGGCTCTTTGTATTTCTCCAACCCAATCTTCGGGCTACCGAAGATGAAACGCAGGCGCAAAATAGTCAGGAGAGCGGGTGTCCTGGTGAGACTAAGGCGAAAGGAAACCAGGCCACTACTTCCCTCCAATCTACTGGCCAATGTAAAATGGATGACCTCAGATGGCGGATTTGCTATCAACTGGACTCTCGTAACTGCAAAATTCTCTATTTTTCTGAAACGTGTGTCCACATCACTGAGAAAGCATGGTCCTCTCACACCAGAACAAAGGGACGGCCATGCCTCTTCTTCCTCTGAACTTTTACAGCTGCACCATCGAGAGCCTCCTGACTTTGTATTCTAGGCGGTGTGGTTTCTGCGGTGACACATGTTGGCTTTTGCTTGAATAGCTATTGATCGCTGTCAAAGGTGGCTGGCTCTAGCCTCAGTGAGAACAGGTCTGGGGTCGGTGTATGTGTGTGTATTATGTGTGTGTATGTGCGTGCACGTGTGTGTGTCAGAGAGTGTGTGTCAGGGGCGTCGTAAAGGACAGACTAAGGCGCAGTGGGTATAGTGATCATCTTCTTTTCATTTTAATGAGATAACACTTTTACACAAAAATAACAAAACCGACAACTGACAGTTCTGTCACAAAACGGAAAACAACCACCCACAAAACCCAAAGGAAAACAAGCTGCCTAAGTATGGCTTCCAATCAGAGACAACGAAAGACACCTGCCTCTGATTGGAAACCACACTCGGCTAAACCTGGAAAACGAAACATAGAAAATGAAAACTAGAACCAAAATCCCCTAGACCAAAAACCCCAAAACACACAAAACAAACACCCCCTGCCACGCCCTGACCATACTACAAAAGACAAAAGACCCCTTTACTGGTCATGACGTGACAGTGTGTGTGTGTGTGTGTGTGTGTGTTTCTGTGTGTGTCACGTCTGGCACATTCCCACTGTTTCTGAGTGCTTTAGCATTTCAGAGAGCTGTTTTCTCTCACCGCCGTGTCGGTCAATACTGCTATCAGTCTATCTGGCCGTTAATACGGAATACAAAAACAGAAATGTCTCGCCCACACGCTCAATGCCAAATAAATATTTGTTCATATTCCCTGTCCTAAAAACAAAAGGTGTCTGTCCATTTTATTGATCTAAATCAGGGATGGGTAACTTTGATGGGAGTTGGGGGGGACACAAAAATCTGAACTCATCACGAGGGGGTCCGCGTACCCACATCCATACCCGGGTATACAGTCAGCGCCGGTCCTAGCCTTTTGGGGGCCCTAGGTGGAATGTTGTTGCCCCCCCCCCCATCCCGACCATGATTACAAGTTTAAATTGCTGGCTAAACTAATTTACCAATCTGACATTTTGTTAGCTGACAGGGCTAATTGAGTGACTGTCAGTGACTGACATAAGAGAAACTGCTGATGAATCATTGTAACAGCCGTTGAAAGGATGGGACCAAGGTGCAGCGGAGAATGTATTCATCTTGATTTTTAATAGAAAATATGAACACTTTACAAAATAAACAAAAACGACAAGCAACAGTTCTGTCAGGTTATCAAGAACTAAACAGGAAAATAACTACCAACAAACCCCAACCGAAAAACAGGCTGCCTAAGTATGGCTCCCAATCAGAGACAACGATAGACAGCTGTCCCTGATTGAGAGCCATACCAGGCCAAAACAAAGAAATGCAAACACATAGAAAAAAGGACATATAATGCCCACCAAAATCACACCCTGACCAAACCTAAACAGAGACATAAAAAGGCTCTCTCAGATCAGGGCGTGACAATCATATTTCTAAATTGCACCTTGTGTATTCTACTATTCTAACGCAACATTAAGTTGAGACCCCTCCACTGAGTAAAAAACAAATAAGAAAAATAATCTATTTTTTTGATCTGGTTAATTATTTCAGATATAGTAATGCGACTGCAATACATGGTGCTGAAAGGGTTAATAATTGATTTAACTTGTTCAAACAACACGCAACCACCCTGCAGGAGTGTCTGTGGTGTGTTTGTCAAACAGCAGAGGAACACAAGCAGTGAAACAACTTTAGCAACGGGAAAAAAAACACTTGTCTATTATTAGGTTAAGAAATAATTGCATAATTTGCATGTCAATACTATTTAAATGAATTACAACAAACTGCCCTTTCAGACAAATAAGGTGAAATCCGAGTCCCAAATGGCAGCCTATTCCCTATATATAGTGCACTACTTTAGACCAGAGCCCTATGGAACCCTGGTCAAAAGTAGTGCACTATATAGGGAATAGGGTTCCATAGGGCTCTGGTCTAAAGTAGTGCACTATATAGGGAATAGGGTTCCATAGGGCTCTGGTCTAAAGTAGTGCACTATATAGGGAATAGGGTTCCATAAGGCTCTGGTCTAAAGTAGTGCACTATATAGGGAATAGGGTTCCATAGGGCTCTGGTCTAAAGTAGTGCACTATATAGGGAATAGGGTTCCATAGGGCTCTGGTCTTAAGTAGTGCACTATATATAGGGAATAGGGTTCCATAGGGCTCTGGTCTAAAGTAGTGCACTATATATAGGGAATAGGGTACATAGGCTCTGGTCTAAAGTAGTGCACTATATATAGGGAATAGGGTTCCATAGGGCTCTGGTCCATTTTTTTGTCATCTCACTTTTGTTTATTTTACGTGTATTTTACGCAAACGTGTTTCCCGTGCCAATAAAGCCCCTGAGAGAGATAGAGAGAGAGAGAGAGAGAGAGAGAGAGAGAGAGAGAGAGAGAGAGAGAGAGAGAGAGAGACAGAGAGCAAGAGAGAAAGAGAGAGAGAGAGAGAGAGAGAGAGAGAGAGAGAGAGAGAGAGACAGAGAGCAAGAGAGAAAGAGAGAGAGAGAGAGAGAGAGAGAGACCATGAAGTGATGACACGTTTGTCACCAGTTTAAATTCACACAGTTCCGTATTAGGACATGTTCAGATAGTGGTGCTGATAATGTTACAGCCTTATTCTAAAACTGATTAAATAAAACATACTGAAATACTGCTGAATACTTTCCGAATGTACTGTAGCTACTGTATTTCATGGTAGACTACAGTATATCATGGTAGACTACAGTATTTCATGGTAGACTATGGTATTTCATGGTAGACTACTGTATTTCATGGTAGACTACAGTATTTCATGGTAGACTATGGTATTTCATGGTAGACTACTGTAATTCATGGTAGACTATGGTATTTCATGGTAGGCTACAGTATTTCATGGTAGGCTAAAGTATTTCATGGTAGACTAGTGTATTTCATGGTAGACTACAGTATTTCATGGTAGACTACAGTATTTCATGGCAGACTACAGTATTTCATGGTAGACTACAGTATTTCATGGTAGACTATGGTATTTCACGGTAGACTACAGTATTTCACGGTAGACTACAGTATTTCACGGTAGACTACAGTATTTCATGGTAGACTACAGTATTTCATGGTAGGCTACAGTATTTCACGGTAGACTACAGTAGTTCATGGTAGACTACAGTATTTCACGGTAGACTACAGTATTTCACGGTAGACTACAGTATTTCATGGTATTTCACGGTAGACTACAGTATTTCATGGTAGACTACAGTATTTCATGGTAGACTACAGTAATTCATGGTAGACTACAGTATTTCATGGTAGACTACAGTATTTCATGGTAGACTACAGTATTTCATGGTAGACTACGGTATTTCATGGTAGACTACAGTATTTCATGGTAGACTACGGTATTTCATGGTAGGCTACAGAATTTCATGGTACCATTTGACACAGAGTGTTTGTGTTGGCTCCATGATCTGGTCAAATTATTAATATTATCCTTACACAAAGTTTTCCGAAGCGGAGAGGCACCCAAACCTGCGAACAGCCGCTACTCAAACAAAAATATTTGTATAATCAAATACGGGGCTGAATACTTCCATCAAATACATGAAAACTCAACAGAACAACTGAGCAGTCACCCTAACCAACAAGTCTTTCAATGAAGAAATGACTACAGCATCTGCGATGTAGGTTCCCCTAGGAGGTATCCTATAGGAGGTATCCTAGGAGGTATCCTAGGAGGTATCCTAGAAGGTATCCACTATCCTCACACAACAATCAGGACGATGGCGTAGCAGTGAAAAGGAAAAAGCGAAATAACAGCCATAGGCAACGGAAGATACTTCTCTATTACAGAACACTGTTTTTATCAAGAGTTAAGTCAGACAGTTGTAGAGAGGTAAGATGTGATCATATTCATTCCTACTACAAACGATCCAGTCCCAAACAACAGATCTCACATTCTAAAACTCCAAACACCTCCTCTCCCAAAACATATACTTCACACACTAAACTCTCCTCTCTACTTAAACCTTCTGTGATAGGTTTAAAGTTTTGAATCTTTGACACAGCCCAACCATCCTCTGCCGCCTTTCTCTCCCCTGACAGGGTCCTTCCAGTGAAGCCAGAGAGAGTTAACAGGGTCATCCTTACCGTTTTAACGCTGTGCCCTTCCTTAACCCCAGTAGCAGCAGCAGCCCTGCACAGTAAGCCAGCTGACTGACCTAGCATCCAGCCGTAGCACCAGGCTCTGTACGCCACACCCACGGCTGCAGGCTAAGCCCACTATGGTCATACTGCAGTTTGATTTTCTCTCTCTCTCTCTCTCTCTCTCTCTCTCTCTCTCTCTCTCTTTTTCTCTCTATGTCTTTCTCTCTCTATGTCTCTCTCTCTCTCTCTCTCTCTCTCTCTCTCTCTCTCTCTCTTTCTCGCTCTCTCTCTCTTTCTCTCTCTCTCTCTCTCTCTCTCTTTCTCTCTCTCTCTCTCGCTTTCTCTCTCTCTCTTTCTCTCTCTCGCTCTCGCTTTCTCTCTCTCTCTCTTTCTCTCTTTTTCCTTTTCTCTCTCTCACTCTCAATATCAATTTAAGGGCTTTATTAGCATGGGAAACATATGTTAACATTGCCAAAGCAAGTAAAGTATATAATTAACAAAAGTGAAATAAACAATACAAATTAACAGCAAACATTACACTCACAGAAGTCCCAAAAGAATAAAGACATTTCACATGTAATACTATGTCGGTGCAGCAGGTAGCCTAGTGGTTAGTGACCTAGTGGTTAGAGCATTGGGCCAATAACCAAAATGTTTCTAGATTGAATCCCTGAGCTGACAAGGTAAAAACCTGTCGTTCTGCCCCTGAACAAGGCAGTTAACCCCACTGTTCCCTGGTAGGCCGTCATTGTAAATAAGAAGTTGTTCTTAACTGACTTGACTAGTTAAATAAAGGTATAATAATACATGTCACAGCACTCTGTTTCAGAGTGAGAAACTGGTTCAGAGTGAGAAACTGGTTCAGAGTGAGAAACTGTTTCAGAGTGAGAAACTGGTTCATAGTGAGAAACTGGTTCAGAGTGAGAAACTGGTTCAGAGTGAGAAACTGTTTCAGAGTGAGAAACTGGTTCAGAGTGAGAAACTGAGTGCTGTGTGTGTAAGAACGGGGTGGGGCTGACAGGCCAGGGGGTGGGGCTGACAGGCCAGGGGGTGGGGCTGACAGGCCAGGGGGTGGGGCTGACAGGCCAGGGTTGGTGGGGCTGACAGGCCAGGGGGTGGGGCTGACAGGCCAGGGGGTGGGGCTGACAGGCCAGGGTTGGTGGGGCTGACAGGCCAGGGGGTGGGGCTGACAGGTCAGGGTTGGTGGGGCTGACAGGCCAGGGGGTGGGGCTGACAGGCCAGGGGGTGGGGCTGACAGGCCAGGCTTCTGACTAGTTTGAGGATGTGTATACTGGCTACGTTATATCAAACTGTACTATTGCTGCTTTTTTTCCAGTTTTTCAAGCGAATGTCTTTTAAGGAAGTATGCCGACTTTGGCTAGGAGCCAGCCCCACTGAAGCATGCTGACGCCTTTAGAGAGACAGAGACAGAGAAACTGAGAGAGACACAGAGACAGAGAGAGACAGAGACAGAGAAACAGAGAGAGACACAGAGAGAGAGAAACAAAGAGAGACAGACTCAGAGAAACAGAGTGACACGGAGACAGAGAGACAGAGAGAGAGAGACAGAGAGAGACACAGAGAGAGACAGAGAGAGACACAGAGACACAGAGAGAGAGGCCAGTGGGTGGGTCCTAAGCAAGCTGGTCCTGGGGCTCTATCACAAACACAAACACACCCCACAGAGCCCCAGGACAGCAACACAATTACACCCAACTAAATCATGAGAAAACAAAAAGATAATTACTTGGCACATTGGAAAGAATTTACAAAAAAACAGAGCAAACTAGAATGCTATTTGGCCCTAAACAGAGAGTACACAGTGGCAGAATACCTGACCACTGTGACTGACCCAAAATGAAGGAAAGCTTTGACTATGTACAGACTCAGGGAGCATAGCCTTGCTATTGAGAAAGGTCACCGTAGGCAGACCTGGCTCTCAAGAGAAGACAGGCTATGTGCAACACTGCCCACAAAATGAGGTGGAAACTGAGCTGCTCTTCCTAACCTCCTGCCAAATGTATGACCATATTACACAGACCCACAAAGAATTTGAAAATAAACCCAATTCTGATAAACTCTCATATCTACTGGGTGAAATACCACAGTGTACCATCACAGCATCAAAATTTGTGACCTGTTGCCACAAGAAAAGGGAAACCAGTGAAGAACAGACACCATTATAAATACAACCCATATTTATGTTTATTTATTTTCCCTTTTGTACTTTAACCATTTGCACATCGTTACAACACTGTATATAGACATAATATGACATTTGTAATGTCTTTATTCTTTTGGAACTTCTGTGAGTGTAATATTTACTGTTCATTTTTATTGTTTATTTCACTTTTGTATATTATCTTCTTCTCTTGCTTTGGCAATGTTAACATATGTTTCCCCATGCTAATAAAGCCCTTAAATTGAATTGAATTGAGAGAGACACACAGATAGCGAGACAGAGAGACAGAGAGAGAGAGACAGACACAGAGAAACAGAGACAGAGAACTATCTTGTTATTTGTAAGTGACGCATAGGGCTGCAGGCCATGCTCTACCTGGGTGAACAGAGAGACACAGAGACAGAGACAGTTCTCTCTCTCTGTCTCTGTCTCTGTCTCTGTGTCTCTCTGTTCCCCCAGGCAGAGCATGGCCTGCAGCACTATGCGTCACTTACAGATAACAAGATGGTTCTCTGCCTCTGTCTCTATCTTGTTATGTGTAAGTGACGCATAGTGCTGCAGGCCATGCTCTGCCTTTGGGAACAGAGAGACACAGAGACAGAGACAGAGACAGAGAACTATCTCGTTATCTGTAAGTGACACATAGTGCTGCAGGCCATGCTCTGCCTGGGGGAACAGAGAGAGCGTATGAGATAGGAAAGTGATGGAGGAAGTGGGTTAGTTTTAGTAGAGGATGACCTGGGATAAACTAGGGCAGGGGCTCTTCCTGTTTCCCTGTCAAGTACTGTACCTGTCAGAGGAAGCAGAAACACACGATCCTTTCTCTCTCTCTCTCTCTCTGCTCTGCCTTGTAATGCATGGTTTCCATAGTTACGGCTCAGAGAAAGAACAGGGAAATACTGTCTGATTGTCAATATTATTTTCCTTGATGTTCTTCTACTCTAGTCTGATTTCCCCACTCTGGTATTTACTGTCAGCTAGGTAGCCTGACCTGAGTTTGAGACACAGGGCTTCCAGCTAGATAGCCTGACCTGAGTTTGAGACACGGGGCTTCCAGCTAGGTAGCCTGACCTGAGTTTGAGACACAGGGCTTCCAGCTAGGTAGCCTGACCTGAGTTTGAGACACAGGGCTTCCAGCTAGATAGTCTGACCTGAGTTTGAGACACAGGGCTTCCAGCTAGATAGCCTGACCTGAGTTTGAGACACGGGGCTTCCAGCTAGGTAGCCTGACCTGAGTTTGAGACACAGGGCTTCCAGCTAGGTAGCCTGACCTGAGTTTGAGACACAGGGCTTCCAGCTAGATAGTCTGACCTGAGTTTGAGACACAGGGCTTCCAGCTAGATAGTCTGACCTGAGTTTGAGACACAGGGCTTCCAGCTAGATAGCCTGACCTGAGTTTGAGACACAGGGCTTCCAGCTAGATAGTCTGACCTGAGTTTGAGACACAGGGCTTCCAGCTAGATAGTCTGACCTGAGTTTGAGACACAGGGCTTCCAGCTAGATAGCCTGACCTGAGTTTGAGACACAGGGCTTCCAGCTAGATAGCCTGACCTGAGTTTGAGACACAGGGCTGTCAGCTAGGTAGCCTGACCTGAGTTTGAGACACAGGGCTTCCAGCTAGATAGCCTGACCTGAGTTTGAGACACAGGGCTTCCAGCTAGATAGCCTGACCTGAGTTTGAGACACAGGAATGGGCATGAGTACTCAAGCACTCGAACGGACATCAAAACTCAATCTTTAACCAGACATTATTTTTCCTATGCAATTTAGTGAATGTGACACGGAGGAGAAAAGAGAAGTCCGGGAGAAGAACGGTGAGATGCTTGCCTTGGTTTCTTATGTGTTGTGCCCTGCAAATGCAAATGTAGGTCTATGGAACATGAGTCAAAGTGAAATATAGTTGGTTTAATTCATGGGACTATCCTTACGTATAAAATGCATGACTGTAAGTCGCTTTGGATAATAGCGTCTGTAAATTAAATATATATTATAATTAATATATCTACTCTGTATCGTTAATTTGACCCGTTCTGTCATTTCTTGATTTCTTGTTTTGAATTTTTTGTGTATACAGTGGGGGGAAAAAGTATTTGATCCCCTGCTGATTTTGTACGTTTGCCCACTGACAAAGAAAGGATCGGTCTATAATTTTAATGGTAGGTTTATTTGAACAGTGAGAGACAGAATAACAACAAAAATATCCAGAAAAACGCATGTCAGAAATGTTATAAATTGATTTGCAATTTAATGAGGGAAATAAGTATTTGACCCCCTTTCAATCAGAAAGATGTCTGGCTCCCAGGTGTCTTCTATACAGGTAACGAGCTGAGATTAGGAGCACACTCTTAAAGGGAGTGTTCCTAATCTCAGCTTGTTACCTGTAAAAAAGACACCTGTCCACAGAAGCAATCAATCAATCAGATTCCAAACTCTTCACCATGGCCAAGACCAAAGAGCTCTCCAAGGATGTCAGGGACAAGATTGTAGACCTACACAAGGCTGGAATGGGCTACAAGACCATCGCCAAGCAGCTTGGTGAGAAGGTGACAACATTTGGTGCGATTATTCGCAAATGGAAGAAACACAAAAGAACTGTCAATATCTCTCGGCTTGGGGCTCCATGCAAGATCTCACCTTGTGGAGTTGCAATGATCATGAAAACGGTGAGGAATCAGCCCAGAACTACACGGGAGGATCTTGTCAATGATCTCAAGGCAGCTGGGACCATAGTCACCAAGAAAACAATTGGTAACACACTACGCCGTGAAGGACTGAAATCCTGCAGCACCCGCAAGGTCCCCCTGCTCAAGAATACATATACATGCCCGTCTGAAGTTTGCCAATGAACATCTGAATGACTCAGAGGACAACTGGTGAAAGTGTTGTGGTCAGATGAGACCAAAATGTAGCTTTTTGACATCAACTCAACTCGCCGTTGTCGTGTCTTTGGGTACCATTAAACTGAAGATAGGTTTATCAACTAACTCCCTGTAATTATTATCACGCGACTAAACTGATTAGTCGTTTAATCGTAATTAACTAGGAGATCGGGGCACCAAGAAAAATATTCAGATTACAAAGTTATAATTTTCCTAATATAACTTTCCTATATTATAATATAGGCCGATTATCTTCTGGTTTGAATGGCGTATTTTACCTCGCGTCAAGTCTCATTCCAAACGTCGTAAATTCTTGGTTATCTGCACGAACCCAGTCTTTACTAAAATCATCCATACATCAATTGTCTTAAAATCATTTATTTACTACACTAAGTAATTAACAGAAAACATACAAACAGTAATTATCGTCACCAAGGATTGGCATAGTAATGTGCCCTACTGGCTAACAAGCATGGCTGGTCTGTTAGACAATGGGTCATAAAACGGTAAGCTGAGAAGTTACACAGAGTTCATTAATATTAACAATTGACAATTGAAGGCTCACTCATTCGGGAACATTTGCAATCAATATATATTTACGCTCATGTGTCGTCGGGATTCTTGTTGGAGAGTTTTGTTCTGATGGAGAGTTTGTCAGCGTTCTCTCTCTCTCTCTCGGTTAGAATGGATCTGTCAGAGCGACATTCATGAATGTCGTCATAGAATGGATGTGGTTGGTCTTCGCGTTCGATGATATAATTTACTTAGCTGCAGACTAATAATTAATATCAAAGACTTGTTCTTATTCTGTCGATATCGATAGTCTAAAAGTTAACCACGTGGTATGGTTCACTTTCAGTAGAATACTTGGCTGGTCAAACCTATGGGCCAAACTCACGATGGAGTGGAGGCCTGGTCTGTAGAAATGTAAATCAGGGGGTGTTTTATAGTGCCCAGAGAACAGGCTTGTCAAATGACGCCTGGTCCTGTATGTGTCCCTGGGGGCGTGCCTATGACTGAGCTAGACTTGGTTACAGAAATATAATTCTATCACATTAACATCAGTACATAGCATCTCAATGTATTACAAATAGCTTTATCCTTAATAATACATTGTATACAACCATGTGGATTCAGTCTCATCGCTGAGGCTATCATGTAGACCGTTTTAGGGTAATATGGCTATATTGTCTCTTCTGAGTATCACAAAATTGTACCAAGCGGATCAGTTCGTAGCTGGAGTCTTCATCAATCTTCCATATCTTCTCCAGAACACACATCGCTAGGTTCTCCAATTCTATGAGTTGGAAGAATTTCCTTTGTCTCTCTATGAAACATGTTGTAGTAGATTCTCCTCTTGGAATTTTTACAACCCTGGGTTGGGGGGGAAGGTAGGTTGGGTGATGGTACAAAGGGGAGGGGGTCAACTGTCCTTCCTGTACCCAAAGAGGCCAACGTCATGACACCGTGTTTGGAGGAGGAGGAATGCTGCCTATGACCCCAAGAACACCATCTCCACCGTCAAACAGGTAGAAACATTATGCTTTGGGGGTGTTTTTCTGCTAAGGGGACAGGACAACTTCACCGCATCAAAGGGACGATGGACGGGGCCATGTACCGTCAAATCTTGGGTGAGAACTTCCTTCCCTCAGCCAGGGCATTGAAAATGGGTCGTGGATGGGTATTCCAGCATGACAATGACCCAAAACACACGGCCAAGGCAACAAAGGAGTGGCTCAAGAAGAAGCACATTAAGGTCCTGGAGTGGCCTAGCCAGAAAATCTGTGGAGGGAGCTGAATGTTCGAGTTGCCAAACGTCAGCCTCAAAACCATAATGACTTGGTGAAGATCTGCAAAGAGGAGTGGGACAAAATCCCTCCTGAGATGTGTGCAAACCTGGTGGCCAATTACAAGAAACGTTTGACCTCTGTGATTGCCAACAAGGGTTTTGCCACCAAGTACTAAGTCATGTTTTGCAGAGGGGTCAAATACTTAATTCCTAGGCCACTCCAGGACCTTAATGTGCTTCTTCTTGAGCCACTCCTTTGTTGCCTTGGCCTTGAGCCACTCCAAATCCCACCAACATCAGCCGCCTCAGAGCGCAACTGGTCCTTGTTTGGGAACACACACACACCAAATGACTTAACACGCTGATCAATACAAGGGTTGAAAAATCGGTTTTCATTGAGGGAAATTTTAGGCTTTTTGGGCCTGACAACGAGCCATCCTCAACAAGGTTGGAAAGTGACAGTGAAGATGAGGCCTCAGAGTCTGATGTTCAAGAGGTGGACATTGAGGAGGTCCAAGGAGAAGACATGGAAGCCTGAGAGGAAGACAACCAAAGCTTTAGTTTCTAGACTATCATCATATGTATGTTGAAAATGTTTTTGGGAGATGTGATGGATCATTGGGGATCATTCAATATTCCCTTTTGTTGTTCAGTGAAATCATCCCATGTGAAGAGTCAACTCATTTAATTAAAGTTCAATTCGTAACTAAATTGTTTTTTAAAATTTCTATTGGAAGGATTTAATCATTTGCAATTATGTCTATGAGGTAAAAGGTTTGTTTCTGTCTCCATATGATATGGTAAATATATCCAATGCAAAAAACATCTACATTTAAATGGTATTCATGTTAATTCCAATATATTCCCGTTAATTCCCATATATTCCTGTTAATTCCCATATATTCCTGTTAATTCCCACGGAAGGTTTCCACCTCTGAATATTCCCCAAAATGTGCAACCCTAGCAACAACACATCTGCCACGCTGATCCTCAACACGGGGGCCCCTCAGGGGTGCGTGGTTAGTCCCCTCCTGTACTCCCTGTTCACCCACGACTGCGTGGCCAAGCACGACTCCAACACCATCATTAAGTTTGCTGACGACGCAACGGTGGAAGGCATGATCACCGACAACGATGAGAGCCTATAGGTAGGAGGTCAGAGACCTGGCATTGTGGTGCCAGGACAACAACCTCTCAATCAACGTGAGCAAGACAAAGGAGATGATCGTGGACTACAGGAAAAGGAGGGCTGAACAGGCCCCCATTAACATCGATGGGGCTGCAGTGGAGAGGGTCGAGAGTTTCAAGTTCCTTGGTGTCCACATCACCAACGAACTATCATGGTCCAAACATACCAAGACAGTCGTGAAGAGGGCACCACAAAACCTATTCCCGCTCAGGAGAATGAAAAGATTTGTCATGGGTCCCCAGATCCTCAAAAGGTTCTACAGCTGCACCATTGAGAGCATTCTGACCAGTTGCATCACCGCCTGGTATGGCAACTGCTCGGCATCTGACCGTAAGGCGCTACAGAGGGTAGTGCGTACAGCCTAGGTAGGGGTGGTATACAGAAGATACCCTATTTGGGAAAGACCAAGTCCATATCATGTCAAATCAAATAAAATGTTATTGGTCACATACATATGTGAGCAAGACAAAGGAGATGATCGTGGACTACAGGATAAGGATGCCGAACACGCCCCCGTTCACATCCACGGGGTTGTAGTGGAGCGGGTCGAGAGTTAAGTTCCTTGGTGTCCACACCAACAATAAACTATCATGATCCAAACACACCAAGACAGTCGTGAAGAGGGCCTGACAATGCCTTTTCCCCCTTCAGGACACTGAAAAGATTTGGCATGGGTCCACAGATGCTCAAAAAGTTCTACAGCTGCATGATCGGTTTTATCACCGCCTGTTATGGCAACTGCTCAGCATCCATTTTACATTTTAGTCATTTAGCAGACGCTCTTATCCAGAGCGACTTACAGTAGTGAATGGATACATTTCATACTTTTCCTTTTCTTCCCCGTACTGGTCCCCCGTGGGAATCGAACCCACAACCCTGGCGTTGCAAACACCATGCTCTACCAACTGAGCCACACGGGACCGTGTAAGGCATCAAAGAGGGTAGTGAGTATAGCCCAGTACGTCACTGGGGCCAAGCTTCCTGCCATCCAGGACCTACAGTACCAGTCAAAAGTTTGGACACACCTACTCATTCAAGGGTTTTTCTTTATTTTCTACATTGTAGAATAATAGTGAAGACATCAAAACTATGAAATAACACATATGGAATCATGTAGTAAGCAAAAAAAGTGTTAAACAATTCAAAATATATTTTATATTTGAGATTCTTCAAAGTAGCCACTTTGCAAGGCTCTTCTTCAAAGAGCCTTGCACGCTCTTGGCATTCTCTCAACCAGCTTCATGAGGTAATCACCCTATTTGGTAAAAGACAAAGTCCATATTATGGCAAGAACAGCTCAAATAAGCAAAGAGAAATAACAGTCCATCATTACTTTATGACATACAGGTCAGTCAATCAGGAAAATTATTTTAATAATGGAGCATTCAAACTGACCCCCTGCAACTGGACACAGACATTTTATGAGACTCCTGTTTCCCCAAATCGAGGACGAAGACGGCATTGCTAAATTTGGTCGAAAATTCTCTGTGCTACACCAAACAGTAGCTATCCTGTAATTCTCAGTAATTGATACCAAAGATCTTTGGTTAAATCACATTATCTGGTGCAACAATCTATAGCTAAAGAGAACTGGTGATCAGCAGGTGATGGGAGCGGTGATCAGAATGAAAGTGCCATTCCAAAGAAACATACAGCTGCCTTTCAGGTCCTCATGAGTCATCTGCTTGAAATCCAGCATAATGTCTAATCCCTCGAGAGGGATACAGATCACAGAATACTGTTTTGCTACAATGACACACGCAGGCAAAGGAATTCTGTTTCTGTATCTGGAATCCACTCCAGGAAGAAGCCCAGGCACCAGACGGTATTGTCTGTAAGACAAAAAAACCTAAACTAAATTATACTCTATTGTACAGTTTGAACAACAGTTGAACTGTGCCAGCATAACATCAACATTAGGGTAGACTAGTTGAACATGTATACATGTACACAGGCACAGAGATTACATTTACAACAATATCTAGCCTAATAGAAAGAAATATGGTATAACCCTCAGCCTTTACACAGTGACCAGACTGTACAAATGTAACTAGGTAGTAAGGCATATTTTTATAGTAAAACCAGCTTCAGTTTTAGAGATTTACAACAGTAAATTGTTGTATTATTGTTTCTCCTCACTGTTAGCTAGTAAACTTTGCAAGCTAGCGAGCTTGCTGGATATACAATACTTGTTATTTACATCTGTTTGGAATCCTATCTTGCGTCATGCGTGTAATTTTGTGAGATTGAATCATAACCGATGTCAACCCTCATCAATTATGTTACATAGCTAGCTACAGTCGCTGATGTTACACATGTTTGCGACAAGTTACAAATGCAAGGTGTGGCGCATAATGAGTTAGCAGGTGCCAGGTTAACTAGCTAGCCAATTCCAGTCATGTGCTAACATTTGCTGGTAAATCTACCTTTAGGTAGGTTGGTAACATTGTAGCTTGTAGTTTAGTAGCTAACTATATCTACAACTAAAAAGAGAAGAGGTTTTTACAATCGAGATACAAAACATTTTCTATTTTTAGTCATACTGGTAGTAAGCAACCAGATTTTTGGGGGGGATTTCTCCCCACTGTAACACAATAGTATATTAGCCAGCAATAAACAATAATGTTTTTCATTAGATAAACTACAGTTAGCTAGCTAGGTGGCTTGCAGTAACTTACTTTTCTAGGCACTGTATTTGTCATCTGCCGTCTTGGTGCTGGCATCGGCTGTTGCTGGGCTTCTAACGTTAGCTAAATCCAACTCTTTGTTTCAAATCCTCTTTGTTATATTCCGGGTGAAACGTATGGTGTGTCACCATGTAGCTAATAGACGCGCCATCGTCAAATTAGTGCCAACGAGAGGAATCACTTGAAGCCATTGAGTCTGGTTAATTATTTCGGTTTTGCCCAAAGGATTGTTCTTTAGTGTCCGCCTCCTTTAAAAAAAAACTTGGGGGAGGGATTGGGGGCCAGAGCATGAAGAACTGCCCAACAGAAGTTGTAGTCTTTGAGAGACTGAAAAAAATGTGTGTGCTTGTATATTTAGCAATGGGATCCGTCAATAGGAACATCGCTGAAACACTTCCATTGGCTCTATCGAAGAAGGAAAATCACATCTACACCCACAAAAACATGTAGTGTGATCAGTATAACATAGAGCCTTATAGTGTGATCAGTATAACATAGAGCCTTATAGTGTGATCAGTAGAGCCTTATAGTGTGATCAGTATAACATAGAGCCTTATAGTGTGATCAGTATAACGTAGAGCCATATAGTGTGATCAGTATAACATAGAGCCTTATAGTGTGATCAGTATAACATAGAGCCTTATAGTGTGATCAGTATAACATAGAGCCTTATAGTGTGATCAGTATAACATAGAGCCTTATAGTGTGATCAGTATAACATAGAGCCTTATAGTGTGATCAGTATAACATAGAGCCTTATAGTGTGATCAGTATAACATAGAGCCTTATAGTGTGATCAGTATAACATAGAGCCTTATAGTGTGATCAGTATAACATAGAGCCTTATAGTGTGATCAGTATAACATAGAGCCTTATAGTGTGATCAGTAGAGCCTTATAGTGGGATCAGTATAACATAGAGCCTTGGCGTAATGGACTACATGTATGGTTAGATCGTCCCCCCCTATCAATACATCGCATGAAGCAGTGAAGCGGCTGACCTGCCTTCCTTCTGGGCAGTAATGTGTGAAACACATCAAACTGTCCTAGAAATGCCTCAGAAATGATGAAAACAAGCCCAGAATCCCCCAGGGTGAATTTTTCCTTTAATGTTTTGTACACTCAGTGAAGATACACATAGATTGTATTTGGATTACAAATACAGTATTATTTGGGTTGTTAATTGGATTCGTTCTGACATTCGTGATTACTTGTTTCTAGTTTTTTTATTATCATTTGTGTACTTGTTTGACATTATACTGCACTTTCAGGAGCTAGTAACAAACCCATTATACTGCACTGTTAGGAGATAGTAACATACCCATTATACTGCACTGTTAGGAGATAGTAACATACCCATTATACTGCACTGTTAGGAGATAGTAACATACCCATTATACTGCACTGTTAGGAGATAGTAACATACCCATTATACTGCACTGTTAGGAGATAGTAACATACCCATTATACTGCACTGTTAGGAGATAGTAACATACCCATTAAACTGCACTGTTAGGAGATAGTAACATACCCATTATACTGCACTGTTAGGAGATAGTAACATACCCATTATACTGCACTGTTAGGAGATAGCAACATAAGCATCACTACTGACATCACACCCATAGTGACGTCTCTCTGGTTGGCAAGTCTGACATCACTAATGTAAATCTATTAATTCATTTCCCAATGACTGTATGATGCTTAACAATGAATGTTTATCGTAACATAAAAAACAGAGGTTGGTTGGGGGTTGGGGGTTGAGGGTTGGGGGTTGAGGGTTGGGGGTTGGGGTTGGGGTTGGGGGTTGGGGGTTGAGGGTTGGGGGTTGAGGGTTGGGGCTGAGGGTTGGGGCTGAGGGTTGGGGGTTGAGGGTTGTGGGTTGAGGGTTGGGGGTTGAGGGTTGAGGGTTGGGGGTTGAGGGTTGGGGGTTGAGGGGTTGGGGGTTGAGGGTTGGGGGTTGAGGGTTGGGGTTGAGGGTTGAGGGTTGGGGTTGAGGGGTGGGGGTTGAGGGTTGGGGGTTGGGGTTGAGGGGTGGGGGTTGGGGGTTGGGGGTTGAGGGGTGGGGGTGGGGGTTGGGGGTTGAGGGTTGGGGGTTGGGGTTGAGGGGTGGGGGTTGGGGTTGGGGGTTGAGGGTTGGGGGTTGGGGGTTGAGGGTTGGGGTTGAGGGGTGGGGGTTGGGGTTGGGGGTTGGGGGTTGGGGGTTGAGGGTTGGGGCTGAGGGTTGGGGGTTGAGGGTTGGGGGTTGAGGGTTGAGGGTTGGGGGTTGGGAGTTGAGGGTTGAGGGTTGGGGTTGGGGGTTGGGGGTTGAGGGTTGGGGGTTGAGGGTTGGGGGCTGAGGGGTTGGGGTTGAGGGTTGAGGGTTGGGGGTTTATTGGTTGAGGGTTGGGGGTTGAGGGTTGGGGGTTGAGGGTTGGGGGTTTATTGGTTGAGGGTTGGGGGTTGAGGGTTGGGGGTTGGGGGTTTATTGGTTGAGGGTTGGGGGTTGTGGGTTGGGGGTTGTGGGTTGGGGGCTGGGGGTTGAGGGTTGTGGGTTGGGGGTTGAGGGTTGGGGGTTTATTGGTTGAGGGTTGGGGGTTTATTGGTTGAGGGTTGGGGGTTGGGGGTTGAGTGTTGGGGGCTGAGGGTTGGGGGTTGAGGGTTGGGGGTTGAGGGTTGGGGGTTGAGGGTTGGGGGCTGAGGGTTGGGGGTTGAGGGTTAAGGGTTGAGGGTTGGGGGTTGAGGGTTGGGGGTTGAGGGTTGAGGGTTGAGGGTTGGGGGTTGGGGGTTGGGGGTTGCTCACAAAAACAACAAACAATCAAGAGCAGCAAGACCATTTCATCTTCCCAGCGTTGCTTTAAAACGCGCACATGGACACACACACACACACACACACGCAAGTCCTAGTACTGCAGCAGTTCTTGCAGCTATCAATTTAAGAGTGGAGCCATGGGAATAGTTAAGTCAGACAGACAATGGCACTCATCATTTACCCTCTGGATGTGACCCTCACACACTCTCTCTGTCTCTGTCTCTGTCTCTCTCTCTCTCTCTCTCTCTGTCTCTGTCTCTCTCTCTCATCATTTACCCTCTGGATGTGTCCCACACACACTCTCTCTGTCTCTGTCTCTCATCGTTTACCCTCTGGATGTGTCCCATACTCTGGAGGTGGCTGTATTTACTGTACCCAAGACCAAAGTCATTTTCAAAATGACCCAACTAATATTTCTAATAAAAGGAAGTCAATATTATGAGATGGTAATGAATGGTGATTCATGGAGATGGATCATAGTCATTACACTATCTACAGAGAATGAGGCGTCTTGTTGTTTAGGGATCATGTCCAGAAGGCCAGTAGTTAAATGAGAGGATAGACTATAGGCTAGAAAACCTGATGCTTGTGTAATGGATAAAAGAAACAGTGACACATACTAGAGTCCTGCACGGGTCCGGTTTTTGGAGCCCACCTGACCCACACCTGACCCACTTCATCAATTCCCGAACACCACCCGATATCAGGACAGCAAATCGACCCACCCGCATAGAATTGTTCTGAGAGCCGATCCTTTACCCGCCAAATATTTTGTTTTTATGACTCCAGAGTAGTAGGCTATTCCCTGCATGAATTATAATGTGTCTGCATGTCTATTCAACATTTGTATAAAAGGAAACCATGCCATGATTTAAGATATATATTTTTTTTTCTTCCAAAATGCGATGACTCACTCAAATCGTTTTGAGAAACAGCCTTCTAATTAGCCTTCTACTTACCTAAAAATCAAATCAAATATTATTTGTCACATGCGCCAAATACAGCAGTGAAATGCTTACTTACAAGCCCTTAACCAACAATGCAGTTTTAAGAAAAAATACCCCCAAAAAGTAAGAGAATAAATGACTAAAGAGCTATATACAGGGGGTACTATATGTAACCGATGTGAAATGGCTAGCTAGTTAGCGGTGGTGCGCGCTAATAGCGTTTCAATTGGTGACGTCACTCGGTCTGAGACCTGAAGTAGTTGTTCCCCTTGCTCTGCAAGGGCCGCGGCTTTTGTGGAGCGATGGGTAAAGACGCTTCGAGGGTGGCTGTCGTCAATGTGTGCAGAGGGTCCCTGGTTCGATCCCAGGTCGGGGCGAGGAGAGGGACGGAAGCTATACTGTTACATATAGCCAACATAATAAACTAATACCTTTACATTCAATATTGTTTAGATAATTAAATAGGTTAGGTCTAATCATGGCTTAAATAAACCATTCCCAGGATGGAATGTAGGCTGCAAAAATAGCATCCATTTATTTTGTAGTCTTCTCAAACTTTTACCAGCCGCACTGGTTTACACTTTATAGGGACTGCTTATGGTCTAATGAACTGTTAATGAACTGAATTATCCAAAACAAGTAGGCCTACCCGCTGTGTATCCATCTACCCCGTTGTTGTCCTTCCAAACTGCCGATTTCACTCGCCATGGTGATGTTGTAGTCCATACCCTTAATCATAACCTTTCTGTTTATTTCTCCGGGTTAGTCCTACGTTAGCCATTTAGCGTGAGCTAGGCTATCCGGGGGAGAGTAAACTTGTCAACGTGACGTACTCTCGCATGGGGAGAGGGACCATAAACAAATTAGAACATTTTAGCACCAAAACTAAATAAGGGCCCAGTTCTCGGGCTTCTCAATGGTTGGCTAGCAGCCTCATGTCTACCTCACCGCTCACACAATGTAACACATTAAACTCCTGGGTATTTTTTTAAAAGTCTATTATCTTGATTTAAAATGTTTTCCCGACTGGTAATGTAATTGTTCTGAACCGCGAGTCGGCCCGCAGGTTGAAGGAATGTTTTCATTCCACCCGCTAGCTGATTGTTTTGAGGCTCAACCTACCCCGGGGAATCATGGGTACACAACGTGCACACACACACACACACACACACACACACACACACACACACACACACACACACACACACACACACACACACACACACACACACACACACACACACACACATACACACACACACACACACACACACACACACACACACACACAACCCCCCCCCGGGGGAATCATGGGTACACAACGTGCACACACACACACACACACACACACACACACACACACACACACACACACAACCCCCCCCCCCCCCCCCCCCCCCCCCCCCCCGGGGAATCATGGGTACACAACGTGCACACACACATACACACACACACATACACATACACACACACACACACACACACACACACACACACACACACACACACACACACACACACACACACAAATCCTTGTCAACGGCGTGACATCACTGTCCAAGCACAAAAGGACGTATTATATAAACCCTCAGGCTAATGCTAATGCTAATGCTAATGCTATACACCTACAGACCCATATGACCTGACAGGGAGTTAGTTAACCATGGGTGGAGGAAAACAAGCCTGGCAGTCATGCAGGCCCAATTAAACCCAGTCTTAAGGCATCTGAGGAATGTTATACTCTATTATAAAGGTTTGGAATGGGAAGGACCCTTTTAGTTTGGGAAAGAAAGGACCGTTTGTGAAGGGAACACAAGGCTGTTTACTTGACATTTAGTTTACTACTGTCACATCCTGACCAGTGAAAAGGGTCATTTGCCATAGTAGTATGGTCAGGGCGTGGCAGGGGGGTTGTTTTGTGTGTTTTGGGGTTGTTTGTTTCCAGGGGAATGTGTTCTAGTTTTCATTTTCTATGTTTCGTTTTTCCAGGTTTGGCCGAGTATGGTTTCCAATCAGAGGCAGGTGTCTTTCGTTGTCTCTGATTGGAAGCCATAGGCAGCCTGTTTTCCTTTGGGTTTTGTGGGTGGTTGTTTTCCGTATAGTCTGTGTACTTTACGGAACTGTTTTGTCGTTTGGTTATTTTTGTTTAAGTGTTCTCTTAAAATAAATGAAGATGAGCAATATACACACTGCGCCTTGGTCTGTTCAAAACGACGCCTGTGACAACTACTGTTTGTGAAGGGAACACAAGGCTGTTTACTTCAGGTACATTATCCATTTTCAATGTATACGTTTATAAAACATGTAGCCGTAGATTGGCACTCAAAAGAAAACAACAGTAAGAAATACAGAGTATAAGTTAATAAATAAAATAAATTCAGTATAACCAGGAAAGAAAACAAAAAAGCAGTGCCTTCAGAAAGTATTCATACCCCTTGACCTATTCCACTGTTGTGTTACAGCCTGAATTCAAAATGGATTAAAACAAATTCTCACCCATCTACACACACTATCCCATAACGACAAAGTGAAAGCATATTTTTAGAAATTTTGGCAAATATATTGAAAATTAAATAGCTTAAATATCTAATTTACATAAGTAGTCACATCCCTGAGTCAATACATGTTAGAATCACCTTTGGCAGTGATTACAGCTGTGAGTCTTTCTGGGTAAGTCTCTAAGAGCTTTGCACACCTGGATTGTACAATATGTGCACATTATTATTTGTTTTAATTCTTCAAGCTCTGTCAAGTTGATTGTTGATCCTTGCTAGACAACCATTTTCAAGTCTTGCCATAGATTTTCAAGCCGCTTTAAGTCAAAACTTTAAATAGGCCGCTCAGGAACATTCAATGTTGTCTTGGTAAACAACTTCAGTGTAGATTTGGCCTTGTGTTTTAGGTTATTGTCCAACTGAAAGGTGAATTCATCTCCCAGTGTCTGGTGGAAAGCAAACTGTACCAGGTTTTTCTCTAGGACTTTGCCTGTTCTTATAACCGTATTCCGATTATTTTTATCCTAAAAACTCCTTAGTCCTTGCCAATAAACAAGCATACCCATAACATGAACAAAATGATGCCGACAGAGAGGGCTGCCTCGCTTCTAGTCCTTAGGAAACTTTGCAGTATTTTTTATTTTTTTTGTGTATTATTTCTTACATCGTTACCCCAGGAAATCTTAAGTCTTATTACGTACAGCCGAGAAGAACTATTAGATGTCAGAGAGACGTCAACTTACCAACATTACGACCAGGAATACGACTTTTCCAAAGCGGATCTTTTGTCCAAACTACCCAGGGCATTTGAGCTGATTCCAGAGGCTGACCCAAAACAACAACGCCAACAGAGAAGAGGTAGACGGAGCGGGAATGTTTCATGATTAACGACTCATGGTGTAATTGTAACAACGTACAGGAACTCCGGTCCTTTTGTTAACCTGACCTAGAATTCCTTACAATCAAATGCCGACCGTATTATCTCCCAAGAGAATTCTCCTCGGTTATTGTCACAGCCATGTATATCCCCCCTCAACCCGATAGCACGACGGCCCTCAAGGAACTTCACTGGACTTCATGAAAACTGGAAACCACATATCCTGAGGCTGCATTTATTGTAGCTGGATATTTTAACAAAGTAAATTTGAGAACAGGGCTACCTAAATTCTATCAGCATATTGACTGTAGTATGCGTGCTGGCAAAACTCTGGATCACTGCTACTCTAACTTGCGTGATGCATACAAGGCCCTCCCCCGCACTCCCTTTGGCAAATCTGACCACGACTCCATTTTGCTCCTCTCTTCCTATAGAAAATATAGAAAACTTCCTATAGAAAATAATAACATGAGTTTCATATTGTACAAGTTGTATATGTAGACCCTCCCCGTTTAGGCTCTTTTGCTTCTGTTTTGTTCCTAGTGAATATGACCGAGCAACCAATCAGGTCATCAGCAACATTCAGATGGCCTCCAGCCAAAATGACATTTACCTGATTACTGCCTGATTACTGCCTGATTACTGCCTGATTACTGCCTGCTTACTGCCTGATTACTGCCTGATTACTGCCTGCTTACTGCCTGATTACTGCCTGATTACTGCTTGATTACTGCCTGATTACTGCCTGATTACTGCCTGCTTACTGCCTGATTACTGCACAATTCAACTCAATTTGACATCTCTATGGAAACTTGTTTTCCTATTTACTAGCAGTAATGCACTTGGTCAGAGCTGTTGTTACCAAACGAGCAGAACCCACAACTCTTGGAATGCAGGCTAGGTTCTGGGTTAGAGAGATACTTCAGGGTTAACTCCTAAACAGCTAGAGATACTTCAGGGTTAACTCCTAAACAGCTAGGTTCTGGGTTAAAGAGATACTTCAGGGTTAACTCCTAAACAGCTAGGTTCTGGGTTAGAGAGATACTTCAGGGTTAACTCCTAAACAGCTAGGTTCTGGGTTAAAGAGATACTTCAGGATTAACTCCAAAACAGCTAGGTTCTGGGTTAGAGAGATACTTCAGGGTTAACTCCTAAACAGCTAGGTTCTGGGTTAGAGAGATACATCAGGGTTAACTCCTAAACAGCTAGGTTCTGGGTTAAAGAGACACTTCAGGGTTAAATCCTAAACAGCTAGAGATACTTCAGGGTTAACTCCTCAACAGCTAGGTTCTGGGTTAGAGAGATACTTCAGGGTTAACTCCAAAACAGCTAGGTTCCACTTCCTCAGACTCAGATGAACTTGTAGATGCCATTTTTAATGTCTCTGTATCCAGTACGAAAGAAGTTAAAGGTTGTTTTGCGAGCCAATGCTAACTAGCATGAGGGAAATGACTCTGGGGAAGTAGATATGGGACCTCATTGCCAAAATCCCATAGTATCTCTTTAAATAAACATCTCTAGGTCGCATCTCAATTGTCTTGTGTTTTCTTCCACTACTCTCTCAATGTTAAATAAACAGACACTACACTCTATTACCATTTAATGAAATCTACCTCCAACATCAACAATACAGAGTAGGGACCCCTCTATGTGTCATAATTAGACAGACAGAAGTCATTTTGCTGATATCGTTCATTACGATAAGTAACCTATACTAGAGAAAAGTCAAGTGAAAAATTTGTCTCTCTCATCTGACTAGAGAGCTCTTTGGCAACGCCCTTGTTAAGGTCAACGACATCAGGAACTTTACCCAGTACAACGACATTTCAGCCAAAAACCTGGTTTCCTCTGCCAGCAGGATGTTCCAGCAAGACAATGTCCCCCACAAGCACACGTCACAATACACAAAGTAATGGTTCATTGGCAACAAAAAAAATCAGCATTTTGCAATGGCCACCTGTCTCCGGACATGAACCCCATTGGACACCTGTCTCCTTGACATGAACCCCATTGGCCACCTGTCTCCGGACATGAACCCCATTGGCCACCTGTCTCCTTGACATGAACCCCATTGGCAACCTGTCTCCGGACATGAACCCCATTGGCCACCTGTCTCCTTGACATGAACCCCATTGGCAACCTGTCTCCGGACATGAACCCCATTGGCCACCTGTCTCCTTGACATGAACCCCATTGGCCACCTGTCTCCTTGACATGAACCCCATTGGCCACCTGTCTCCGGACATGAACCCCATTGGCCACCTGTCTCCGGACATGAACCCCATTGGCTACCTGTCTCCGGACATGAACCCCATTGGCCACCTGTCTCCGGATATGAACCCCATTGGCTACCTGTCTCCGGATATGAACCCCATTGGCCACCTGTCTCCGGACATGAACCCCATTGGCCACCTGTCTCCGGACATGAACCCCATTGGCCACCTGTCTCCTTGACATGAACCCCATTGGCTACCTGTCTCCGGACATGAACCCCATTGGCTACCTGTCTCCGGACATGAACCCCATTGGCCACCTGTCTCCTTGACATGAACCCCATTGGCCACCTGTCTCCGGACATGAACCCCATTGGCCACCTGTCTCCGGACATGAACCCCATTGGCCACCTGTCTCCGGACATGAACCCCATTGGCTACCTGTCTCCGGCTATGAACCCCATTGGCCACCTGTCTCCGGATATGAACCCCATTGGCTACCTGTCTCTGGATATGAACCCCATTGGCCACCTGTCTCCGGACATGAACCCCATTGGCCACCTGTCTCCGGACATGAACCCCATTGGCCACCTGTCTCCTTGACATGAACCCCATTGGCTACCTGTCTCCGGACATGAACCCCATTGGCTACCTGTCTCCGGACATGAACCCCATTGGCCACCTGTCTCCTTGACATGAACCCCATTGGCCACCTGTCTCCGGACATGAACCCCATTGGCTACCTGTCTCCGGACATGAACCCCATTGGCTACCTGTCTCCTTGACATGAACCCCATTGGCTACCTGTCTCCGGACATGAACCCCATTGGCTACATGTCTCCGGACATGAACCCCATTGGCCACCTGTCTCTGGACATGAACCCCATTGGCCACCTGTCTCCGGACATGAACCCCATTGGCCACCTGTCTCCTTGACATGAACCCCATTGGCTACCTGTCTCCTTGACATGAACCCCATTGGCCACCTGTCTCCGGACATGAACCCCATTGGCCACCTGTCTCCTTGACATGAACCCCATTGGCCACCTGTCTCCGGACATGAACCCCATTGGCTACCTGTCTCCTTGACATGAACCCCATTGGCTACCTGTCTCCGGACATGAACCCCATTGGCCACCTGTCTCCGGACATGAACCCCATTGGCCACCTGTCTCCGGACATGAACCCCATTGGCCACCTGTCTCCAGACATGAACCCCATTGGCCACCTGTCTCCGGACATGAACCCCATTGGCCCCCTGTCTCCGGACATGAACCCCATTGGCCACCTGTCTCCGGATATGAACCCCATTGGCTACCTGTCTCCGGACATGAACCCCATTGGCCACCTGTCTCCGGACATGAACCCCATTGGCCACCTGTCTCCGGACATGAACCCCATTGGCCACCTGTCTCCGGACATGAAACCCATTGGCCACCTGTCTCCGGATATGAACCCCATTGGCTACCTGTCTCCGGACATGAAACCCATTGGCTACCTGTCTCCGGATATGAACCCCATTGGCTACCTGTCTCCGGACATGAACCCCATTGGCTACCTGTCTCCGGACATGAATCCCATTGGCCACCTGTCTCCGGATATGAAACCCATTGGCCACCTGTCTCCGGACATGAATCCCATTGGCCACCTGTCTCCGGATATGAAACCCATTGGCTACCTGTCTCCGGATATGAATCCCATTGGCCACCTGTCTCCGGACATGAACCCCATTGGCCACCTGTCTCCGGACATGAACCCCATTGGCTACCTGTCTCCGGACATGAACCCCATTGGCCACCTGTCTCCGGACATGAACCCCATTGGCCACCTGTCTCCGGACATGAACCCCATTGGCTACCTGTCTCCTGATATGAACCCCATTGGCTACCTGTCTCCGGACATCAACCCCATTGGCTACCTGTCTCCGGACATGAACCCCATTGGCTACCTGTCTCCGGATATGAACCCCATTGGCTACCTGTCTCCGGATATGAACTCCATTGGCTACCTGTCTCCGGACATGAACCCCATTGGCTACCTGTCTCCGGATATGAACCCCATTGGCTACCTGTCTCCGGATATGAACCCCATTGGCTACCTGTCTCCGGATATGAACCCCATTGGCTACCTGTCTCCGGACATGAACCCCATTGGCTACCTGTCTCCGGATATGAACCCCATTGGCTACCTGTCTCCGGACATGAACCCCATTGAAAAGCTGTGGTTTCAATTGAAGAGGGCAGTCCATAAGAGTAGATGAAGGATTCTATAAGCAGGGCTGGTCTAAGATCCCTCTCAATGTGTATCTCCAACTCCTAAACCATTCCATAAACATCTCAGTGCTGTTATCCTCACCAGGTGAGGTATTGGCAGATATTGAAAACAGGGGTGTCCATTTTGAACCCTACCTTTATTAAAAAATATTTTTTTTGGATTACTCAATATTTTTTTCTAAGCAATTATTAGTCTAAAATAAAAATACATTTTTTTTTTTGCATACTATATAGCTCAGTATTTGAATTATTTACTTTACAGTCATTTTTGCTCATCTTTATCAAGGGTTTCAGACCCCACTGTAATAGTTCCCTGCTCTCCTACACTCTCTGTGGTACTGAATGACCTGAACTCTAGAAATCCAAGATGAGGGCTGTTTTCTCTTTTTCTACTCCCCCTCTGTTCCCCTCGCTCAGTCCCTCCCCCTCTGTTCCCCTCGCTCAGTCCCTCCCCCTCTGTTCCCCTCGCTCGGTCCCTCCCCCTCTGTTCCCCTCGCTCAGTCCCTCCCCCTCTGTTCCCCTCGCTCGGTCCCTCCCCCTCTGTTCCCCTCGCTCTGTTCCTCCCCTCTGTTCCCCTCGCTCGGTCCCTCCCCCTCTGTTCCCCTCGCTCTGTTCCTCCCCCTCTGTTCCCCTCGCTCGGTCCCTCCCCCTCTGTTCCCCTCGCTCAGTCCCTCCCCTCTCTGTTCCCCTCGCTCGGTCCCTCCCCCTCTGTTCCCCTCGCTCCCCTCTGTTCCCCTCGCTCTGTTCCTCCCCTCTGTTCCCCTCGCTCCCCTCTGTTCCTCCCTCCCCTCTGTTCCTCCCTCCCCTCTGTTCCTCCCTCCTCTCTGTTCCCCTCGCTCGGCTGACTGCCTCCCTGCCAGCTGCCTTTACAGTAGGCTAAACAGTAGCTGGACCAAGACAACACTCCTGAGTCCTGTCCTTCTACACAACACAAACACTCCTGAGTCCTGTCCTGTCCCTCTACACAACACAAACACTCCTGAGTCCTGTCCTTCTACACAACACAAACACTCCTGAGTCCTGTCCTTCTACACAACACAAACACTCCTGAGTCCTGTCCTGTCCCTCTACACAACACAAACACTCCTGAGTCCTGTCCTTCTAGGAGAAACACAAAGGGGATACTCTTCAGTCCTCCTAACCTCCTCCAGGGAAACAAACACCCTCCTCCACATTTACACATCAATCGTGGATGAAGCAAAGCACCACTCGGAGAGAAGAGAGTAGAGAGAGGAGAGGAGAGAGAGGAGAGAGGAGAGTAGAGAGAGGAGAGGAGAGTAGAGAGAGGAGAGGAGAGTAGGGAGAGGAGAGGGGGGAGTAGAGAGAGGAGAGTAGGGAGAGGAGAGGAGAGAGAGGAGAGAGGAGAGGAGAGTAGGGAGAGGAGAGGGGAGTAGAGAGAGGAGAGGAGAGAGAGGAGAGAGGAGAGTAGAGAGAGGAGAGAGGAGAGTAGGGAGAGGAGAGGAGAGTAGAGAGAGGAGAGGAGAGTAGGGAGAGGAGAGGGGGGAGTAGAGAGAGGAGAGTAGGGAGAGGAGAGGAGAGAGAGGAGAGAGGAGAGGAGAGTAGGGAGAGGAGAGGGGAGTAGAGAGAGGAGAGGAGAGAGAGGAGAGAGGAGAGTAGAGAGAGGAGAGAGGAGAGTAGAGAGAGGAGAGTAGGGAGAGGAGAGGAGAGAGAGGAGAGGAGAGGAGAGTAGGGAGAGGAGAGGGGGGAGTAGAGAGAGGAGAGTAGAGAGAGGAGAGGAGAGGAGAGAGAGGAGAGGAGAGTAGAGAGAGGAGAGTAGGGAGAGGAGAGGAGAGGAGAGGAGAGGAGAGGAGAGGAGAGGAGAGGAGAGGAGAGGAGAGGAGAGAGAGGGAGAGGAGAGTAGAGAGAGGAGAGAGGAGAGAGAGGAGAGAGAGGAGAGGAGAGAGAGGAGAGTAGGGAGAGGAGAGGAGAGAGAGGAGAGGAGAGGAGAGTAGGGAGAGGAGAGGAGAGTAGAGAGAGGAGAGTAGGGAGAGGAGAGGAGAGAGAGGAGAGGAGAGGAGAGTAGGGAGAGGAGAGGAGAGAGAGGAGAGAGGAGAGGAGAGAGGGGAGTAGAGAGAGGAGAGTAGAGAGAGAGAGAGGAGAGTAGGGAGAGGAGAGTAGGGAGAGGAGAGGAGAGTAGAGAGAGGAGAGGAGAGTAGAGAGAGGAGAGTAGGGAGAGGAGAGGAGAGTAGAGAGAGGAGAGGAGAGTAGAGAGAGGAGAGTAGGGAGAGGAGAGGAGAGGAGAGAGAGGAGAGGAGAGGAGAGTAGGGAGAGGAGAGGGGGGAGTAGAGAGAGGAGAGTAGGGAGAGGAGAGGGGAGTAGAGAGAGGAGAGGAGAGTAGAGAGAGGAGAGTAGAGATTAGAGAGTGGAGTAGAGAGGGGAGATTAGAGAGTAGAGAGGGGAGAGTAGAGATTAGAGAGTGGAGTAGAGAGGAGAGTAGAGAGGGGAGAATAGAGAGTGGAGGGGAGAGTAGAGATTAGAGAGAGTAGAGAATGGAGAGTAGAGAGTAGAGAAGGGAGATTAGAGAGGGGAGGGGAGAGTAGAGAGTAGAGAGTAGAGAGCAGAGAGGGGAGAGTAGAGTAGAGAGCAGAGAGGGGAGAGTAGAGAGGGGAGAGTAGAGAGGGAGAGTAGAGAGGGGAGAGTAGAGAGGGGAGAGGGGAGAGTAGAGAGGGGAGAGGGGAGAGTAGAGAGGGAGAGTAGAGAGGGAAGAGTAGAGAGTAGAGAGGGGAGAGTAGAGAGGGGAGAGTAGAGAGGGGAGAGGGGAGAGTAGAGAGGGGAGAGGGGAGAGTAGAGAGGGGAGAGTAGAGAGGGGAGAGTAGAGAGGGGAGAGGGGAGAGAGTAGAGAGGGGAGAGGGGAGAGTAGAGAGGGGAGAGTAGAGAGGGGAGAGTAGAGAGGGGAGAGTAGAGAGGGGAGAGTAGAGAGGGGAGAGGGGAGAGTAGAGAGGGGAGAGTAGAGAGGGGAGAGAAGAGTAGAGAAGGGAGATTATAGAGAGGGGAGAGTAGAGAAGGGAGATTAGAGAGGGGAGAGTAGAGAGTAGTAGGGAAGTTAGAGAGCAGAGAGGGGAGAGTAGAGAGGGAGAGTAGAGAGGGGAGAGAAGAGTAGAGAAGGGAGATTATAGAGAGGGGAGAGTAGAGAAGGGAGATTAGAGAGGGGAGAGTAGAGAGTAGTAGGGAAGTTAGAGAGCAGAGAGGGGAGAGTAGAAGGAAGAGTAGAAGGGAGAGTAGGGAGTAGAGTGTAAAGAGGGGAGAGTATAGAGGGGAGAGTAGAGAGTAGGTACTATAGATGGTGGTATGTTTTAGGCTGGTTTCTTCTAGGGTGACAAGGTATCTATTTTACTGAGATCTCTCCATGTCTATCAAATCTCTGTCTTTCAATTTCAATCTCCCTCTATATCTCTCTCCCTCTATATCTCTCTTTCTATACCTCTCTATAGAGCTCTCTCCCTCTATATCTCTCTCTCTATATAGCTCTCTCCCTCTATATCTCTTTCTATCTCTCTTTCTATATCTCTCTCCCTCTATATCTCTCTCTATCTCTCTTTCTATATCTCTCTCCCTCTATATCTCTCTCTATCTCTCTTTCTATATCTCTCTCCCTCTACATCTCTCTTTCTATATCTCTCTATATATCTCTCTCTCTATCTCTCTCCCTCTACATCTCTCTCTCTATCTCTCTCCCTCCACATCTCTCTCTATATTTCTCTCTCTCTCTATCTCTCTCCCTCTATCTCTCTCTCCCTCTATATCTCTTTCTATCTCTCTCTCCCTCTACATCTCTCTCTATATCTCTCTCCCTCTACATCTCTCTCTATCTCTCTCCCTCTATATCTCTCTCCCTCTACATCTCTCTCTCTATCTCTCTCCCTCTATATCTCTCTCTATCTCTCTTTCTATATTTCTCTCCCTCTATATCTCTCTTTCTATATCTCTCTATATATCTCTCTCTCTATATCTCTCTCTATCTCTCTCTATATCTCTCTCCCTCTATCTCTCTCTCTCTCTCTATATCTCTCCCTCCACATCTCTCTCTATATCTCTCTCTATCTCTCTCCCTCTATATCTCTCTCCCTCTATATCTCTCTCTCTATATCTCTCTCCTTCTATATCTCTCTCTATCTCTCTCCCTCTATATCTCTCTCTCTATCTCTCTCCCTCTCTTTCTCTCTCCCTCTACCTCTCTCTCCCTCTACATCTCTCTCTATATCTCTCTCCTTCTTTATCTCTCTCCCTCTACATCTCTCTCTCTATCTCTCTCCCTCTATATCTCTCTCCTTCTATATCTCTCTCTCTATCTCTCTCCCTCTACATCTCTCTCTCTATCTCTCTCCCTCTATATCTCTCCCTCTATATCTCTCTCCCTCTACATCTCTCTATATATCACTCTCCCTCTACATCTCTCTCTATATCTCTCTCCCTCTACATCTCTCTCTATATCTCTCTCCCTCTACATCTCTCTCTATATCTCTCTCCCTCTACATCTCTCTCTATATCTCTCTCCCTCAATATATCTCCCTCTATATCTCTCTCCCTCTACATCTCTCTCTATATCTCTCTCCCTCTACATCTCTCTCTCTATCTCTCTCCCTCTACATCTCTCTGTCCACATCTCTCTCTATATCTCTCTGCATCTTAAAGCATCTATAGCCACTCAGGGGAGGGAGCCAGACAGACAGCTCTAGCTATATGGGCAGAGATGCTATAGATAAGATAAGAGATGTCCTAATACTGTATAGCCCTACTGGATAGCTCTACTGTATAGCCCTACTCTATAGCCCTACTGTATAGCCCTACTGTATAGCCCTATTGTATAGCCCTACTGTATAGCCCTACTCTATAGCCCTACTGTATAGCCCTACTGTATAGCCCTACTATATAGCCCTACTCTATAGCCCTACTGTATAGACCTACTCTATAGCCCTACTGTATAGCCCTACTGTATAGCCCTACTATATAGCCCTACTCTATAGCTCTACTGTATAGCCCTACTCTATAGCCCTACTGTATAGCCCTACTGTATAGCCCTACTCTATAGCCCTACTGTATAGCCCTACTCTATAGCTCTACTGTATAGCCCTACTGTATAGCCCTACTATATAGCCCTACTCTATAGCCCTACTGTATAGCCCTACTGTATAGCCCTACTGTATAGCCCTACTCTATAGCCCTACTGTATAACCCTGCAGTATAGCCCTACTATATAGCCTGACTGTAGAGCCCTACTGTATAGCCCTACTCTATAGCCCTACTGTATAACCCTGCTGTATAGCCCTACTGTATAGCCCTACTGTATAGCCCTACTGTATAGCCCTACTGTAGAGCCCTACTGTATAGTCTACTGTATAGCCCTACTGTATAGTCTACTGTATAGCCCTACTGTATAGCCCTACTGTATAGCCCTACTCTATAGCCCTACTGTATAACCCTGCTGTATAGCCCTACTGTATAGCCCTACTGTATAGCCTACTGTATAACCCTGCTGTATAGTCTACTGTATAGCCCTACTGTATAGCCCTACTGTATAGTCTACTGTATAGTCTACTGTATAGCCCTACTGTATAGCCCTACTCTATAGCCCTACTGTATAACCCTGCTGTATAGCCCTACTGTATAGCCCTACTGTATAGACCTACTGTATAGCTCTACTGTATAACCCTACTGTATAGCCCTACTGTATAGTCTACTGTATAGTCTACTGTATAGCCCTACTGTATAGCCCTACTGTATAGCCCTACTGTATAGCTCTACTGTATAGCCCTACTGTATAGCCCTACTGTATAGCTCTACTGTATAGCCCTACTGTATAGCCCTACTGTATAGGCCTACTGTATAACCCTACTATATAGTCTACTGTATAGCCCCACTGTATAGCCCTACTGTATAGCCCTACTGTATAGCCCTACTGTATAGCTCTACTGTATAGTCTACTGTATAGCCCTACTGTATAGCCCTACTCTATAGCCCTACTATATAGCCCTACTGTATAGCCCTACTGTATAGCTCTACTGTATAGCCCTACTGTATAGTCTACTGTATAGCCCTACTGTACAGTCCTACTGTATAGTCTACTGTATAGTCTACTGTATAGCCCTACTGTATAGCCCTACTGTATAGTCTACTGTATAGCCCTACTGTACAGTCCTACTGTATAGTCTACTGTATAGTCTACTGTATAGCACTACTGTATATCCCTACTGTATAGCCCTACTGTATATCCCTACTGAATAGCCCTACTGTATAGCCCTACTGTATAGCCCTACTATAGTCTACTGTATAGCCCTACTATAGTCTACTGTATAGTCTACTGTATAGCCCTACTATAGTCTACTGTATATCCCTACTGTATAGCCCTACTATAGTCTACTGTATAGCCCTACTATAGCCCTACTGTATAGCCCTACTATAGTCTACTGTATAACCCTACTATAGTCTACTGTATAGTCTACTGTATAGCCCTACTATAGTCTACTGTATATCCCTACTGTATAGCCCTACTATAGTCTACTGTATAGCCCTACTATAGCCCTACTGTATAGCCCTACTATAGTCTACTGTATAACCCTACTATAGTCTACTGTATAGCCCTACTATAGTCTACTGTATAGCCCTACTATAGTCTACTGTATAGTCTACTGTATAGTCTACTGTATAGCCCTACTGTATAGCCCTACTATAGTCTACTGTATAGCCCTACTATATAGTCTACTGTATAGGCTACTGTATAGCCCTACTGTATAACCCTACTGTATGGGCTACTGTATAGCCCTACTGTATAGCCCTACTGTATAGCCCTACTGTATAGCCCTACTGTATAGGCCTACTGTATTACCCAACTATAGCCTACTATATAACCCTACGATATATCTCTACTGTATAGCCCAACTGTATAGCCCTACTGTATAGTCTACTGTAGTGTCCACTGTATAGCCCTACTGTATAGCCCTACTGTATAGCTCTACTGTATAGCCCTACTGTATAGCCCTACTGAATAGCACTACTGTATAGCCCTACTGTATAGCCCTACTGTATAGCCCTACTGTATAGCCTAATGTATAGCCCTACTGTATAGCCCTACTGTATAGCCCTACTGTAGAGCCCTACTGTATAGCCTACTGTAGAGCCCTACTGTATAGCCTAATGTATAGCCCTAATGTATAGCCCTACTGTATAGTCTACTGTATAGCCCTACTGTATAGCCCTACTATATAGCCCTACTGTATAGTCTACTGTATAGCCCTACTGTATAGGCTACTGTATAGTCTACTGTATAGGTCTACTGTATAGTCTACTATATAGTCCTACTGTATAGCCCTACTAAATAGCACTACTGTATAGTCTACTGTATAGCCTACTGTATAGGCTACTGTATAGTCTACTGTATAGCCCTACTGTATAGTCTACTGTATAGTCCTACTGTATAGCCCTACTGTACAGCCCTACTGTACAACCCTACTGTATAGCCTACTATTGTCTACTGTATAGCCCTACTGTATATTCTACTGTATAGTCTACTGTATAGCCCTACTGTATAGCCCTACTGTATAGCCCTACTATACAGCCCTACTGTATAGTCTACTGTATAGCCCTACTGTATAGCCCTACTGTACAGCCCTACTATACAGCTCTACTGTATAGCCCTACTGTATAGCCTAATGTATAGCCCTACTGTATAGCCTAATGTATAGCTCTACTGTATAGCCCTACTATTGTCTACTGTATAGCCCTACTATATGGCCCTACTGTATAGCCCTACTGTATAGCCCTACTGTATAGCCCTACTATTGTCTACTGTATAGCTCTACTGTATAGCCCAACTGTATAGCCCTACTGTACAGCCTACTGTATAGCCCTACTGTACTGCTCTACTGTTTAGCCATAGTGTATAGCCCTACTGTATAGCCCTACTCTATAGCCCTACTATATAGCCTACTGTACTGCTCCACTGTTTAGCCACAGTGTATAGCCCTACTGTATAGCCCTACTGTGTAGCCCTACTATATAGCCTACTGTATCAACCTACTGTATTGTCTACTGTATAGCCTACTGTATAGCCCTACTGTATAGCCCTACTGTATAGCCCTACTATATAGCCTACTGTATCGACCTACTGTATTGTCTACTATATAGCCTACTGTATAGCCCTACTGCATAGCCTTACTGTATAGCCCTACTGTATAGCCCTACTGTATAGCCCTACTGTGTAGCCCTACTATATAGCCTACTGTATTGACCTAATCTATTGTCTACTGTATAGCCCTACTGTATAGCCCTACTGTATAGTCTACTGTACAGCCCTACTGTATAGCTCTACTATATAGCCCTACTGTATAGCCCTACTGTATAGCCCTACTGTATAGCCCTAGTGTATAGCCCTACTGTATAGCCCTACTATATAGCCCTACTGTATAGCCGTACTGTATAGCCCTACTCTATATCCCTACTGTATAGCCCTACTATATAGCCCTACTGTATAGCCTTACTGTATAGCCCTACTGTATAGCCCTACTATATAGCCCTAGTGTATAGCCCTACTGTATAGCCCTACTCTATAGCCCTACTGTATAGCCCAACTGTATAGCCCTACTATATAGCCCTACTGTATAGTCTACTATAGTCTACTGTATAGTCTACTGTATAGTCTACTGTATAGCCCTACTATATAGTCTACTGTATAGCCCTACTGTATAACCCTACTGTATAGGCTACTGTTTAGTCTACTGTATAGCCCTACTCTATAACCCTACTGTATAGGCTACTGTATAGTCTACTGTATAGACTTAGTGTATAGCCCTACTGTATAACCCTACTGTATAGGCTACTGTATAGTCTACTGTATAGCCCTACTGTATAGCCCTACTGTATAGTCTACTGTATAGCCCTACTGTATAGTCTATTGTATAGCCCTACTGTATAACCCTACTGTATATGCTACTGTATAGTCTACTGTATAGCCTTAGTGTATAGCTCTACTGTATAGCCCTACTATATAGTCTACTGTATAGTCTACTGTATAGCCCTACTGTATAGCCCTACTGTATAGCCCTACTGTATAGTCTACTGTAGTGTCCACTGTATAGCCTAATGTATAGGTCTACTGTGTAGCCTACTGTATAGCCCTACTGTATAGCCCTACTATATAGCCCTAGTGTATAGCCCTACTGTATAGCCCTACTATATAGCCCTACTGTATTGCTCCACTGTTTAGCCATGCTGTATAGCCCTACTGTATAGCCCTACTATATAGTCTACTGTATAGCCCTACTGTATAGCCCTACTGTATAGCTCTACTATAACGCCCTACTATATAGCCCTACTGTATAGCCCTACTGTATAGTCCTACTATATAGTCTACTGTATAGCCTACTGTATAGCCCTACTGTATTGCTCCACTGTATAGTCCTACTATATAGTCTACTGTATAGCTCTACTGTATAGCCCTACTATATAGCCCACTGTATAGCCTTAGTGTATAGCTCTACTGTATAGCCTACTATATAGTCTACTGTATAGTCTACTGTATAGCCCTACTGTATAGCCCTACTGTATAGCCCTACTGTATAGTCTACTGTAGTGTCCACTGTATAGTCTAATGTATAGGTCTACTGTGTAGCCTATTGTATAGCCCTACTGTATAGCCCTACTATATAGCCCTAGTGTATAGCCCTACTGTATAGCCCTACTATATAGCCCTACTGTATTGCTCCACTGTTTAGCCATACTGTATAGCCCTACTGTATAGCCCTACTATATAGTCTACTGTATAGCCCTACTGTATAGCCCTACTGTATAGCTCTACTATAACGCCCTACTATATAGCCCTACTGTATAGCCCTACTGTATAGCCCTACTGTATAGCTCTACTATAACGCCCTACTATATAGCCCTACTGTATAGTCTACTGTATAGCCCTACTGTATAGTCCTACTATATAGTCTACTGTATGGCTCTACTGTATAGCCCTACTGTATTGCTCCACTGTATAGTCCTACTATATAGTCTACTGTATAGCCCTACTGTATAGCCCTACTATATAGCCTACTGTATAGCCCTACTGTATAGCCCTACTATATAGTCTACTGTATAGCCCTACAGTATTGCTCCACTGTATAGCTCTATTGTATAGCCCTACTGTATAGCTCTACTGTCTAGCCCTACTGTATAGTCTACTATACCCTACTGTATTGCTCCACTGTATAGCCGTAGCATTGCTGTTACTGTACTGTCATCCCTGTTGCTCTAATGTCATGGATGTGTAACAGATATAAACAGTAGATGTGTAACAGATATAAACAGTGGATGTGTAACAGATATAAACAGTAGATGTGTAACAGATAAACAGTAGATGTGTAACAGTGGATGTGTAACAGATATAAACAGTAGATGTGTAACAGATAAACAGTAGATGTGTAACAGATAAACAGTAGATGTGTAACAGATAAAAACAGTGGATTCGTAACAGATATAAACAGTGGATGTGTAACAGATATAAACAGTAGATGTGTAACAGATATAAACAGTAGATGTGTAACAGATATAAACAGTGGATGTGTAACAGTGGATGTGTAACAGATATAAACAGTAGATGTGTAACAGATATAAACAGTAGATGTGTAACAGATATAAACAGTAGATGTGTAACAGATATAAACAGTGGATGTGTAACAGATATAAACAGTGGATGTGTAACAGATATAAACAGTAGATCTGTAACAGATAAACAGTAGATGTGTAACAGATAAACAGTAGATGTGTAACAGATATAAACAGTAGATGTGTAACAGATATAAACAGTGGATGTGTAACAGATAAACAGTGGATGTGTAACAGATATCAACAGTAGATGTGTAACAGATATAAACAGTGGATGTGTAACAGATTAACAGTAGATGTGTAACAGATATAAACAGTAGATGTGTAACAGATATAAACAGTGGATGTGTAACAGATAAACAGTAGATGTGTAACAGATATAAACAGTAGATGTGTAACAGATAAACAGTTGATGTGTAGCAGATATAAAACAGTAGATGTGTAACAGATATAAACAGTGGATGTGTAACAGTGGATGTGTAACAGATATAAACAGTAGATGTGTAACAGATATAAACAGTGGATGTGTAACAGATATAAACAGTAGATCTGTAACAGTGGATGTATAACAGATATAAACAGTAGATGTGTAACAGATATAAACAGTAGATGTGTAACAGATATAAACAGTGGATGTGTAACAGATATAAAACAGTAGATCTGTAACAGATAAACAGTAGATGTGTAACAGATAAACAGTAGATGTGTAACAGATATAAACAGTAGATGTGTAACAGATATAAACAGTGGATGTGTAACAGTGGATGTGTAACAGATATAAACAGTAGATGTGTAACAGATATAAACAGTAGATGTGTAACAGATATAAACAGTAGATGTGTAACAGATATAAACAGTGGATGTGTAACAGATATAAACAGTGGATGTGTAACAGATATAAACAGTAGATGTGTAACAGATATAAACAGTAGATGTGTAACAGATATAAACAGTGGATGTGTAACAGTGGATGTGTAACAGATATAAACAGTAGATGTGTAACAGATATAAACAGTAGATGTGTAACAGATATAAACAGTAGATGTGTAACAGATATAAACAGTGGATGTGTAACAGTGGATGTGTAACAGATATAAACAGTAGATCTGTAACAGATAAACAGTAGATGTGTAACAGATAAACAGTAGATGTGTAACAGATATAAACAGTAGATGTGTAACAGATATAAACAGTGGATGTGTAACAGATAAACAGTGGATGTGTAACAGATATAAACAGTAGATGTGTAACAGATATAAACAGTGGATGTGTAACAGATTAACAGTAGATGTGTAACAGATATAAACAGTAGATGTGTAACAGATATAAACAGTGGATGTGTAACAGATAAACAGTAGATGTGTAACAGATATAAACAGTAGATGTGTAACAGATAAACAGTAGATGTGTAGCAGATATAAAACAGTAGATGTGTAACAGATATAAACAGTGGATGTGTAACAGTGGATGTGTAACAGATATAAACAGTAGATGTGTAACAGATATAAACAGTGGATGTGTAACAGATATAAACAGTAGATCTGTAACAGTGGATGTATAACAGATATAAACAGTAGATGTGTAACAGATATAAACAGTAGATGTGTAACAGATATAAACAGTGGATGTGTAACAGATATAAAACAGTAGATCTGTAACAGATAAACAGTAGATGTGTAACAGATAAACAGTAGATGTGTAACAGATATAAACAGTAGATGTGTAACAGATATAAACAGTGGATGTGTAACAGATAAACATGGATGTGTAACAGATATAAACAGTAGATGTGTAACAGATATAAACAGTGGATGTGTAACAGATAAACAGTAGATGTGTAACAGATATAAACAGTAGATGTGTAACAGATATAAACAGTGGATGTGTAACAGATAAACAGTAGATGTGTAACAGATATAAACAGTAGATGTGTAACAGATAAACAGTAGATGTGTAACAGATATAAAACAGTAGATGTGTAACAGATATAAACAGTGGATGTTTAACAGTGGATGTGTAACAGATATAAACAGTAGATGTGTAACAGATAAACAGTGGATGTGTAACAGATATAAACAGTAGATCTGTAACAGTGGATGTGTAACAGATATAAACAGTAGATGTGTAACAGATATAAACAGTAGATGTGTAACAGATATAAACAGTGGATGTGTAACAGATATAAAACAGTGGATGTGTAACAGATAAACAGTGGATGTGTAACAGATATAAACAGTAGATCTGTAACAGTGGATGTGTAACAGATATAAACAGTAGATGTGTAACAGTAGATGTGTAACAGATATAAACAGTAGATGTGTAACAGATATAAACAGTAGATGTGTAACAGATATAAACAGTGGATGTGTAACAGATATAAACAGTGGATGTGTAACAGAGAAACAGTAGATGTGTAACAGTGGATGTGTAACAGATATAAACAGTAGATGTGTAACAGATATAAACAGTAGATGTGTAACAGATATAAACAGTGGATGTGTAACAGATATAAACAGTGGATGTGTAACAGAGAAACAGTAGATGTGTAACAGTGGATGTGTAACAGATATAAACAGTAGATGTGTAACAGATATAAATAGTAGATGTGTAACAGTGGATGTGTAACAGATATAAACAGTAGATGTGTAACAGAGATAAACAGTAGATGTGTAACAGAGAAACAGTAGATGTGTAACAGATAAACAGTAGATGTGTAACAGATATAAACAGTAGATGTGTAACAGATATAAACAGTAGATGTGTAACAGATATAAACAGTAGATGTGTAACAGTGGATGTGTAACAGATATAAACAGTAGATGTGTAACAGTGGATGTGTAACAGATATAAACAGTAGATGTGTAACAGATATAAACAGTAGATGTGTAACAGATATAAACAGTAGATGTGTAACAGTAGATGTGTAACAGATAAACAGTAGATGTGTAACAGAGATAAACAGTGGATGTGTAACAGTGGATGTGTAACAGATATAAACAGTAGATGTGTAACAGTGGATGTGTAACAGATATAAACAGTAGATGTGTAACAGATATAAACAGTAGATGTGTAACAGAGATAAACAGTGGATGTGTAACAGATATAAACAGTAGATGTGTAACAGATATAAACAGTGGATGTGTAACAGATATAAAACAGTAGATGTGTAACAGATATAAACAGTGGATGTGTAACAGATATAAAACAGTAGATGTGAAACAACCGGAAGCAATAAGGCAGTAATTACTACAAGATCCCTGAGACTGTGTTTTGTTCAGTGATTCATAGGAACAACTGGGACATTTTTACGTGATGACCCCCTGTGTTCCAAATGGCACGCTCTGGTCTAAAGTAGTACACTATATAGGGAATAGGGTTCCATAGGTCTCTGGTCTAAAGTAGTGCACTATATATAGGGAATAGGGTTCCATAGGGCTCTGGTCTAAAGTAGTGCACTATATAGGGAATAGGGTTCTATAGGGCTCTGGTCTAAAGTAGTGCACTATATAGGGAATAGGGTTCCATAGGGCTCTGGTCTAAAGTAGTGCACTATATAGGGAATAGGGTTCCATAGGGCTCTGGTTTAAAGTAGTGCACTATATAGGGAATAGGATGCCATTTGGGACACAATATGGTCAGAGAGGGAGTATTACTGGAGCTAAAGTTTATCATAGGACAGGAGTGAGACGACTAATTGGCAAAAGCATTGAGTTTCTAAATTATATTATTGTCCACATGTCCGAACCTGAAGGACCTGAAGGACCTGGTGCAAAAGTACTGACAGTAATTCAAAACAGGAAAGGCTGTAATTTCACTCATAAATGAATTAAGATTAGACATCAGTCAAAACAACTGCAGAAGGTTTAGAGATTTAGTGAGTGTTTTCTAAAACGTCATATTCCTGCAACACAACCAAGACGTGACACTTATCGACATAAACTGATTGGATTGATATCAATATTATCCCTAGCCCTGTAATGGGTTATCCTCTGTGAATGGATTATGACACATGGAGAGATATGACAGAAAGAAAAAAAAACTAATTTAGTTTTCTGCATTGTATACACACACACACACACACAGCGCGAGAGAGACAGCATGCAAATGAATAATCCCTTTTTTCTATGCATGTTTTTTTTTATTTTTATAATCTACATATTTTTCAATGCATTGTTTTGCAAGGTGCAGATCTCAATAAAGATGCCGCTGGTTTTCCACTGGCTACCGTCAGTGGGCTGGAAGAGTATGACTCACAGTCTACGGTAGGGTTTAGTGATGACTCATGAGCGCAAAACGTTACAGAAATGGAGCAAAATGTGCAATTGGAACAATGTATCTCGAAGCCCCACTTATGGCAACAATGTAACGAACAATGTAACAACGTAAGATTCTACAATTCTCACTTACATTATAACGCTGCTTGCGACTCAAATGTTGTTTGCAGGTGTCTGCTGCCTCGCGGATGTTTCTTTACCACTGAAGCGATCCATCTTCACCACCTACCACGACAAACATAACGTCTACAAAACGTTTCATTTCAGCACAACAAATTTCGTCGGGAACGAATGCGCGAGAACGAATGTTACATGGATCCACGTACCTTTCGCAAACTATTATATTTGCATGGTGCTTCTTCGCGTCCTTGTGAGGATGGCTGACTTGTCTGTCGTGGACAGTGATCACAGCCACTCTGTAGAAGAGTGGGCGATCCAACACGGTCCTAGTGCCGATGGGTCCTCTTGTAGCTGTCGCTTCACATTCAACAGGTTACCTGTCCCATCCAATGGTCCCGACCTTACACTCTGAACCATAAAACACACCGAGAATATCTCTGCAGGAATCAGATAGATTCCGGGTTCTTATCACAGTGGAAGTATGGAGATAAATCACTGACATAATGATTTGATCGTTTACAATAGATTTGTAAACACAATTTGCAAGTGTGTAACTGATGAGTTGTAAACATGAAGAAAAAAAAACACATTTGTAGTTGTAATCGTATTTACAAACTTGTACGTTAATATTTGCCAGGAATAATTGCACCTGCACATGTTAATTTCATATAATCATTCTTCTGGCAGTACTTTAGCGCCCTACTGTGACAATAATATTTGTAAATATGCAAACAGCCATTTGCATGCAAATAGAGGGAGAGCAGGAGCTCTGGAAGGAGGAACCTGTTTCTACTAACCAATTAGATGAGTTTTTTTCATAGACTCGTATACTCATCACTGGTTGGTTGGTGACAGCTCACAAAAGCGGTGTTGTCAAGGCTCAACCAATGTCCACCAATGAATCCCAGATATTAGCTGCAGGGCCCCACGCCAGAACGAAACCGGTTGGCATTTGATTTCTATAGGTGTGCCTGTTTTTCTTCCACAGGACCTCCTGTATGCACGCCTGGAGAAATGTTGTTAATAGGTGTTATAATTAAGCAATAAGGCCTGGGGGGGGGGGGGGGTTGTATCTGTTACACATACCACGGCTAAGGGCTGTTCTTAGGTACGACACAACACAGACCTTAGTCGTGGTATATTGGCTATGTGCAACAAATCCCGAGGTGCCTTATTGCTATTATAAACTGGTTCCCAACATAATTAGGACAGTCAAAAAGTAATGTTTTGTCATACCCCTGGTATAGGGTCTGATATACCATGGCTTTCAGCCAATCAGCATTCAGGTCTCGAACCACCCAGTTAATAGTGAAGACCATAGACAGCTCCCGAGTTTCAAGTTTGGGGAACTTGATTATTTTATGTGTACATTTTTCAGTTTCATTTCGATAACGTGTTCGTTTCTCAAAAGTATTGTCATGGTTAATCATACAAATGTTAATTAAAATCATAAAAATCTAAAAGTTAAAATTCAACTAATGCAAGAGCACCAACCTTTGCCATATAGACACATTGATACACTGTGATCCATTGGTAGCTAAAGAAATTAGCACATAGAACTCACAGATAGCCTATATAGGCCAATGCTGCAGTAGGCCTATAACTCAGAGATAGCCTATATAGGCCAATGCTGCAGTAGGCCTATAACTCAGAGATAGCCTATATAGGCCAATGCAGCAGTAGGCCTATAACTCAGAGATAGCCCATATAGGCCAATGCAGCAGTAGGCCTATAACTCAGAGATAGCCTATATAGGCCAATGCTGCAGTAGGCCTATAACTCAGAGATAGCCTATATAGGCCAATGCAGCAGTAGGCCTATAACTCAGAGATAGCCTATATAGGACAATGCAGCAGTAGGCCTATAACTCAGAGATAGCCCATATAGGCAAATGAAGCAGTAGGCCTATAACTCAGAGATAGCCCATATAGGCAAATGCAGCAGTAGGCCTATAACTCAGAGATAGCCCATATAGGCAAATGAAGCAGTAGGCCTATAACTCAGAGATAGCCCATATAGGCAAATGCAGCAGTAGGTCTATAACTCAGAGATAGCCCATATAGGCAAATGAAGCAGTAGGCCTATAACTCAGAGATAGCCCATATAGGCAAATGCAGCAGTAGGTCTATAACTCAGAGATAGCCCATATAGGCAAATGCAGCAGTAGGCCTATAACTCAGAGATAGCCCATATAGGCAAATGAAGCAGTAGGCCTATAACTCAGAGATAGCCCATATAGGCAAATGAAGCAGTAGGCCTATAACTCAGAGATAGCCCATATAGGCAAATGCAGCAGTAGGCCTATAACTCAGAGATAGCCTATATAGGCAAATGAAGCAGTAGGCCTATAACTCAGAGATAGCCTATATAGGCCAATGCAGCAGTAGGCCTATAACTCAGAGATAGCCCATATAGGCCAATGCAGCAGTAGGCCTATAACTCAGAGATAGCCCATATAGGCCAATGCAGCAGTAGGCCTATAACTCAGAGATAGCCCATATAGGCCAATGCAGCAGCAGGCCTATAACTCAGAGATAGCCCATATAGGCAAATGCAGCAGTAGGCCTATAACTCAGAGATAGCCCATATAGGCCAATGCAGCAGTAGGCCTATAACTCAGAGATAGCCTATATAGGCAAATGCAGCAGTAGGCCTATAACTCAGAGATAGCCCATATAGGCCAATGCAGCAGTAGGCCTATAACTCAGAGATAGCCTATATAGGCCAATGCAGCAGTAGGCCTATAACTCAGAGATAGCCCATATAGGCCAATGCAGCAGTAGGCCTTTAAATAACTCAGAGATAGCCCATATAGGCCAATGCTGCAGTAGGCCTATAACTCAGAGATAGCCTATATAGGCCAATGCAGCAGTAGGCCTATAACTCAGAGATAGCCCATATAGGCCAATGCAGCAGTAGGCCTATAACTCAGAAATAGCCCATATAGGCCAATGCAGCAGTAGGCCTATAACTCAGAGATAGTCTATATAGGACAATGCAGCAGTAGGCCTATAACTCAGAGATAGCCCATATAGGCAAATGAAGCAGTAGGCCTATAACTCAGAGATAGCCCATATAGGCAAATGCAGCAGTAGGCCTATAACTCAGAGATAGCCCATATAGGCAAATGAAGCAGTAGGCCTATAACTCAGAGATAGCCTATATAGGCAAATGAAGCAGTAGGCCTATAACTCAGAGATAGCCTATATAGGCAAATGAAGCAGTAGGCCTATAACTTCCATCGGCAACTAAGTAAAAAACATAGGCCTAAAGCCAACAAATAAAAACAGTAAAAATATCCTGATTAAAATTGCAGGTTCTTTCATTCTCATTAATCTCTCTACTCCTCCGCCTGTCTGTCTGCCTCCCTCCCTTTCTATCTGTCTTGATTTGAGCTATTGACTAGGGAAGTGCAACATGGTATCAACTCAGCAGGTTTCCCTCAACGTTATCAGGACAGGAAACCACACATGGAGCACTCCAAACAAAACACCATGAAAAAATAAAATGACTAAACTCCTAAATGATGGTTATGAACTAAACCAACACCTGTTTCTCACAAGTTTATCAGGTTGTGAACTCTGTAAACAACGTTTCCACTCCGAGAATGAGAACGGTAAATGACTGTAAAACATGCATTAACAGAAATGAATGTAACCAAATGACATGGATTAACGGTACATTTACTAGCCTTCTGGTTACATATGTCATGGGGAATTTATTTTAAAAAATAAATTAAAAAAACAACAATCAAAGGGCAAACAATTCACACAATGAAACAATGAATGTGCAATAATTAACAGGGAGACAGCGGAGCACGTTCTGGAGAGTAATCTTCACCACACAGCCGTCCTCTTCTTCATTTCTCAACATTTTAATTTATACTGCCCAAATTACTGGCTTTCCAAATAGACATCCGCCTTTGCACTTGTGATTTGAAACAATTCACAGCTATTTAAAAAAATAAATAAAATAATAATCCTTTGTGGGTAAATCAAGCTCTCTGGTAAAGTCTTTTGTATTATTTTAATTAGACAGGATTAATTATATCATTTTGGCAAAACATCAATTTACTTTAGGGGAAGCCAGCATCCGAACAGTGCACTTTCCACCCGCAAACTTTCCTTTCTAATTCGCAAGTGGCTGAAACCAGAAATCTGTTTAAAATAACGAGATGCTCATGTCTCCGCCCTAATCGTAGGCCGTCATTGTAAAATAAGAATTTGTTCTTAAATGACATTTCTAGTTAAAAAGGTTAAATAAATAAAAAATTATAAAAAATTAAAAACAATACGAGTCGTTGTCCCGAAGGTGGGAATGCAGGCGACAAGCTTTGGTCTGCATATTTTCCCCATAGAAAACACATCGGGTATATTCAGGACAGGAAAGGTATGACATGCCATACTCCCTTTGTCCAGACAGCATCAGATAGATGGTCTACACATAAGGAAACAGAGGGGCGCTGTTTCGCTCGCTTGGATGCTTTATCTGAGATTGATGCGTCTTTCTGACAACGCGTGATCAATATTTCAATATTTAATTCGGACCGGAAAGGAGGTACGGTAGAGCGGGCCAGGACCCATACACCGGCCCTGGTTAGCTGTCATAGCAGGTACATTTAAATATCTTTCTTTTATGGCTAGGTAGCAAGATTTTTTTCATCATTGTAGTATGAGTAATAATAGAATAATAGTACAAGGTGCAATTTCTATATGTGGTTGTGCATCAGCTGTCACTCAATTATCTCATGTCAGCAACATCGTTTTAGATTGGTAAGTGAGTCTAGCGGCCCGCTATATAAACTTGTAGTAAGCATGGTCGAATTACCGACTGGCAGTGGGGCCCAATAAACATCAGTTATCCTATTAACTGCATACATTTGCCTCCACCCTATGGCAAAATAGGTAGAATTGCAGGAAATTTAGTTGTAAAACTGCACATTTGTCTCTCCGCCCCATGGCAAAATGAGTAGAATTGCATGAAATTAGATATAAAATTATAAAATCTTCTCTCTGCCCCATGGCAAAATGTGTAGAATGAAAGAAAATAAGCAATACACACGGATATGCATTGCCAAACAATGTTCTGGTTTGGAGTATTTTAACAAGGTTGAGTGTGGCAGTAGCGTTGCTGTGTGAACAAAACAACAATAAAAGACGAGATTGACAGAAGACGCTCTTGACAGAGGTGCTGTCGGCAGGCAAACATTTAGAAAATCCGACTTGATGTGTCTGAGATTTTAGAAGAAAATAAAAATAAAGGTTCCTTCTAGAACTTAGCCGGATGTTCCGGGTTTTTCAGACGTTACCAAGGCAACACTCCATCATAACTCTTCCTCCACATTCACTGGATCTATAGAATAGTGCTAAAGAAAACCTCTCCCGAAGAGTTTGTTTTTGTTTGTTATTCTGGTCAATACCAGTATGTAGGGCAGTGTTCCCCAAACTCAGTGGTCAATACCAGTATGTAGGGCAGTGTTTCCCAAACTCAGTGGTCAATACCAGTATGTAGGGCAGTTCCCCAAACTCAGTGGTCAATACCAGTATGTAGGGCAGTGTTCCCCAAACTCAGTGGTCAATACCAGTATGTAGGGCAGTGTTTCCCAAACTCAGTGGTCAATACCAGTATGTAGGGCAGTGTTTCACCAAACTCAGTGGTCAATACCAGTATGTAGGGCAGTGTTCCCCAAACTCAGTGGTCAATACCAGTATGTAGGGCAGTGTTCCCCAAACTCAGTGGTCAATACCAGTATGTAGGGCAGTGTTTCACCAAACTCAGTGGTCAATACCAGTATGTAGGTCAGTGTTTCTCAAACTCAGTGGTCAATACCAGTATGTAGGGCAGTGTTTCCCAAACTCAGTGGTCAATACCAGTATGTAGGGCAGTTCCCCAAACTCAGTGGTCAATACCAGTATGTAGGGCAGTGTTTCTCAAACTCAGTGGTCAATACCAGTATGTAGGGCAGTGTTCCCCAAACTCAGTGGTTAATACCAGTATGTAGGGCAGTGTTTCTCAAACTCAGTGGTCAATACCAGTATGTAGGGCAGTGTTTCTCAAACTCAGTGGTCAATACCAGTATGTAGGGCAGTTCCCCAAACTCAGTGGTCAATACCAGTATGTAGGGCAGTGTTTCTCAAACTCAGTGGTCAATACCAGTATGTAGGGCAGTGTTCCCCAAACTCAGTGGTCAATACCAGTATGTAGGGCAGTGTTTCTCAAACTCAGTGGTCAATACCAGTATGTAGGGCAGTGTTTCTCAAACTCGTTTTGTCATTTTACCCTAACATTACACAGCTGATTCAAATGATCAAAACGTAATGATTAGTTCATTATTTGAATCAGCTGTGTAGTGCTATAATAAGTTATCTATAACCTAATAGGGTTATTCTGTTGTCCCCATTGGAGAACCCTTTTCGGTTTCCAGGTAGAACCCTTTTGGGTTCCATGTAGAACCCAAACCAAAAAAAGGTTCTCCCTGGAACCAAAAAAAAGAGTTCTCCTCCAGAGGGAACCTTTTTTTCTAAGAGTACATGCAGGACACAGTCAAGGCTCATACTTAACATTTTATTCACGTAAAATGATGACACTCCTTGTCCCAAAACATGGTAGACTATGCACATCATCATGACACACAGATCATGTAGGGCAGTCCCACAGGCAAATCAGCATCAAATTAAAAAATATATATAACTTTATTGGTTCTTATGATGATTATGTTGTCTGCTCATTACAGATTACATGACAGATGCTGCAGTTTTGGAAAAGAAAGATTTGAAAATCATGCATTGAACCACTGTTACAGGCTATAAAAAAAAATAGGATATATGTGTTGTCTTAAGGGGGAAGGTGTTAAAGGCTTTGGTTTTTCCATTTATGTTTTGAGGTTCTACTTTAGCACGTAGTGCGTCACCGATTGGTGTCACCTCGTTAGTCAGTATGTGTTACACCTGTTCTGGTTTGTCATCTCTGGAGGGTCGACACCTTTAGTTGTCTGGATAGATGTGGAGGGTTAACTCCTTTAGTTGTCTTGATAGATGTGGAGGGTTAACTCCTTTAGTTGTCTTGATAGATGTGGAGGGTCTAGACCTTTAGTTGTCTGGATAGATGTGGAGGGTCTAGACCTTTAGTTGTCTTGATAGATGTGGAGGGTTAACTCCTTTAGTTGTCTGGATAGATGTGGAGGGTCTAGACCTTTAGTTGTCTTGATAGATGTGGAGGGTCTAGACCTTTAGTTGTCTGGATAGATGTGGAGGGTCTAGACCTTTAGTTGTCTTGATAGATGTGGAGGGTTTAACACCTTTAGTTGTCTTGATAGATGTGGAGGGTCTAGACCTTTAGTTGTCTTGATAGATGTGGAGGGTTAACTCCTTTAGTTGTCTTGATAGATGTGGAGGGTTAACTCCTTTAGTTGTCTGGATAGATGTGGAGGGTTAACTCCTTTAGTTGTCTGGATAGATGTGGAGGGTCTAGACCTTTAGTTGGCTCTCCCTATTTTGATTTCTAGACAAACCATCCTTTATCTAATTTTGTTTTGCTCCGCCATTTTGGTTTGCTTCCTGTCTTTAAGTTTGGGGTGGGTTATTCCTTTGTTTTCCTCTTCTTGGGCAGATTTAGTGGGTCTCATGGTGGGGACATGAGGTCCCAGTTGTTGTTGCTATGCAACTTTCAGTGGACACACTCATGAGTATCTGTCAGAACCCCTCCTAAAACCCCACCTGTTTTGGTTGTTGTCAATGACTCTTTGTTAGTTTCCCCTTCTGTTTGACTGACATTTTTGGCGGGGTTTTCTTGTTGGGGAACGTAACACCACACACACACACACACACACACACACACACACACACACACACGTTACAAGTTTAGTACCTTCCTCCTATAAAGGTTATCTACTTACTCACCTGTTGTCATGGATACTCTTGATTCTGCCGTCAACACCTGTGGGGGCAGGTAGATTGTTCAGGTCAACCTTCTCATTCTGTCTATAGTTTACTGTACTGACGAAGATGACGCTCGACGAGAATGAAGATGTTTGACGAGGACTGACAATTTTGCTTAAAACCTGGTTGGTTTTGATCAAACAAAATGCTATAATTCAGCATATCATCAATACCAGAATCAAAGTTTTTTTTTTAATCAAGAGGTATAAATAAAACATATTTCCATGGGGAAACTTCAACAATTAGCAGACGCTCTTATCCAGAGCGACTTACAGTAGTGAATGCATAAATTTTATAAAAAATGTTCTCCGTACTGGTCCCCCGTGGGAATCGAACCCACAACCCTGGCGTTGCAAACACCATGCTCTACCAACTGTGCCACACGGGACCTAGTTTGAATACTGATACAGGAGAATGTTCTGACGTCAAAGTGATCTGGGTGTGTGGTGGGGTATGTCTTAGCTTTAGGTAATTGGTATAGTTCTGAAGGTACCGTTACTTCCTGAGTAGACCAGATGAGCAGAGGGTGAAAATAAGAGCTTTTAACACCAGACGAAAAATATACTACAGACACAAAAATATACTACAGACATAAAAATATACTACAGACATAAAAATATACTACAGACACAAAAATATACTACAGACACAAAAATATACTACAGACATTAAAAAAAAGAAAAAAAAGGCATGCGTACATTTTACCGTTCACGCCGCTACTGAAGCACAAACATTGGTTCTAAAATATTGGATAGCTAACGGATTTTAGATTTTAGATCTGGAGATACCTTCATTAATATTGGATAGGCCTATTATACTGTGCTGTAGTGGGGAAAATTGATTTTAGATCTAAAGAGATCTCCCTGTATTAATATAGGATAGGCCTATTGCACTGTGCTGTAGTTGGAGAAATGAATGTGATTCATGGTTCAGTACAGAGTATCGTAGGAGGAAAGCATATCACATTGGCTTTCTCCCAAATTGCACCCTATTCCCTAGATGGGTCCTGGTCAAAAGCAGTGCACTAGACAATGAATAGGGTACCATTTAGGACACACCCATGGTTCAGTACAGAGAAGAAGGAAAACATAATTTAATTATTCATAGCTGTGTTCATAGATAATAACATTTCACTAGAACAAACAGGAGAGAAAGATATTACCAGGAACGATCAGCACTTCAGGGTTATAATCATGTTTGATTGGCAACAGTCTACACCCCCAGCAGCATGCTGTGACTACACACGAAGCCTTCATATCTATCCAGGGAAAGAGATTAAATGGAGGCTATACAGCTTCTTCTGGACACTGGGTTTATTAATGTCTGAGGCTATACAGCTTCTTCTGGACACTGGGTTTATTAATGTCTGAGGCTATACAGCTTCTTCTGGACACTGGGTTTATTCATGTCTGAGGCTATACAGCCTCTTCTGGACACTGGGTTTATTAATGTCTGAGGCTATACAGCTTCTTCTGGACACTGGGTTTATTAATGTTTAGTTCGATTAGCATCGAACTGCCCCCGCGATATGCAACTTTTTAGGGAAGTTAGAAACCAATACACACAGGCAGTTAGAAACGCCAAGGCTAGCTTTTTCAAACAGAAATTTGCTTCGTGCAACTCCAACTCTAAAAAGTTCTGGGACATTGTAAAGTCCATGGAGAATAAGAACACCTCCTCCCAACTGCCCACTGCACTGAGGATAGGAAACTCTGTCACCACCGATAAGCCCACTATAATTGAGAATTTCAATAAGCATTTTTCTACGGCTGGCCATGCTTTCCACCTAACTACCCCTACTGCATTCAACAGCACTGCACCCCCCACAGCTACTCGCCCACGCCTCCCCCATTTCTCCTTCTCCCAAATCCATTCAGCTGATGTTCTGAAAGAGCTGCAAAATCTGGACCCCTACAAATCATCTGGGCTTGACAATCTGGACCCTTTCTTTCTAAAATTATCTGCCGAAATTATTGCAACCCCTATTACTAGCCTGTTCAACCTCTCTTTCGTGTCGTCTGAGATTCCCATAGATTGGAAAGCAGCTGCTGTCATTCCCCTCTTCAAAGGAGGTGACACTCTTGACCCAAGTTGCTACAGACCTATATCCATCCTACCCTGCCTTTCTAAGGTCTTCGAAAGCCAAGTCAACAAACAGATTACCGACTATTTTGAATCCCACCGCACCTTCTCCGCTATGCAATCTGGTTTCAGAGCTGGTCATGGGTGCACCTCAGCCACGCTCAAGGTCCTAAACGACATCGTAACCGCCATCGATAAGAAACATTACTGTGCTGCCGTATTCATTGACCTGGCCAAAGCTTTTGACTCTGTTAATCACCACATCCTCATCGGCAGACTTAGTAGCCTTGGTTTCTCAAACGATTGCGTCGCCTGGTTCACCAACTACTTCTCTGACAGAGTTCAGTGTGTCAAATCGGAGGGCCTACTGTCTGGACCTCTGGCAGTCTCTATGGGGGTACCACAGGGTTCAATTCTTGGGCCAACTCTTTTCTCTGTATACATAAATGATGTCGCTCTTGCTGCTGGTGAATCTCTGATCCACCTCTACGCAGACGACACCATTCTGTATACTTCTGGCCCTTCTTTGGACACTGTGTTAACAACCCTCCAGACGAGCTTCAATGCCATTCAACTCTCCTTCCGTGGTCTCCAACTGCTCCTAAACACAAGTAAAACTAAATGCATGCTCTTCAACCGATCGCTGCCTGCACCTGCCCGCCCATCCAGCATAACTTCTCTGGACGGTTCTAACTTAGAATTTGTGGACAACTACAAATACCTAGGTGTCTGGTTAGACTGTAAACTCTCCTTCCAGACTCACATCAATCATCTCCAATCCAAAGTGAAATCTAGAATTGGCTTCCTATTTCGCAACAAAGCATCCTTCACTCATGCTGCCAAACATACCCTCGTAAAACTGACCATCCTACCAATCCTCGACTTTGGCGATGTCATTTACAAAATAGCCTCCAATACCCTACTCAACAAGCTGGATGCAGTCTATCACAGTGCCATCCGTTTTGTCACCAAAGCCCCATATACTACTCACCACTGCGACCTGTACGCTCTCGTTGGCTGGCCTTCACTTCATCATCGTCGCCAAACACATTGGCTCCAGGTCATCTACAAGACCCTGCTAGGTAAAGTCCCCCCTTATCTCCGCTCACTGGTCACCATAGCAGCACCCACCTGTAGCACGCGCTCCAGCAGGTATATCTCTCTGGTCACCCCTAAAGCCAACTCCTCCTTTGGTCGTCTCTCCTTCCAGTTCTCAGCTGCCAATGATTGGAACGAACTACAAAAATCTCTAAAACTGGAAACACTTATCTCCCTCACTAGCTTTAAGCACCAGCTGTCAGAGCAGCTCACAGATCTCTGCACCTGTACATAGCCCATCTTTAATTGAGCCCAAGCTACTACCTTTTCCCCTACTGTATTTATTTATTTTATTTATTTTGCTCCTTTGCACCATATTATTTATATTTTAACTTTTAACTTTCTTCAAACTACAAATCTACCATTCCAGTGTTTTTTTTCTTGCCATACTTTATTTACTTTGCCACCATGGCATTTTTTTGCCTTTACCTCCATTATCTCACATCATTTGCTCACATTGTATATAGTCTTATTTTTTTCTACTGCATCATTGATTGTATATTGTTTTACTCCATGTGTAACTCTGTGTTTTTGTATGTTGTCGAACTGCTTTGCTTTATCTTGGCCAGGTCGCAATTGTAAATGAGAACTTGTTCTCAACTTGCCTACCTGGTTAAATAAAGGTGAAATAAAATAAATAAATAAAAATGTCTGAGGCTATACAGCTTCTTCTGGATACTGGGTTTATTCATGTCTGCTCTCCTTTTTCTTCCCCCTTCTCCTATCATCACAATAATATCCATGTACCAAATGGCACCCTATTCCCTATGTAGTGCACTACTTTAGACCAGAGCCCTATGGAACACTATTCCCTATGTAGTGCACTACTTTAGACCAGAGCCCTATGGAACACTATTCCCTATGTAGTGCACTACTTTAGACCAGAGCCTTATGGAACACTATTCCCTATATAGTGTACTACTTTAGACCAGAGCCCTATAGAACCCTATTCCCTATATAGTGTACTACTTTAGACCAGAGACCTATAGAACCCTATTCCCTATATAGTGCACTACTTTAGACCAGAGCCCTATGGAACCCTATTCCCTATGTAGTGCACTACTTTAGACCAGAGCCTTATGGAACACTATTCCCTATATAGTGTACTACTTTAGACCAGAGCCCTATAGAACCCTATTCCCTATATAGTGCACTACTTTAGACCAGAGCCCTATAGAACCCTATTCCCTATATAGTGCACTACTTTAGACCAGAGCCCTATAGAACCCTATTCCCTATATAGTGTACTACTTTAGACCAGAGCCCTATGGAACCCTATTCCCTATATAGTGCACTACTTTAGACCAGAGCCCTATGGAACCCTATTCCCTATATAGTGCACTACTTTAGACCAGAGCCCTATAGAACCCTATTCCCTATATAGTGCACTACTTTAGACCAGAGCCCTATGGAACCCTATTCCCTATATAGTGCACTACTTTAGACCATAGGGCTCTGGTGAAGAGTAGTGCACTATATAGGGAATACGGTGTCATTTGGGACAAAGCCTATGACAGGGAAGCATCATGCCTACAGGGAAGCATCATGCCTACAGGGAAGCATCATGCCTACAGAAGCATCATGCCTACAGGGAAGCATCATGCCTACAGGGAAGCATCATGCCTACAGGGAAGCATCATGCCTACAGGGAAGCATCATGCCTACAGGGAAGCATCATGCTCGGGAGAATGCCCTGCACTGACAGTGTCTGAAAATCTACCCGTCTGATCTGTTTTCAACTTAGTTATAGTATTTAATAATTCTATTGGGGACAATTTATCATTTTGAGAAACATCAAGTTCGGTCCATTTTCATGTATTTATAACATGTTATCTTCTCCTGTACATTGGAATTTAGTTCCAATGCTGCCAGATTGGAATCACTTTTAGGCTGCCATATTTACTTACTGCAGCGACTGGTCAGTGCACAGTAAGTAGCCTATTATTATAATAATAATAATGCATATTACTATAATGCATATTACTATAATGCATATTACAATAAGGCATATTACTATAAGGCATATTACTATAATGCATATTACTATAATGCATATTACAATAAGGCATATTACTATAAGGCATATTACTATAATGCATATTACTATAATGCATATTACAATAAGGCATATTACTATAAGGCATATTACTATAATGCATATTACTATAATGCATATTACAATAAGGCATATTACTATAAGGCATATTACTATAATGCATATTACTATAATGCATATTACAATAAGGCATATTACTATAAGGCATATTACTATAATGCATATTACTACAATGCATATTACAATAAGGCATATTACTATAAGGCATATTACTATAATGCATATTACTATCCAATGTTTGCTGTGAACGTGCCCTCTAGTGGACCCGCGTGGACGCGAAACCTTCCACGTGACGTCACACGGATTCGATCACATGACAACCTCGAGAAAAAGAAAACAGGAAGTAGTTCAGCCAGCGCTTTCACTTTGGTAAGTTTTACACTATAAATACAGTGTTAATACATTTTTTATTTTTATTTTTTGTACTATTACTAAGATAGTTACTTATGAAATAGTAAAGTACACTAAACTTCATCGGTTGAAAAAAAAAAATCGCCACTCTTGTAACCAAACGAGCTGCTGTTGTTTAGCTAGTAATGGAGTCCACAGGCAGAAACACAACGCCCTGCTTCTAGCTATGCAATCTGAAGAAGTAAACGATTGTATGTTGATTTATGTGTACATTAATAATTAACTTGCAGTTTATATTTTGTCTGTTTTCTTTCATGTTTATTACTTGACTTACATATGAGTGGTCCTCTGTAGCTCAGTTGGTAGAGCGTTGCCATTGCAACGTAAGGATGATCCCCGTGATCGCTCATACGGAAAGTGCATGTTTGCTAAAATGTCACCGATAGCCTCATTGCATTTTGGTACACCAGAATTACATTCATTTCCAATGGAACTGAGCTTGCTTTGTTGCAGTGCATATCTTGGATTTATAGAAAGTATCTGATCAAACTGTTTGCTGTAGACGGCTTGACAGAAATGGGAGCAGAAGGTGAATGTTAAACTGTTGTTGTGATCTCTAGGTGTAATTGAGCAAAATGGTACACAGCATCATCTGGATATGTTCACAACAACAGTTCAACATTCACCTTCTGCTCCCATTTCTGTCAAGCCGTCTACAGCAAACAGTTTGATCAGATACTTTCTATAAATCCAAGATATGCACCACACAGAACGCACAGCAACTGTCTCTGCAACGCAATGCTGCAAAGCAAACTCAGTTCCATTGGAAATTAATGTAATTCTGGTGTACCAAAACGCAATGTCGGTGTGATCGAGGTGTAAGTGGCTTATATATTCTAACCCAATCCCCGTTGTGTGTCGTGTTGCTCTGACAGGGAGAGAGAGAACGATGGGGTCAGCTGTCGAGAGGACGGATGAACATGTCCGAGAATACTTGATATATCGAGGTTTCACCAGCACGCTGAAACACCTAGACTCTGATATGAAAGCAGACAAGGAGAAAGGATTCAGAGTATGTATGAAACGGTGTATTTGAAGTCATTAACCATCCAGGTATTGCAAAGCACAACAGCAGTAGCTCGTTGTCAAGACAGCAGAAACAGATGTGTGACCAGGCTATAGCAGTTGCTTTTAGCCTTGTTACTCTGACCGAGATAGACAGGTGAGATGTTAGATCTTTGTATATACACTATATATACAAAAGTATGTGGACCCCCCCCCCCCCCTTCAAATTAGTGGATTAGGCTATTTCTGCCACACCTGTTCCTGACAGGTGTATAAAATCGAGCACATACCCATGCAATCTCCATAGACAAACATTGGCAGTAGAATGGCCCCTACTGAAGAGCTCAGTGACTTTCAATGTGGCACTGTCATAGGATGCCACCTTTCCAACAAGTCAGTTCGTCAAATTTCTGCCCTGCTAGAGCTCCCACGGTCAACTGTAAGTGCTGTTATTGTGACGAGGAAACGTCTAGGAGCAACAACGGCTCAGACGCGAAGTGGTAGGCCACACAAGCTCACAGAACGGGACCGCTGAAAAGAGTTTAAAAATTGTCTGTCCTCAGTTGCAACACTAACTACTGAGTTCCAAGCTGCCTCTGGAAGCAACGTCAGCACAATAACTGTTCATTGGGAGCTTCATGAAATGGGTCTCCATGGCCGAGCAGCCGCACACAAGCCTAAGATCACCATGCGCAATGCTAAGCGTCGGCTGGAGTGGTGTAAAGCTCACCGCCATTGGAATCTGGAGCAGTGGAAGCGCATCCCTCTGGAGTGATGAAGCACACTTCACCATCTGGCAGTCTGACGGACGAATCTGGGTTTGGCGGATACCAGGAAAACGCTACCTACCCGAATGCATAGTGTAAAGTTTGGTGGAGGAGGAATAATGGTCTGGGGCTGTTTTTCATGGTTCGGGCCCCTTAGTTCCAGTGAAGGGAAATCTTAACACTACAACATACAATGACAATCTAGACGATTGTGTACTTCCATTTTTGTGGCAACAGTTTGGTGAAGGCCCTTTCCCATTTCAGCATGACAATGCCCACGTGCACAAAACAAGGTCCATACAGAAATGTTTTTTTGAGATCAGTGTGTAAGAACTTGACTGGCCTGCACAGAGCCCTGACCTCAACCCCATCGGACACCTTTTGGAATGAATTGGAACGCAGACTACGAGCCAGACCTAATCGCCCAACATCAGTACCCGACCTCACTAATACTCTTGTGGCTGAATGGAAGGAAGTTCCCGCAGCAATGTTCCAACATCTAGTGGAAAGCCTTCCCAGAAGAGTGGAGGCTATTATAGCAGCAATGTTCCAACATCTAGTGGAAAGCCTTCCCAGAAGAGTGGAGGCTGTTATAGCAGCAATGTTCCAACATCTAGTGGAAAGCCTTCCCAGAAGAGTGGAGGCTGTTATAGCAGCAATGTTCCAACATCTAGTGGAAAGCCTTCCCAGAAGAGTGGAGGCTGTTATAGCAGCAATGTTCCAACATCTAGTGGAAAGCCTTCCCAGAAGAGTGGAGGCTGTTATAGCAGCAAAGGGGGGGGACCAACTTCACATTAATGCCCATGATTTTAGAATGAGATGTTTGAAGAGCAGGTGTCCACATACTTTTGGCCATGTAGTGTATATGTATAAACCAGTGGAGGCATCTGAGGGGAGGACGGCTCATAATAATGGCTGGAATGGAGTCAGTGGAATGGAGTCAACCACGTGGAAACCATGGAAACCATGTGTTTGATGTGTTTGACTCCATTCCACTGACTCCATTCCAACGATGCAACACGGAGTGCCTGGACACAGCCCTCAGCCGTGGTATATTGGCCATAATCCACAGACCCCTGAGGTGCCTTATTACTATTATAAACAGGTTACCAACGTCATTAGAACAGGAACAAATAAACGTTTTGTCATACCCGTGATATACAGTCTGATATACCACAGCTTTCAGCCAATCAGCATTCAGGGCTTAAACCAGCCAGTTTATAATAAGGTTTATCGCACCGCTGGACTCTATATATATTTTCTTCAGGTGGATAAGATCATTGACCAGCTTCAGCTGTTCATCCATACCTTCGATCTGAATGGCCTGAAGGACTACTGGGGCTACCTGGACCGGAGACTGTTCTGTAGGCTAGAAGACATCTACAGACCAACAGTCTCCAAACTACGGACCAGTCTCTTCAGATACTACGTTGTTTATACTGTACAGGTGCTTATAGCCTTCTGTTGTTGTTGTGTTGTTGTTTTCTTGTTATTCAGACATTATGTGTGGATAGCACAATGTTGTTGACTGATTATTGATATACAGCATGGCCTCTCCCTCCTTCCCTAACTCCTTCCCTATCTCTCTCCTTCCCTCTATCCTCATCCCTCTCTCCCTCTCTCACCTCATCCCTCCCTCTCTCTTCATCTCCCCCACCCTCCCTCCTCTTTCCCTCCACACCTTCTCTACCTCTCTCCCCCCTCCCTCCCTCCCCCTCCCTCTCTCCCTCCCCCCTCCCTCCCTCCCTCTGTCCCTCCCCTTCCCTTTGTCTCTCCCTCCCTTCCTCCCTCCCTCCCTCCAGTTAAAGAACCTAGAGAAGACACAGGAGTTTTTCCAGCGTCAGGCTCAGGAGCTGCAGGGCAAGCCGGAGTGGCGTGATTGGTTCATCCTGCCGTTTATGCCCGCCCCCGAGCAGAACCCGTTGTTCTCGCCGTACTTCTCCCGTCAGTGGTCTGACACCTTCCTGGTCTCACTGCACAACTTCCTCTCTGTGCTGTTCCAGTGCATGCATATCCTTTTGTTCTGTGGGCAAGACTACAGACACTCTAGACTACAGACACTCTAGACTACAGACACTCTAGACTACAGACACTCTAGACTACAGACACTCTAGACTACAGTACTGCCACTCTAGGCTATAGACACTCTAGGCTACAGACACTCTAGGCTACAGACACTCTAGACTACAGACACTCTAGACTACAGACACTCTAGACTACAGTACTGCCACTCTAGGCTATAGACACTCTAGGCTACAGACACTCTAGGCTACAGACACTCTAGACTACAGACACTCTAGACTGCAGACACTCTAGACTACAGACACTCTAGACTACAGACACTCTAGACTACAGACATTCTAGACTACAGACACTCTAGACTACAGTACTGACACGTTAGACTACAGACACTCTAGACTACAGACACTCTAGACTACAGACACGCTAGACAACAGACACTCTAGACTATAGTACAGACACTCTAGACTACAGACACTCTAGACTACAGACACTCTAGACTACAGTACTGCCACTCTAGGCTATAGACACTCTAGGCTACAGACACTCTAGGCTACAGACACTCTAGACTACAGACACTCTAGACTACAGACACTCTAGACTACAGACACTCTAGACTACAGGCACTCTAGACTACAGGCACTCTAGACTACAGACACTCTAGACTATAGTACAGACACACTCTAGACTACAGACACTCTAGACTACAGACACTCTAGACTACAGTACTGACACTCTAGACTACAGTACTGGCACTCTAGACTACAGACACTCTAGACTACAGACACTCTAGACTACAGTACAGACACTCTAGGCTACAGACACTCTAGGCTACAGACACTCTAGACTACAGACACTCTAGACTACAGTACAGACACTCTAGACTACAGTACAGGCACTCTAGGCTACAGACACTCTAGTCTACAGACAATCTAGTCTACAGACACTCTAGTCCACAGACACTCTAGACTACAGACACTCTAGACTACAGACACTCTAGACTACAGACACTCTAGACTACAGGCACTCTAGACTACAGACACTCTAGACTACAGACACTCTAGACTACAGTACTGCCACTCTAGGCTACAGACACTCTAGGCTACAGACACTCTAGGCTACAGACACTCTAGACTACAGACACTCTAGACTACAGGCACTCTAGACTATAGACACTCTAGACTACAGTACAGACACTCTAGGCTACAGACACTCTAGACTACACTACAGACACTCTAGACTACAGTACAGGCACTCTAGGCTACAGACACTCTAGACTATAGACACTCTAGACTACAGTACTGACACTCTAGACTACAGACACTAGACTACAGACACTCTAGACTACAGACACTCTAGACTACAGACACTCTAGTCTACAGACACATGCTCTCAGAGGCTAGCCATCAGGGTAATATCTGTTCGCTGTGTTTTGCTTGTCTTGGGAGATGTCATGCTGCATCACTCCAGGTTGCGTCAACAGAATCCCAGATGTAGTGAAGAGGAACATGGAATCCTTTCAAAACAAGGAAGTAAACGACAACGTAACAATGTCCATTTTAAATGTCAACAAACTATACATACCGTAGTCTTTGAGTAGTTTCTTCCTTGACAGCAACCCACCGCAGCCTGTGCTCCTGAGCTTTGACTCTGAAGTCCAGAGGACCACTTGTCTACAGGAGGAGAATGATCAGCTCAGACACATGGTTTGTTTTCTCATCTAATAACGGGCCGTATCCTCGCCAGACAGTTTGTGCTAAATACCAGAGACGTTTGAAACCAAGACACTCACAACATTCGATGACTTCCTGTAACGCTCACGGGGTATACTCATACCAACGTGTTTAGGAGTGTGGCAGTTACTTCACAGTTTACAGTTATTTATTTACAGGAAGTAATCACTCGTTAAGTCTCTCCGTTTCCAAAACTGTGGTGCTAGTACATACTGCTTCCCTCATGAGAAGGTCTCAAAGGGCCTGAGGATGGCTGCTAAATCTCTCTCTCTCTCTCTCTCTGTCTGTCTGTCTGTCTGTCTGTCTGTCTGTCTGTCTGTCTGTCTGTCTGTCTGTCTGTCTGTCTGTCTGTCTGTCTGTCTGTCTCTCTCTCTCTCTCTCTCTCTCTCTCTCTCTGTCTCTCTCTCTCTCTCTCTCTCTCTGTTTCTCTCTCTCTCTCTCTCTCTCTCTCTCTCTCTTTCTCTCTCCTCCCCCTCTCTCTCTCTCTCTCTCTGTCTCTCTCCTCTCACTCTCTCTCTTCCCATCTCTGCCCCCTCTCTCTCTCTCTCTCACTCTCTTTCTCTCTCTGTCTCTCTGTCTCTTCCCTGCCTCCAGCTATTTTCCCTGCAGGGAGAGGCTAAACTAAAGAAGCAGGAAGAGATGGTGCATCACAAACTCCCCCCCTACGTACAAAACATGGACCGCCTCGGAGACACTGAGCTGTGAGGACTAACTTTGAGATTGGATTGACCCACTTTGGGGTTGAAGGGAGGGGTTTAAGTGAACGTTTTAATAATTGTGAACGTTTTAATAATTGTATGATATAGTTATTTGGTTTGTATTTTCTCCTCTTCGTACGATACTGTAGATGTACAATTTTAACTCATAATATTTATTCAACTGTTTTAATGTGTTAACGTGTTTTACGTATGAATAAGGACGATGAATAAACAATTCACCCTGAATTGTTGTTTTTCACCATGATTAGTTTCAGGTGTTCTGTCTGTTTCCTCTATCCTGGGATGCACAACTCCTGTCCTTGAGGGCCTCAGTGGCTTCTGGGATGTCTGGAGCCCTGGGCCTGTATTCATAAAGTGTCTCGGAGTAGAAGTGCTGATGTACGATCAGCCCCCCCCCCCCATTTTATTAATACGATTTAAAAAGGGAAAACTGATCCTAGACCAGCATTCCTACCCTTGAGACGCTTTGAGGACACTGGCCTTGGTATGAAGGGCGTTGGTTGTCTCCTGTCAGGGTTTGGCTTTGGGAACACAAACACTATGTAGTAAAGGAATCACAACACAACGTTATCAGCGAGTCTGACAGTTTAGGTCTGTAGTTTAATCTGTAACATTCTATTTAACAAAGCAAATGGCCTGCAGAAAAGGTAAGAACCACTGTTACAGCTTAAACACACCTCTTAGTAAGAAGTCCAGTTTAAAAGACTCGTTGGAAACTGAATCAAAAAAAAAAAGTCTTCAGATGATAAGAAATCTAGTATCTGTATTTTCTCGTGACGCTTTCCATTTTCTTTCAGAACATTCTTGGCTTGTCTCCCAAATAGACCTTGTTTACTCACTAGGCACACATCAGCACATGGTCACTGATGGTTAATTGAGTTTTACAGTTTTACAGTTGTGAGTGGACCCGCGCACAGCATCAGCGAAGAATGGTGTTTTAAAAAAGCAGCTGAGGTATCTGATATCCCTAAATGTTGAATCAATCTTATTGATGACAACTTTTCAACCACTTTGGTCTTCATCACCTCCAATACGTCTACACAGAGATCTGTTTGTTTCACGCTTGATTCACGTTTGATTCATGTTTGATTCACCGTTGATTAATGTATGACTCCTGTTTTGATTCCTGTTTGATTCATGTTTGATTCACATTTGATTAATTTGTCCTCCACAGGGACCTGGTGACGAGCCAGCGTAACCCCGCCCTTACCACCACTCCTTCCAGGAACTTCTTCTCTACATTCCTGCCCCAGGCCAGACGGGTACCTGGCAAGATGCCTCGAGGACTTCCTGGGTCCTCGCCAACACAGGCCTCGCTGGGACGCAAGGACACCGCAGCCAATCAAGTGAGACCATATGTTCTTCCGGAAATTAGGACGTTTTTCTGGGGGGCGTCCCTAGAGACCGAGACGCTGGACTTATAGACCCTCAGGGATGCGTTTTAAGGGGCTAGATAACGTTTTTGTGGAAAATCCTTTCCACTGACTGTGTCTGCAGTACTATTTTAGATAACTGTTAGTCAAGTGACTTTAAACTTTTACCAATATTTAGCAGTTTACACCATTTATGACACGACTAGCAGTATGTATTTTTCAGTATTTACAGTTGGTATTATACTGTAAGTATTCACCCCCCTTGGATTTTCTTTCACATTTTGTTGCGTTATAAATTGGGATTGAAATCTATATTTTTTGGGGGGGGTCATTGATCTACACAAAATACGTAAGTATTCAACCCCCTTTGTTTAGGCAAGCATAAATTAGTTCAGGAGTAACATTTGGCTTAACGAATCGCATAATAAGTTACGTGGACTGTGTGTGAAATAGTAAGGGTTTACATCGTTTTTGAACGACTAACCCTTTCCTCTGTCCCCTATATTATACACCATCTGTAGGGTCCCTCAGTCTAGTAGTGAACGACTAACCCTTTCCTCTGTCCCCTATATTATACACCATCTGTAAGGTCCCTCAGTCTAGTAGTGAACGACTAAACCCTTCCTCTGTCCCCTATATTATACACCATCTGTAAGGTCCCTCAGTCTAGTAGTGAACGACTAAACCCTTCCTCTGTCCCCTATATTATACACCATCTGTAGGGTCCCTCAGTCTAGTAGTGAACAACTACCCCCTTCCTCTGTCCCCTATATTATACACCATCTGTAGGGTCCCTCAGTCTAGTAGTGAACGACTAAACCCTTCCTCTGTCCCCTATATTATACACCATCTGTAAGGACCCTCAGTCTAGTAGTGAACGACTAAACCCTTCCTCTGTCCCCTATATTATACACCATCTGTAAGGTCCCTCAGTCTAGTAGTGAACGACTAAACCCTTCCTCTGTCCCCTATATTATACACCATCTGTAAGGTCCCTCAGTCTAGTAGTGAACAACTAAACCCTTCCTCTGTCCCCCATATTATACACCATCTGTAAGGTCCCTCAGTCAAGTTTTTGAATTTCAAGGACAGATTCAACTACAAATGACCTACGAGCTTTTCGAAAACCTCATTAAAGATTGCCAGTGATTGGTAGATGGGTAACAATAACAAATCAGACATTTGAATATGTCTTTAAGCATGGACAAGTTAATAATGATGCTGTGGATGATGTATTGAAATACCCAGACACATCAAAGATACAGTCATCCTCAGGGATTTCACCAGAAAGCCATTGGTGACTTTAAAACAGCTAGAGGCTGTGATGGGAGAAAACTGAGGATGGATCAACGACCTTGTAACGAGTGAAAAGAAAAATTAAAATATACAGAATACAAATATTCCAAAACATGCATCTTGAATGCAACAAGGCACTAAAGTAATACAAAGGAATATACTTTTATGCCTAAATGCCAAGTCTAATGTTTTGGACAAATCCAACAAAACACATCACTGAGTAACTGCCTCCTTATTTTCAAGCATGGTGGTGGCTGCATCATGTCATGGGTATGCTTGACATCGGCAAATACTGGGGAGTTTTTCAGGATAAAAAGAAACAGGATGAAGCTAAGCACAAGCAAAATCCTAGAGGAAAACCTGGTTCAGTCTTCTTTCCATCAGACACTCGGGAGATGAATTCACCTTTCAGCAGGACAACAACCTAAAACACAAGGCCAAATACACACTGGAGTTACCAAGAAGACAGTGAATGTTCCTGAGTGGTTGAGTTACAGTTTTGACTTAAATCTGTTTGAAAATCTATGGCAAGACCTGAAAATGTCTGTCTAGCCAGGATCCCCATCACTTTGACAGTGCTTGAAGAAATGGGAAAATAATACAGTATACAGTATTAGTGTTTATTTTGCAGTATTAGTGTTTATTATACAGTATTAGTGTTTATTATACAGTATTAGTGTTTATTATACAATATTAGTGTTTATTATACAGTATTAGTGTTTATTTTTCATTAATCATTACAGAGTATTTTGTGTAGATCTTTGACAAAAAAATGTAATACATTTCAATCCCAATTTGTAACACAATAAAGTGTGTGTGTGTGGGGGGGGGGGGGTAAATACTTATGATAGGGCGTTTTTGATTACAGACTTACCTGTGTTTTGGAAAACAAACCGCTTTCATGTATCTTATTCTGTGAAGCCCAAGGACCCAGTAGCGGCCTCCAAGGAACCCAGGCCGGTCTGTAGCGCTGGGGGAACCAGTGAACCCCAGGCTGGGTTTACCTCTCACCCCAGGCAGAGACGGCACCAGGACCACGAGAAGGAAAGGAAGGAGCTCTTCTCCAAGCCACAAAATCAGGTTTCACCTACTGTATTACTAAGGAAAGGATGTTGCCTAGTGGACATATTTAGAAATTGAATGAGCAAATTCCACTTTCTGTAACAAAGTTCATGGCTTATATTTACTTGCTTTCCCTCCTTCAATAACCCATAGTAGTATAATGATGTTCTATTTACATATTACATTCCAAAGAGATCAATTGGTAAAGAGATCAATCGACCAAAACAATGGAAATGCCATGGCAACGCCATTCAAGTTTCAAGTTTTATCGTCACATGCACAGTACAGTGAAATGCCTTTCTAGCCAGCTCTTAACCCAACAACAGTAATCAATAACAATGTATTACTAGAAATAACACAAGGTAGAACAAAAACACATCACTGGGAATCGGAGCTGATTTGACATCACTGGGAATCGGAGCTGATTTGACATCACTGGGAATCGGAGCTGATTTGACATCACTGGGAATCGGAGTTGATTTGACATCACTGGGAATCGGAGCTGATTTGACATCACTGGGAATCGGAGCTGATTTGACATGACTGGGAATCGGAGTTGATTTGACATGACTGTGTTTTATCAGTTTCTTGATGAAAATATTCCTAGGACTGTCGGACGGCCAAACTGAGCAGTTGGGGTAGAATCGCCTTGGTCAGGGGAGAAGGGCCTTGGTCAGGGAGGTGACCAAGAACCCAATGGTCCCTCTGACAGATCTCCAGAGGTCCTCTGTGGAGATGGGAGAATCTTCCAGAATGACAACCATCTCTGCACCACTCCACCAATCAGGCTTTTATGGTAGAGAGGCCAGGCGGAAGCCACTCTTCAGTAAAAGGCACATGACAACCTGCTTGGAGTTTGCCAAAAGGCACCTAAAGGACTGTAACCATGAGAAACAAGATTCTCTGGTCTGATGAAACCAAGATTGAACTCTTTGGCCTGAATGCCAAGCGTCACGTCTGGAGGAAACCAGGCACCATCCCTACGGTGAAGCATGGTGGTGGTGGCATCATGCTGTGGGGATGTTTTTCAGCCTCAAGGACTGGGAGACTAGTCAGGATCAAAGGAAAGATGAACAGGGCAAAGTACAGAGATCCTTGATGAAAACCTGCTCCAAAGTGCTCAGGACCTCAGACTGGGTTGAAGGTTGACCTTCCAACAGGTCTCAACGACGCTAAGCACACAGCCAAGACAACGCAGGAGTGGCTTCGGGACAAGTCTCTGAATGTCCTTGAGTGGCCCAGCCAGAGCCGGGACTTGAACCTGATCGAACATCTCTGGAGAGACCTGAAAATAGCTGTGCAGCGACGCTCCCCATCCAACCTGGCAGAGCTTGAGAAGATCTGTAGAGAAGAATGGGAGAAACTCCCCAAATACAGGTGTGCCAAGCTTGTAGCATCATACCCAAGAAGACCCAATGCTGTATTTGCTGCTTCAACAAAGTACTGAGTAAAGGGTCTGAACACTTATATAAATGTCCTAAATTTGCAAAATGTCTGTTTTGTCATTATGGGGTATTGTGTGTAGATTGATTGAGGGAGAAAAACGACTTAATATATTTTAGAATAAGGCTGTACTTTCCGAATGCACTGTAATAAAACAACTGATCTAAAAAAAAATAAAGATTTTCCCTCATGAAAAATACCTCTACCCCTTACAAATATTGTCCATGTATTATAATCCACATAAGAATTCACACGAGGCACGCTGTAACCTGCACGCAGTCTACATAGGCTACTTGGACTGACGCCCAGTGGACCTGCAGTCTAGCTTATTGTAACCTACAATCACTTCTTCCAGCTGCCGCCTGGCAGCCATTTTAAATATTATATAGACATTCAAATCCTCCTGCTGCAGGATTATTTTCCTCCTGTGACGAAATGGGTCGTATTAAGATCCGACATCTGTATGTGAGGTCTGAAGGGAAGTATGGGAGGGATTCCTGGCAGTATTATCAGGAAGCTAAATCAGGCTCGTCTCTTCTTTCAGATGCCTGAGAAGAGAGGGGAAAGTGGGGACCCAGAGCCTCACCTTGAGGGGGGGACCACCAGCAGTGACCTGATAGACCCTCCTCCCCCCAGCCAGACACAGGTCAGCGGGGAGGGACAGAGGGGTACGGGGGTGCTGGGGGTGGAACAACCCTTCATCAAGCTCAGTCAGGAAGAGTACGGCGAGCATCACTCCTCTATCATGCACTGCAGGTAGGACATCACCTTTAACGTTACACTGAACACCTGTTACAGTCAGAATCTAGTGGAGTGGAACTCCTGATGAACACTGGTTTATTATTGATCTACGACAGTAGCTCTTTAAGTGGTCAGACATACTAATCGCCGGCATATACTGAGCAAGCAGACACTTTCCACTGTCATATATCTGTTCTCCTTACTGAGCCAAACAGAGCTGTACTGCCATGGTTACCCATCCACCATAGTAACAGAGCTGTACTGCCCTGGTTACACATCCACCATAGTAACAGAGCTGTACTGCCCTGGTTACACATCCACCATAGTAACAGAGCTGTACTGCCCTGGTTACACATCCACCATAGTAACAGAGCTGTACTGCCCTGGTTACACATCCACCATAGTAACAGAGCTGTACTGCCCTGGTTACACATCCACCATAGTAACAGAGCTGTACTGCCCTGGTTACACATCCACCATAGTAACAGAGCTGTACTGCCCTCGTTACACATCCACCATAGTAACAGAGCTGTACTGCCCTGGTTACACATCCACCATAGTAACAGAGCTGTACTGCCCTGGTTACACATCCACCATAGTAACAGAGCTGTACTGCCCTGGTTACACATCCACCATAGTAACAGAGCTGTACTGCCCTGGTTACACATCCACCATAGTAACAGAGCTGTACTGCCCTGGTTACACATCCACCATAGTAACAGAGCTGTACTGCCCTGGTTACACATCCACCATAGTAACAGAGCTGTACTGCCCTGGTTACACATCCACCATAGTAACAGAGCTGTACTGCCCTGGCCGTGGAACCATGCTGGAAAGGACAATGTGAAAATAAAATATCCGAGCTGGAAGTGGTGTTGGAGGGCCAGTAGGAGGCACTATTTCCTCTCATTTAAAAAAATATATATCCCAATGCCCCAGGGCACTGCCCTGTGTAGGGTGCTGTCTTTCAGATGGGATGTTAAACGGGTGTCCTGACTCTCTGAGGTCATTAAAGATCCCATTGTACTTATCGTAGAGTAGGGGTGTTAACTCCGGTGTCCTGGCTAAATTCCCAATCTGGCACTCATACCATCATGGTCACCTAATCATCCCCAGCTTCCAATTGGCTCATTCATCCCTGTAACTCCTCCCTAGGTCTTTTGTAGTGAATGAGAATGTGTTCTCAGTCCACTGACCTGGTCAAGTGAAAGACACAACACAGTATGGTGCAAAATTGTGAAAAGGGTATTAATGAGGTCCAGCTTCGTCATGTATCTTCACTGTTTCTCCTGTCTCCGTGTCCCAGGGTGGACTGCTCAGGGAGGAGAGTAGCCAGTTTGGACGTGGACGGAGTCATCAAGGTGTGGTCCTTCAACCCCATCATGCAGACCAAGGCCACCATCATGTCCAAGTCCCCTCTGCTGTCCCTGGAGTGGGCCACCAAGCCTGACAGACTGGTATGACCGCTGACCTCAACACAGCACATCAGGGTTATGTTCATTAGGGTACATCCTAGCAAAAACCAAAAATGTTGTCCCTTCCTGTTTCAGTCTGTTTTCTTCCCATTGGGTGCCTAATAAACAGGTCAGGTCTATATTTACATGAGGTAGTTATGGCATCCTCAGTCCTCAGCGCCCTGTTCTCTGACAGTTTGCAGAGTGAGGTGGGAAAGTGGAAACCCCCCCGTCAGTAATTATGGTCTATGGTCTTGCGTCCTTTTATAGCTGTTACTGGGCAGTGGTGTGGGCACGGTGAGGCTGTACGACACTGACGCTAAGAAGAACCTCTATGAGATGGCCATAGATGAGACTCATCAACGGTAAGCTAAAGGGCCTCTCTTATTCAGAGTGATTTGACAAAGCATCATGGTTGGAATAATAGATATCTGTAGCAGAAGTCTTCCACGTCTCATCAGAGGGGTGGATTCCCAGACACAGATTAAGCCTGGTCCTGGACAACAACAACAATTCTATGGAGATGTTCCATCTTAATCTGTCTGCTAAATCAGCCTGTAGAGGTTTAATAATGGAAAGGCATTACTGTACTGACAGATCTGTCTGGTTTCTCCTGTTCTGTTCCTGTAGAGGTTTAATAATGGAAGGCATTACTGTACTGACTGATCTGTCTGGTTTCTCCTGTTCTGTTCCTGTAGAGGTTTAATAATGGAAGGCATTACTGTACTGACTGATCTGTCTGGTGTCTCCTGTTCTGTTCCTGTAGAGGTTTAATAATGGAAGGCATTACTGTACTGACTGATCTGTCTGGTTTCTCCTGTTCTGTTCCTGTAGAGGTTTAATAATGGAAGGCATTACTGTACTGACTGATCTGTCTGGTGTCTCCTGTCCTGTTCCTGTAGAGGTTTAATAATGGAATAATGGAAGGCATTACTGTACTGACTGATCTGTCTGGTGTCTCGTGTTCTGTTCCTGTAGAGGTTTAATAATGGAAGGCATTACTGTACTGACTGATCTGTCTGGTGTCTCCTGTTCTGTTCCTGTAGAGGTTTAATAATGGAAGGCATTACTGTACTGACTGATCTGTCTGGTGTCTCCTGTCCTGTTCCTGTGTGGTGTTGTTTAGGATCCTGTCCCTGGCCTGTAGCCCCAGTGGGACGTCCTTTGTGTGTTCTGCAGCAGCACATGCCGGGCCTGGGCGCTCTGGGAGTGTGACAGAGACAGTACCACGGCTTCCCAATCCCCTCTCTGTCTCTGGACAGCTGCTGCTCTGGGACACCAAGACTGTCAAACAGCAGGTACTGCTGTAGGAAACACGTCACCTGAACACGTGTACTATGTCACCCAAACACGTGTATGATGTCGCCCAAACACGTGTATGATGTCACCCAAACACGTGTACTATGTCACCCGAACATGTGTACTATGTCAACCAAACACCCAAGTCCTTGAAGAGGAGGAGCATTTCTATAATTTTTCTCATTCACCAGTGTTGCTTCCAGTTATTAGTTTAAAGTTGAAGGGGGCAACTTGATGCTATTTTTCTGAGATCAGGAACTTTATTTTGCTAAAACATTGTCGAAATGCATCACAGTTATATATAGGTAAATATTATATTATAGATAGAATTTATAGATACAGTGGGGCAAAAAAGTATTTAGTCAGCCACCAATTGTGCAAGTTCTCCCACTTAAAAAGATGAGAGAGGCCTGTAATTTTCATCATAGGTACACGTCAACTATGACAGACAAAATGAGGAAAACCAGAAACAAAATTGTAGACCTGCACCAGGCTGGGAAGACTGAATCTGCAATAGGTAAGCAGCTTGGTTTGAAGAAATCAACTGTGGGAGCAATTATTAGGAAATGGAAGACATACAAGACCACTGACAATCTCCCTCGATCTGGGGCTCCACGCAAGATCTCACCCCGTGGGGTCAAAATGATCACAAGAACGGTGAGCAAAAATCCCAGAACCACACGGGAGGACCTAGTGAATGACCTGCAGAGAGCTGGGACCAAAGTAACAAAGCCTACCATCAGTAACACACTACGCCGCCAGGGACTCAAATCATGCAGTGCCAGACGTGTCCCCCTGCTTAAGCCAGTACATGTCCAGGCCCGTCTGAAGTTTGCTAGAGAGCATTTGGATGATCCAGAAGAGGATTGGGAGAATGTCATATGGTCAGATGAAACCAAAATATAACTTTTTGGTAAAAACTCAACTCGCCGTGTTTGGAGGACAAAGAATGCTGAGTTGCATCCAAAGAACACCATACCTACTCTGAAGCATGGGGGTGGAAACATCATGCTTTGGGGCTGTTTTTCTGCAAAGGGACCAGGACGACTGATCCGTGTAAAGGAAAGAATGAATGGGGCCATGTATCGTGAGATTTTGAGTGAAAACCCCCTTCCATCAGCAAGGGCATTGAAGATGAAATGTGGCTGGGTCTTTCAGCATGACAATGATCCCAAACACATCGCCCGGGCAACGAAGGAGTGGCTTCGTAAGAAGCATTTCAAGGTCCTGGAGTGGCCTAGCCAGTCTTTGGAGGGAGTTGAAAGTCCGTGTTGCCCAGCGACAGCCCCAAAACATCACTGCTCTAGAGGAGATCTGCATGGAGGAATGGGCCAAAATACCAGCAACAGTGTGTGAAGACTTACAGAAAACGTTTGACCTGTGTCATTGCCAACAAAGGGTATATAACAAAGTATTGAGATAAACTTTTGTTATTGACCAAAAACTTATTTTCCACCATAATTTGCAAATAAATTCATTAAAAATCCTACAATGGGATTTTCTGGATTTTTTTTCTCATTTTGTCTGTCATAGTGGAAGTGTACCTATGATGAAAATTACAGGCCTCTCTTATCTTTTTAAATGGGAGAACTTGCACAATTGGTGGCTGACTAAATACTTTTTTGCCCCACTGTATATACTCTATATTATAGGAATCTTTCACAGATGTATACTCTATATTATAGGAATCTTTCACAGATGTATACTCTATATTATAGGAATCTTTCACAGATGTATACTCTATATTATAGGAATCTTTCACAGATGTATACTATATATTATAGGAATCTTTCACAGATGTATACTCTATATTATAGGAATCTTTCACAGATGTATACTCTATATTATAGGAATCTTTCACAGATGTATACTCTATATTATAGGAATCTTTCACAGATGTATACTCTATATTATAGGAATCTTTCACAGATGTATACTCTATATTATAGGAATCTTTCACAGATGTATACTCTATATTATAGGAATCTTTCACAGATGTATACTCTATATTATAGGAATCTTTCACAGATGTATACTATATATTATAGGAATCTTTCACAGATGTATACTATATATTATAGGAATCTTTCACAGATGTATACTATATATTATAGGAATCTTTCACAGATGTATACTCTACCCGTCTGAAGTTAAAGCCCTGTAGCCTCATTCATCTCTTTCCCCGCGCTGAACCATGTGACGTCTCCATGTCCTCTCCTATCGTCCTCAGCTTCAGTTCTCCCTGGAGCCTGGTCCAGTAGCCATCAACTGTACAGCTTTCAACCACAACGGGAACCTACTGGTAACTGGAGCTGCTGACGGAGTAATTAGACTGTTCGGTAAGTCGATTTTATTTACTCTCCTTTTTGTTGACTTGTGCTTAATGGAGATTTGATGTGAGGTGAAATAGAGGACGTGGGAACATTTCTCCTATGAATAGTCTCTTCATAATGCTTTGACGTACTGTAGGCACTAATAACTAGATCTCGGAGTTGACATAGCTGACTGCAATGAGGTCTCTGAGTGAAGACGAGGCTGTGAATATAGAATTACTAGAATGAAAAATGCCCCTCATTGACTTCAATGGAGATTGCTGTTCTAATAATAATATTTCTATGCGTGTTAACATGTGCCTCTATTTTCTCTCTGTCCTCCAGACATGCATCACTATGGCTGTGCTATGAGCGGTTATAACATGTTCTTCTCGCTCCTCTTCACAGACATGCAGCGCTATGATTGTACTATGAGCTGTTATAACATGTCTCTCTGTCCTCCAGACATGCAGCGCTGTGACTGTGCCATGAGCGGTTATAACATGTTCTTACCGCTCCTCCTCTTCAGACATCCAGCACTATGATTGTACTATGAGCTGTTATAACATGTCTCTATTTTCCAGACATGCAGCATTATGACTGTGCTATGAGCTGTTATAACATGTCTCTCTCTATTTTCCAGAAATGCAGCACTATGACTGTGCTATGAGCTGTTATAACATGTTCTTATCTCCCTATTCTCTCTAGACATGTAGCGTTATGACTGCGCTATGAGCTGTTATAACATGTGCTTATCGCCCTATTCTCTCTAGACATGCAGCGTTATGACTGCGCTATGAGCTGGAGGGCCCACGATGGCGAGGTGTACAGTGTTGAGTTCAGCTATGATGAGAATACAGTGTTCAGTATCGGAGAGGACGGCAAGGTAACTGAACTCAGGTCGTAAGACAGTAGTAACATGCTACTAACACGGTTGTTTAAAAAAAATATATATTTATTTAACTTTTATTTAACTAGACAAGTCAGTTAAGAACAAATTCTTATTTACAATGACGGCCTACACCGGCCAAACCAGGACGACGCTGGGCCAATTTTGCACCTCCCTATGGGACTCCCAAACACGGGCAGTTGTGATACAACCTGAATTCGAACCAGGGTGTAACATGGTAGTGAGACTGTAGTAACATGGTAGTGAGACTGTAGTAACATGGTAGTAACATGGTAGTAACATGGTAGTAACGTGGTATTGTCACACTAGTAACAAAGTCGTAACGTAACAGTATGTGATTATAAGTGGCTCTGGATAAGATAAGTGTCTGCTAAATGACTAACATGTCAATGTTACAATCACTTACTGTAACATGTTAGCCTGTAACCGTAGTAACATGGTCACTTACTGTAACATGTTAGCCTGTAACCGTAGTAACATGGTCACTTACTGTAACCTGTTAGCCTGTAACCGTAGTAACATGGTCACTTACTGTAACATGGTAGCCTGTAACCGTAGTAACATGGTCACTTACTGTAACATGTTAGCCTGTAACCGTAGTAACATGGTCACTTACTGTAACCTGTTAGCCTGTAACCGTAGTAACATGGTCACTTACTGTAACCTGTTAGCCTGTAACCGTAGTAACATGGTCACTTACTGTAACCTGTTAGCCTGTAACCGTAGTAACATGGTCACTTACTGTAACATGTTAGCCTGTAACAGTAGTAACATGGTCACTTACTGTAACATGGTAGCCTGTAACCGTAGTAACATGGTCACTTACTGTAACCTGTTAGCCTGTAACCGTAGTAACATGGTCACTTACTGTAACCTGTTAGCCTGTAACCGTAGTAACATGGTCACTTACTGTAACCTGTTAGCCTGTAACCGTAGTAACATGGACACTTACTGTAACCTGTTAGCCTGTAACCGTAGTAACATGGTCACTTACTGTAACATGGTAGCCTGTAACCGTAGTAACATGGTCACTTACTGTAACATGGTAGCCTGTAACCGTAGTAACATGGTCACTTACTGTAACATGTTAGCCTGTAACCGTAGTAACATGGTCACTTACTGTAACCTGTTAGCCTGTAACCGTAGTAACATGGTCACTTACTGTAACCTGTTAGCCTGTAACCGTAGTAACATGGTCACTTACTGTAACCTGTTAGCCTGTAACCGTAGTAACATGGTCACTTACTGTAACCTGTTAGCCTGTAACCGTAGTAACATGGTCACTTACTGTAACCTGTTAGCCTGTAACCGTAGTAACATGGTCACTTACTGTAACCTGTTAGCCTGTAACAGTAGTAACATGGTCACTTACTGTAACCTGTTAGCCTGTAACCGTAGTAACATGGTCACTTACTGTAACATGTTAGCCTGTAACCGTAGTAACATGGTCACTTACTGTAACATGTTACTCTGTAACCGTAGTAACATGGTCACTTACTGTAACATGTTAGCCTGTAACCGTAGTAACATGGTCACTTACTGTAACATGTTAGCCTGTAACAGTAGTAACATGGTCACTTACTGTAACCTGTTAGCCTGTAACCGTAGTAACATGGTCACTTACTGTAACATGTTAGCCTGTAACCGTAGTAACATGGTCACTTACTGTAACATGTTACTCTGTAACCGTAGTAACATGGTCACTTACTGTAACATGTTAGCCTGTAACCGTAGTAACATGGTCACTTACTGTAACATGTTAGCCTGTAACCGTAGTAACATGGTCACTTACTGTAACCTGTTAGCCTGTAACCGTAGTAACATGGTCACTTACTGTAACATGTTAGCCTGTAACCGTAGTAACATGGTCACTTACTGTAACATGTTAGCCTGTAACCGTAGTAACATGGTAACACAGACAGAAAGGAGGAGATACCTAGTCAGTGGTACAACTGAATGCATTCAACTGAAATGTGTCTTCCTCATTTAACCCAACCCCCCTCTGTATCAGTAACATAGTAGTCAGGTGGTAATCCCTGTAAATACATCTGTTCCAGTTTATCCAGTGGAACATCCATCGGTGTGGAGTGAAGCAGTCGGAGAACTCCCTGCCCCAGGATGCAACGGGGCCCTTTGTCCTGTCTGGCTACAGTGGATACAAGCAGGTCCAGGTGCCACGTGGACGGCTGTTCGCCTTCGACTCCGAGGGACAACATGTCCTCACCTGCTCCAACAACGGAGGACTCATCTACAGGGTAAGGCTGCTTCGAGTTTTTAATTTTTTTTTAAATGAACCGTTTCCTAGTTTTCTTCTCTCTTTTTTGCGTCCCAAATGGCACCCTTTTCCCTTTATAGGGCACTACTTTTGACCAGGGCCCATAGGGGTAGTAGTGTACTATGTAGGGAATAGGGTGTCATTTAGGACAAAATGTTTAATAAAACCTAAGGTAAGGTTGTTTTAGAGCAGTTTCTCTCAGACCTCTCCACAAGGACCCCCCCCCCCCTCAGATGTTTCACAGTTTGTGTTGTAGCCCTGAACGAGCATGACTGACCTGGTCAAGGGCTTGATGATTGGTTGTGTTAAATCAGGTGTGCTCTGGAATAGATCAAACACATGGAACAGATGAGGGTCCCCAAGGAAAGGTTTGAGAACAACAACAATTATTATTATCAATTTATTTAAAAAATATATTTTCGTAATTTTTATGCATCTATGTAGATACAAAAACATTTAGGGAGATGTGGAGGAGATAAGGTCAGAAGGTGCTTTGCAAGGGTGGACCCTGCTCTTCTGTGGTGTATTCACTTGGAACCAAACGGGGAGTAAACGGGGAGTAAACGTTTTTCATTGCGAAACTTTTTACTACAGAAACAGACGAATGAATACACCTCTTGGCAGGAGCATAGAGCTCCCTGGACCATAACTCAGTACTACGGTTTTAGTAATGCCAGCCTATACGGAATACATTTTTTTTAATGCTTGTCTTTCATAATTTGATCAGTTATACTTGGATGTGTAGTGTCAGAGTTTGTTGCTGGCATGTCATCCCTAAGTTTGCTAATCTTGCCAATTAACAAAATCATTAAAGTAGTTGGTAATATCAGTGGGTTTTGTGATGAATGAGCCATCTGATTCAATGAATGATGGAGCTGAGTTTGCCTTTTTGCCCAGAATTTCATTTAAGGTGCTCCAAAGCTTTTTACCATCATTCTTTGTCATTTATCTTTGTTTCATAGTAAAGTGTATTCTTCTTTTTTATTTAGTTTTTATTTAGTTTAGTCACATGATTTCTCAATTTGCAGTACGTTTGCCAATCGGTTGTGCAGCCAGACTTATTTGCCATTCCTTTTGCCTCATCCCTCTTAACCATACAATGTTTAAATTACTCATCAATCCACTGGGATTTAACCGTTTTAAAGGTCATTTTCTTAATGGGTTCATGTTTATTAGTAACTGGAATAAGCTATTTCATAAGTGTGTCAAGTGCAGCGTCTGGTTGCTCCTCATTACACACCACAGACCAACAAATATTCTTTACATCATCAACATATGAATCACTACAATACTTATTGTATGACCTCTTATACACTATATTAGGCCCAGCCTGTGGAATTTTGGTTTTCCTAGATATGGCTGCTATATTGTGATCACTACACCTGATGGATCTGGATACTGCTTTCAAGCAAATTTCTGCTAAAATTAGTATAGATGTGATCAATAGATGTTGATGATTTCATTCCTGTGTTGTTTGTAACTACTCTGGTAGGTTGACTGATAACCTGATCCAGGTTGCAGGCACTGGTTACTGTTTGAAGCTTTGTCTTGAGTGGGCAGCCTGATGAAAGCCAGTCAATATTGTAATGACCCAGAAAATATATCTCCCTTTTGGTATTACATACATTATTATTTCACACACATTATCCAGATACTGACTGTTAACACTTGGTGGTCTATAGCAGCTTCCCACCAGAATGGGCTTTAGGTGAGGCAGATGAACCTGTAGCCATATTACTTCAACAGTATTTAACATGAGATCCTCTCTAATCTTTACAGGAATGTGGTTCTGAATATAAACAACAACACCTCCACCTTTGGCATTTCTGTCTTTTCTGTAGATGTTATAACCTTGTGTTGCTATCATTGTATCATCAAAGGTATTATCTAAGTGAGTTTCAGAGATTGTCAGAATGTTTTTTTTTTACCCCCTTTTTCTCCCCAATTTCGTGGTATCCAATTGTTAGTAGTTACTGTCTTGTCTCATCGCTGCAACTCCCGTACAGACTCGGGAGAGGCGAAGGTCAAGAGCCATGTGTCCTCCGAAACACAACCCAACCAAGACACACTGCTTCTTGACACAGCGCACATCCAACCCGGAAGCCAGCCGCACCAATGTGTCGGAGGAAACACCGTACACCTGGCGACCTGGTCAGCGTGCACTGCACCCGGCCCGCCACAGGAGTCGCTAGTGTGCGATGGGACAAGAACATCCCTGCCGGCCACACACTCCCCTAACCCGGACGACGCTGGGCCAATTGTGCGCCGCCCCATGGGCCTCCCCGTCGCGGCCGGCTGCGACAGAGCTTGGACTCGAACCCAGAATGTCTGGTAGTTTTCAGTTCTCCCCTCCCCACTCAGACCACTCCCAAACGGTCCTAGCAAATTTCTTGCTTGAGAAATTTCTCTTTGCTAAGCAGCATTTTAATTAACAGTAAGGTACTTAATTGTTACCTAGAAATGATTTGATATTGAGATTAAAAACGGCTGCAATTGGACTTTTAAAGATTGTAGGCGAGCTTACCGTTATTAACATCCAAGAACCTAATATGTTAGGTTTAGAGGGAGACCGGCACTGACAGCCAAATACACCATCAAAACGTCAGTCGATTCTCAATTTACGATACGATTATAGAAACATAAATCCCTTTACTTCCATATCACATCAAAATTATTTCACAAATTTAAAATATACACTTACTGTTTGTACAGTTTTAACCGGGTTTATTTTTCTTTTACAACATTTTTCTGACGTCTGTTACTCACAGGAGTTCGGAATATGCTAGATCAGTGGTATCCAATTTTCGAGCCTTGGGTCGCAGAGCTTCATGGGAGTTTTGAGTACCACTCGGTAGGAAGTCAGCAACTCGATTCGCTTAGTTTGGAGGGCCAACTAGAGGGCGGAAAAGGCACTACGCCTCGCTCAAAGTTGAATTAGGACAACACTCCCACCTCATGTGGCTCGCAGGATCGCTCAAAACGGAGGCTAAGTGGGAGGCTGTTGGGATTGTGTGTGTGTGTGTGTGTGTGTGTGTGTGTGTGTGTGTGTGTGTGGCTGTTCACCCATCACTAATACAAATATCCTGCATGAGAGTGAAACCTATTATTTGTCGACTACCACATGAATTTAACACCATGAGTAAAGGAACGGTACATCAGCTTCTCCTGACGCTGTGAACTGTTATATATTATAGTCTCTGCTGTGAAGTGAACAGATCTCATTAAGACTGGATGTCATGCAGGAGATGTGTGTTAGTGACGGGTCAGTGGAGCCTCTCCCCACTCACAATAAGCAGAATATCTGTGTGTAGTAAATATGGTAGCAACAGTACATTTTACATTAGTCATTTAGCAGACACCTCTTATCCAGAGCGACTTACTGTTAGTCCGTCTTAAAGCTGGAATACAGAGTGGTGAAACTGCCACGTCCTTTTTGTTTGCGAGATTTCAACAACAACGAACTTGTTTTCCCTCCGACATCATCGCACGTCACTGCATGCTGGGAAAGAGCAGCAGAGTGTGTACTATGAGTTTGTTTTACCTAGAGGCGACTCCTCCTTTCATAAACAAAACAATAAGAAATGTTCCTGGGGGTTACCAGAGGCTTCCCTTAATGGGGATTCCATCTTTAAGACGTAGTCATAGTAAGTACATTTTTCCTCGATTTTATAAGTAGCTATCGACAAGCGTGAGTGCGAACAAGGCAAGGGAGTTTTTGCTGTTGCCCTGACTAAGTCTGTGTGTGTGTGTGTGTGTCTTGTCTTCACCAGCTGAACAGCACCAGTGATAGTGGTCTGGAGAAGGTTCTACCGTTGGGGGGCCACAAGGCCCCTGTGGTCACAGTGGACTGGTGCTCTGCCATGGACTGTGGCACCTGCCTCACCGCATCCATGGATGGAAAGATCAAACTCAGCACGTTACTGGCACAGAAATCCTGATTGGTCAAATTTAAAGTCCCGAGAGAGGGTTCCTCATTGGAGGGAAGCATTTTATTGCAGTATCACACTATTGAAGCCGATGTATTCTACAGTAGCATACGTCTTAAATGTAATACTTTGTACTGACCTAAGGCAGTCCACAACATATCATGGATGAAACAGGGCTTTAGAAAGTCATAATAGGATATTAATAAATTAGAATAACATCAACTCATTCCTTACATGCAAGTGGTGTTCAGTCCATGTGAGAGACCATGTTATATTTAACGTAGTACAGAAGTTGTGCCTATAAAATCTTGAACTGGTTGTTCTGAGAATTGAACCGTGAGGGGAAAAAAAACTTGAGATGCCAATGCACCTGTCCTACAATGCACCTGTCCTCGGCCGAACACCATTCAGACGTGGGACCATTTCTTGCTTTTCTCAGTTTGACGCAGTACGGTAACTCCTGGTCAAGGGCTGTTTGTTTAATCATGTATAATTGCTTGTTATTATGACAATAAATAATTTGTAGATAGCCCTGTATTAGTGTTTTTATCCTGTCGTTATGGTTCCTTTTGGTGTCGGGGGGGGGGATAAAAAATCACCTGGATTCAAATACAACCACCAATGGAATACAGTTATACTTCACTAGACCCAAATATGGGCAATAGATCTCAGAACATTGGAATCATCCAAACTTACAGCATGTGGAAGAAGACAACGCAGACACAAGTGAGAGACGTTAGCTACATATGTAAATGAAAACCTGGGGTGATCTTCTTCACTTCCTCTCACATGATTAGGCTGACCACTGGAGAAGTCTGACCAGTATCATCATCTCAGAGTAGGAGTGCTGGTCTGGGATCAGTTGGGGGACCTGATCCTAAAACAGATGTTTTGTGGGTACTGGACAAGATCCCTAACTTACTTTAATGAGTTACCTGGACATCAAGTCTGGTAAACACACACTGCATAACAAATAACGTTCTGCTCTTCATGAAACTTGTCTTTAGAACTAACTTCACTCAATGCAAATGAATGATTCATCTTACAATCTGTTTCCTACCATTGGATTCTCTTAAATTCACTATATAAAAACAGATAACTAACAAGCATGTCATTGTGAACGTACCCTTTATTAAACCAGGTTCTGTGAGATCTTACTGCTTATAAGGCGTTACTGAATTCACTAGATGTTATGTGGACTTGAGATATAAACTTATAAACAATAAACAATACAAACATTAGGCTATTAGAGTAGTTAATGGGGGAATCATTTTGTGCTGTTCTTAAATAATCAAGATACTGAAATTCCCCTGTCATTCAGATTTTACTTGTTTGGCCCTTCATGTTCAGTGTCCAAATCCAAGACCTAGACATTTTGCTTTTCAAACCATTTCCACGTAACCAACACAACGATGCAAGTCCTCTTAGGAAGATATGGCTGGTCTCCTACGAGTATTTCCCTTCCTGAGATGTGGCTTTTACACCAGCTGAGTCTTCAACAAGACTCTTCAATCTCCCAAGGTGATGCAGGGCCCTAAAACAAAACAAGATCGTTATTTAAAAACGGCTTTATGTGACAGAGCATCATGGGTCTTAAAAAAAAAAGAAGATACATTTAGTCTACTGTCTTATTCCAGATATATCTATTTGTGTAAGTACTGTACCTCTTTAATGATTGTCCACCTAGTGCAGCGTCATAGTCATCTGACATCTGTAATTCAGACAATGGTATAACTGCTCTGGTTCACATCAGTTATGTCAGGAAAAAAAAATAGATTCCTAACTAGAAACCAGATTAGTTGAAGTCTACACATCATTTGTCTCAGTACCTTTATCATCAGTGGTTTTGTGCCGTCCTCCAACGTTGGTGTTTGGTATGGTGTTGAACCATTCTCCAATGTTACTTCCTTTTCTGTTGTGTCATTCTTCAGATTGACTTGTTGCTCCACGGTTTGAAGGCTAAACAGCATTTGTTTGAGGGCCTCCACCGGACCAGGGTGTTTCCTGCTGCTGTAGCCCGACGAACATGAGCCTGAGGCAGCCTGCACCACGTGGGAGACGGGGGGGGAGTTAGGATACAAGTACATGGCTCTGAGGTACAATATATCCATCTCTCAAATCAGAATTCTTAGTTAAAACGTTACACGGACTAAGGAATCATCTCATCAAGGAGCATTTTGTATAGACCTCGTCTTTCCTGTCTCTCAGAGGCTCTGTGGTGACCAGTGTGTCTTCTGCACCCCCTACAGGTACTGGTGATTTACTGCAGGGAGAGAAGCAGAGAATTTAGCAAAGCCTTCTGTGAAATTATAGCTCAATAATAGTTGAGTTTACTAAAGTAGATTCTACAAAACATATCCTACTTAATATTTGTAATGTATCTTAATCTTAATTAAGCTTAATCTTCCTTTTGTATTCGTACATGTCACCACTTTTTGACTAGCACTCACAATGTGATGGCAGGGTTGTCCCAAGAGCGATCAGCCTCGAGGACATCCTCTGAGCCACCAGGGCTGTGTCCCATGTCCTTCTGCAGCTGGCTGTTAGTGTTTAGGCCTAACGAAGGAGAGTTAAGGACCTTCTCTGCCTTCAAGATCAAACTCTCGATCTTATCATCTGTGAAGAAACACAGTAGACAGCTCTTATGCAACTTTTACAATACATGAAAATACCAGTGTACTGTAACTGTAAACTGAGGAGTAAGTGAATACAGGCCCTGGGTGTTGTTTAGACATGCAGAATGTTTATTATACCTCCGAAGAGCTTGTCGGAATCAGTGCTCCGTTCTCCCTCTGCAGCTAAAGCTAGCCGCTCTGCAAACTGTAGTCTAAACTCCCTCAGTGTCCTGTGATCAGCCTCTCCTCTGAGAAGTTGTTGCCTGTCATCATCAGAACCAGAGACATCCTCAAGATGGCCGCCGTTACTGTCCTTCTGTCCTTCCTTTAGCTCCTCATAGGAAGCCTCCAGCTCGCCCAGCCAGGAGGGAGGTCTAGGAGATGGGGGCAAGGTCTGGGTCGGGCCCCAGCCCCTATGCTGCGTCTTCTTATGAGACTCTGAGAAGTCTATATTAGTGGTGGGAATGTCTTTGTTACACTCCTGGAGCCAGGCGGGGTACTTCAGGTCAGGAATGCTGGTGACCCCAGAGAAATCCATCTCAGACTTTTGGCTGGTCAGCCAGCGAGGGTAGTCACGGTGGGGGGAGAAAGGGCCTGTGGTCTGGTGGTAGAGACCATGCTGGGGCCACAGGCTCCCCTTCACTCTAGGGCCTGTGAAGGGCTCTGTATTTTGGGTTTCCCCTGCTTGAGTTCCAGCTCTGGACTGGTACAGCTTGTGAGGAGTGTTGTGAGGGACAGAGTAGTGCAGGCAGCGTTTAATATGAGAGCTGCTGTTAGGTCTAGGCCTCCTAGAGGACCAGGAGTTAGAGTGGGAGCTCTGCCCCAGGGGGTAGTCCCCAGACTGGGTGAGGAAAGCAGAGGTGCGAGTCACGGGTAGGGAGCCATCACAGGGGAGCACCAACAGGTCGTCGGTGGTCAGGCTGATGCAGTCTGAGGCTCCACGGTGACCAGAACCCACAGGAAGATTCAGGAAGTCCAGCTCCCTGTCTGTTAGTCTCTCTCTAAGAACTGGGAACCATAGACAAGACTATTATATGATACACCGTTACAGTATACAATCAAAGTGGCTAATTATTGTACATTAATTAAGATCCAAGTAACACTTGATAAAAGTATTATGTTTTATCTCCATATTCAAACAGCTTTGGACAAATAAAAGTTAAGCATTTCATAATTGATGACAAAAACCTAAATCTTTACCATCTTTATTCCTGAACTCAGTTCTGGGCAAAGCAGAACTTATCAGCCTTTTCCGGAGCTGCAGTCTTCCGGTAGAAGTTTCAGAAGTGTTCAGGCTTCTGTCAAAGTCTGTAATGTAGGCTTCCAGGGCCTCAGTAGCCGATTCATAGTCCCGGTCCCGGTATCTGATACCGGTGAGAGACAGATCGTTGTTCCTCAGGGTGCCTCTCAGGTGTCCGGAACTAGACAACAAGGAGGTCACGGTTGATTCCGGAGAAAAGATACCGTCACTTTGGCCGGAAGTCATTCTGTCAAACAAACTGATATGTTGTAAAGTTAAATAGTTTCTTATTTTAGCTTGTCAGATATCCAAGTTACACTATTATAAACTGATCGTAAAGAACCCATGCGTTTATCTGGCTAGAGGAGGTGGGGTAGCTTCAATCTGACTTGTAACGGGATAAATCAAAAAACAACCCGCCGAAAGTTTGTACTTGCTAACTGTAAAATAAAATGTTAACTTCAACGTCAGTTTTTGTTGTTGTCGTACTCTTGCCGGTTTTACTTGCTTGTTAAACTATTAAGTAAATAATTTAAACGATAGGAAACGTGTTATAAACTTACCGGTAAACATTAGTTAGCTAGCTCCTCTAGTTGAGTTGGTTCGTAGCTAACAAGCAGTCCGTCACTAGTTACCACAAAGTCATAAACCCCACCCATTTCTTACATTTCTCTTCTTAAAATGTTAAACCTAACCATAAACTAAACCACACTGCTAACGTTTTGCCTAACATTAAATAAGACCAAAATATATATGTAAATATTTCTTTTTTTAACGATATAGCCACTTGACGTTGAGGCTAGCAGCAGCAAACATGTTGGCCAACAGGAAATATTCCATGCGTTTTCACGCCACGGCGGCTGGACGCATCAGAGGTATAAAATAAGGTTTCAGAGGTATAAATAAAATAAGGTTTTATTCTATTACAGTCTTCCACTGTGATGATGAAGTGTGGCGTGTTCTGACAAGTTGTTCATTCACATCATTATGCATAGAAGAGAGTCTACCTCTCCTCTACACTGTTCAATCAAACGGCATGAATGTTCACAATTACAGCGGTACAGTTTGGAATATATTGCAATGAATTGCCAATATGATCATTATTAGGTTATTTCAAATAAAAGTTTATTAGTCACATGCGCCGAATACAACAGGTGTAGACCTCACAGTGAAATGCTTACTTACAAGCCCTTAACCATCAATGCAGTTAAAAGAATAAGAAAAAAAAGTAACAAGTAGTTAAAGAGCAGCAGTAAAATAACAATAGCAAGACTATATACAGGGGGTACCGGTACAGAGTCAATGTGGAGGCTATATACAGGGTATTACGGTACAGAGTCAATGTGGAAGCTATATACTGGGGGGTACCGGTACAGAGTCAATGTGGAGGCTATATACAGGGTATTACGGTACAGAGTCAATGTGGAGGCTATATACAGGGGGTACCGGTACAGAGTCAATGTGGAGGCTATATACAGGGTATTACGGTACAGAGTCAATGTGGAGGCTATATACAGGAGGTACCGGTACAGAGTCAATGTGGAGGCTATATACAGGGTATTACGGTACAGAGTCAATGTGGAGGCTATATACAGGAGGTACCGGTACAGAGTCAATGTGGAGGCTATATACAGGGTGTTACGGTACAGAGTCAATGTGGAGGCTATATACAGGGGGTACCGGTACAGAGTCAATGTGGAGGCTATATACAGGAGGTACCGGTACAGAGTCAATGTGGAGGCTATATACAGGGGGGTACCGGTACAGAGTCAATGTGGAGGCTATATACAGGGGGGTACCGGTACAGAGTCAATGTGGAGGCTATATACAGGAAGTACCGGTACAGAGTCAATGTGGAGACTATATACAGGGGGTACCGGTACAGAGTCAATGTGGAGGCTATATACAGGGTATTACGGTACAGAGTCAATGTGGAGGCTATATACAGGAGGTACCGGTACAGAGTCAATGTGGAGGCTATATACAGGAAGTACCGGTACAGAGTCAATGTGGAGACTATATACAGGGGGTACCGGTACAGAGTCAATGTGGAGGCTATATACAGGGGGTACCGGTACAGAGTCAATGTAGAGGCTATATACAGGGGGTACCGGTACAGAGTCAATGTGGAGGCTATATACAGGGGGTACCGGTACAGAGTCAATGTGGAGGCTATATACAGGGGGGTACCGGTACAGAGTCAATGTGGAGACTATATACAGGGGGGTACCGGTACAGAGTCAATGTGGAGGCTATATACAGGGGTACCGGTACAGAGTCAATGTGGAGGCTATATACAGGAGGTACCGGTACAGAGTCAATGTGGAGGCTATATACAGGGGGTACCGGTACAGAGTCAATGTGGAGGCTATATACAGGGTGTTACGGTACAGAGTCAATGTGGAGGCTATATACAGGAGGTACCGGTACAGAGTCAATGTGGAGGCTATATACAGGAGGTACCGGTACAGAGTCAATGTGGAGGCTACATACAGGAGATACCGGTACAGAGTCAATGTGGAGGCTATATACAGGAGGTACCGGTACAGAGTCAATGTGGAGGCTATATACAGGAGGTACCGGTACAGAGTCAATGTGGAGGCTATATACAGGAGGTACCGGTACAGAGTCAATGTGGAGGCTATATACAGGGGGTACCGGTACAGAGTCAATGTGCGGGGGCACTGATTAGTTGAGGTAATATGTACATGTACGTAGAGTTATTAAAGTGGCTATGCACAGATAATAACAGAGAGTAGCAGCGGCGTAAATCTTTTTCTTAATGGGTGTTATAATTAAGCAATAAGGCCTGGGGGGGGGGGGCAATGCAAATACTCTGGGTAGCCAGTTGACTATATGTTTATGGGTCTTATGGCTTGGGGGGGTAGAAGCTGTTTAGAAGCCTCTTGGACCTAGACTTGGCCCTCCGGTACTGCTTGTCATGCGAATGATTGAATTTTCCATTGATTGATTGAGTTGATTTGCCAGTTAAAAAACACATACAGTATATACATTTGAAAAATATGACAGGGATATCACAAAAAAGAGACTCTTATTTCCATTGTGGTCCCTAAATGACATAGTGCAAAAACGTTACAAAATGACATAGATACAGATACATTACATACAGTTGAAGTCAGAAGTTTACATACACTTAGGTTGGAATCAATAAAACTCGTTTTTCAACCATTCCACAAATTTCTTGTTAACAAACTATAGTTTTGGCAAGTCGGTTATGACATCTACTATGTGCATGACACAAGTAATTTTTCCAACAATTGTTTACAGACAGATTATTTAACTTCTAATTCACTGTATCACAATTCCAGTGGGTCAGAAGTTTACATACACTAAGTTGACTGTGCCTTTAAACAGTCAAATACTAATTGAGTGTATGTAAACTTCTGACCCACTGGGAATGTGATGAAAGAAATAAAAGCTGAAATAAATCATTCTCTTTACTATTATTCTGACATTTCACATTCTTAAAATAAAGTGGTGATCCTAACTGACCTAAGACAGGGAATTTTTACTAGGATTAAAGGTTAGGAATTGTGATAAACTGAGGTTAAATGTATGTGGCTAAGGTGTATGTAAACTTCCGACTTCAACTCTAGATACAGACACATTACATAGATACAGACTTGCAAAATTGTTATATTGCTCGATCATTAGCCAGCTTTTAAAATTATTTTTAATTTAATTTATGGTCGGCGTGGCTTTGAGTTGCTGTGGCAGTTTGTTCCACCCAACAGCGCCGGTATGTAAAAAAGTGTTCTTACTGGATACACTCTTAAATTTAAAACAGACAATATCAGAGTCTCTGGCTCTGCTGTAGTATTGGATGACATCTCTAATATAAGTTAAAAATTGGGATAGGTACCTGGTGGCTGAGTCAGAAATAATTATGTGGACCAGCCCATGTTCAATTAATATTACCCAGAAAGCCACCCTAGCTGATTAAAATGCTTGGTCCTCAGATGAAAGTGGGAGCTCTGCCCCAGAGGATAGTCCCCAGACTGGGTGAGGAAGGCAGAGGTGCGGGGTCACAGGGTCACGGGTAGGGAGCCATTACAGGGCAGCACCAGCAGGTCGTCGGTGGTCTCCACGGTGACCAGAACCATATTCCAAACTGAACCGTTGTGAACCATGGCATGCACCCATAATCAAAGTCTTTAGTGTGACACTGTCAAGACATTTTTAAGTCCGAGCAAGGAATTTTATGTTTTGGTTAAAACCTTCAGGGCCATAGTCTCACCGGTCAGGTATCTATCCAATTCACACCCAAGGACTGATGTTTTTGATGTGACCTCTGAGATGTCCACATTGACACTTAAACCAGGGGTCCTTGCAAGATTTACTCTGGAACCAAATAAGATGGATTTTGTTTTTACAAGATGCAGATAAAGTTTGTTATCTGCATCTTGAGGATTTGTTCTTATGGGATACCAGTAGAGCAGAGTCATTCGCATACAAAAACAATTCACAAGAGCAGGCTGATTTCATATCATGAATGTAAAGTAGGAAGTGAAGTGGGCCAAGGCTGCTCCCTTGCGGGACCCCACAGCTAATTCTCTTTGCACTAGAAAGTGTTCCATTAACATCCACCATTTGGTCTCGACCTGTTAAATAGGATTTAACTCAGTCAATGACCCTGCTGTTAAAACCTTGTCTTGTAGGGCATAATATTATGATCAAGTGTGTGAAATGCCTTCTGGAGATCAAACATTACCATTCCACAGAACTTTCCCAAGTCAACTTCTTTCCTGATAAAGTCAGTTAAAACAACAGTGGAGTGGGACTTTCTAAACCCAAACTGTAGGTCATATAAAATATTATTCTTGCTAGTATATTCCTTTATCTGTTCGTAAATTACTTTAGACCGCACACTCAAAATAGATACAGGTATATATAGTAGTTGCTCTTGTCTATTTTGCTGCCCTTCTTGTGGAGAGGGATCACTCTAGCATGTTTTGTATCTGTGGGAACTCTACCCTGCTCAATAGAGATGTTGATTAAATGGGTGACACAGGGGACAATAAGTTCAGCACCATCTCTTTAAAACCTGGCAGGGGTATTGTTGAGGTCTATAGCTTTAGGGCGGTTTAGTTCAGACCGTCTCTTGACAACTTCAGCCTAAAACACTGCTGTGAAGGAAAAGGCATCAGCTTGTACACCCAGCTTGGAGGACACCCATATTAATAAGCACCTCAATTTCTAACACGGTAAGAAACTTGAACTACTAGTGCTTCATTATTATGAAGATAGATCAATGATTTTAGGCTTTTTAGGTCATCGATAATATGGGATACAGAGAGGCTACAAACTTAAAAAATGATCTGCGGGTCCAGATAGGTTCCTCTGTGTTCTACCTACATTTTACATTTTAGTCATTTAGCAGATGCTCTTATCCAGAGCGACTTACAGTAGTGAATGCATACATTTCATAATTTTTTTTGTTCTTCATACTGGCCCCCCGTGGGAATCGAACCCACAACCCTGGCGTTGCAAACACCATGCTCTACCAACTGAGCTACAGTTGGTAGTCTCAGTCCTGTCTCTCTCTATTCAATATAGGCTGTGATGTTTTATTCCCTCAGCCCCGCTCAGCAGGATGAACCTTACACAGCTCTCTGGTCTTGGCCATTGTGGAGAGGTTGGAGTCTGTTTGATTGAGTGTGTGGACAGGTGTCTTTTATACAGGTAACGAGTTCAAACAGATGCAGTTAATACAGGTAATGAGTGGAGAACAGGAGGGCTTCTTAAAGAAAAACTAACAGGTCTGTGAGAGCTGGAATTCTTACTGGTTGGTAGGTGATCAATACTTACGTCATGCAATAAAATGCTAATGAATTACTTAAAAATCATACAATGTGATTTTCTGGATTTTTGTTTTAGATTCCTTCTCTCACAGTTGAAGTGTACCTATGATAAAAAATGACAGACCTCTACATGCTTTGTAAGTAGGAAAACCTGCAAAATCGGCAGTGTATCAAATACTTGTTCTCCCCACTGTATTAGCCATTTCTGAGACTCACTTGCCGCTGAACAAGGCCACTGTTCCTAGGCCGTCATTGAAAATACGAATTTGTTCTTAACTGACTTGTCTAGTTAAATAAAAAGAAATTCCTGCGCATGTCTCAAATCTGTTGTACCAGGAGACAGTAGAACATTGTTCTGAAGCTGTATCTGTACCCATTGGATGCAGTGATCATTATAGTGGCAATATCCAGGAAAGACAAATAGTAAAAATGAAGGGAAAACCCTAGAACGAGTAGGTGTGTCCAAATATTTGACTGGTACTATATACAGTGCTGTGAAAAAGTATTTGTCCCCTTCCTGATTTCTTGTTTTTTTTTGTTGCACATTTGTCACACTTAAATGTTTCAGATCATCAAACAAATTGTAATATTACACAAAGATAACCCAGGTAAACACAAAATGCAGTTTTTAAGTGATAATTTTATTTAATAAGGGAAAAAAGCTATCTGAACCTTCATGGCCCTATGTGACAAAGTAATTGCCCCCCCTTGTTAAATCATGAATTTACTGTGGTTAATCACATTTTTTGGAAAGCTGAGTCCAATTTCACTAGCCACACCCAGGCCTGATTACTGCAGACCTGTTGTATCAAGTATTCACTAAAATAGAACCTGTCTGACAGAGTGCAGTAGGACAAAAGATCTCAAAAAGCAAGACATCATGGCGACAATCCAAAGAAATTCAGGAACAGATAAGAAACAAAGTAATTGACATCTATCAGTCTGGAAAGGGTTACAAAGCCATTTCTAAAGCTTTGTGACTCCAGTGAACCACTGAGAGAGACATTATCCACAAATGAATAACATTTGGAACATTGGTGAACCTTCCCAGGAGTGGCCGGCCTACCAAAATTACCCCAATAGCGCAGCGACGACTCATCCAAGAGGTCACAAAAGAACCCACAACAACATTTTAAAGAACTGCAGGCCTCACTTGCCTCAGTTAAGGTCAGTGTTCATGACTCAACCATAAGAAAGAGACTGGGCAAAAACAGCATCCATGGCAGAGTTCCAAGGTGAAAACCACTGCTGAGCAAAAATAACATAAAGACTCGTCTCACTTTTGTCAAAAACATCTTGATGATCCCCAAGACTTTTGAGAAAATATTCTGTGGACTGACGAGACAAAAGTTGAACTTTTTGGAAGGTGTTACATCTGGCGTAAAAGTAACACAGCATTTCAGAAAAAAAACCATCATACCAACAGTCCAATATGGTGGTGGTGGTGGTAGTGTGATGGTCTGGGGCTGCTTTGCTGCTTCAGGACCTGGATGACTTGCTGTTATTGATGGAACCAGGAATTCTGCTCTCTACCAACAAATCCTGAAGGAGAACGTCCGGCCATCAGTTCGTGACCTCAAGCTGAAGCGCACTTGGGTTCTGCAGCAGAACAATGATCCAAAACACACCAGCAAGTCCACCTCTGAATGGCTTAAAAAAAAAAAAAAGATAGTTTTGGAGTGGCCTTTGAATCCGATTGAGATGCTGTGGCGTGAGTTTAAAAAGGCGGTTCGTGCTCGAAAAACCCTCCAATGTGGCTGAATTAAAACAATTCTGCAAAGAAGAGTGGGCCAAAACTCCTCCACAGCGATCGATGTGAAAGACTCATTGCCAGTTATCACAAACACTTGATTGCAGTTGTTGCTGCTGAGGGCGACATAACTAGTTATTATGTGTAGGGGGAAATTACTTTGTCACATAGGGCCATGCAGGTTCGGATAGCTTTTTTCCCTTAATAAATAAAACCATCAATTAAAAACTGCATTTTGTGTTTACTTGGGTTATCTTTGTGTAATATTACAATTTGTTTGATCTGAAACATTTAAGTGTGATAAATGTGCAAAAAAAATAAGAAATCAGGAAGGGGGCAAACACTTTTTCACAGCACTGTATATATTTACAAAAAATATATGAGGGATTGGAAATGCTGAAGACAATTACATTGATGGAAGCTACAATATTAAAGCTGATCTACTCCCTAAAAAACACTTTTATTTTTAACAAAGGTATTTTGCGACACTAATGAATACGACCCAGGTGGCCATGCAGGCAGACTTCACAAACTGGGTGCTTTAGAAAAGTAAAACACTATCAAAGTCTACGACAACTCCTGCCTCCCATGGTATCATATCTCCCATGGTATCATATCTCCCATGGTATGATATCTCCCATGGTATCATATCTCCCATGGTATCTCCCATGGTACCTCCCATGGTATCATATCTCCCATGGTATCATATCTCCCATGGTACCTCCCATGGTATCATATCTCCCATGGTATCTCCCATGGTATTATATCTCCCATGGTACCTCCCATGGTATCATATCTCCCATGGTATCATATCTCCCATGGTATCATATCTCCCATGGTATCTCCCATGGTATCTCCCATGGTATCATATCTCCCATGGTATCATATCTCCCATGGTATCTCCCATGGTACCTCCCATGGTATCATATCTCCCATGGTATCATATCTCCCATGGTACCTCCCATGGTATCATATCTCCCATGGTATCATATCTCCCATGGTATCATATCTCCCATGGTATCATATCTCCCATGGTATCATATCTCCCATGTTATCTCCCATGGTATCATATCTCCCATGGTATCATATCTCCCATGGTATCATATCTCCCATGGTATCATACCTTCCATGTTATCTCCCATGGTATCATATCTCCCATGGTATCTCCCATGGTATCATAGCTCCCATGTTATCTCCCATGGTATCTCCCATGGTATCATATCTCCCATGGTATCATACCTCCCATGTTATCTCCCATGGTATCATATCTCCCATGGTATCATATCTCCCATGGTATCATACCTCCCATGTTATCTCCCATGGTACCTCCCATGGTACCTCCCATGGTATCATATCTCCCATGGTATCATACCTCCCATGGTATCATATCTCCCATGCTATCTCCCATGGTACCTCCCATGGTATCTCTTTTACCACTATTCGGCCAGAAGGTTGTGTTTCAGTTAGAAATAGTTTTGAGTGTTGCGCGAGAGCGAAGCTATTTAAAGACAAGATGGTGACACGATCTGAAATGGTGAAGTGATGAACATGTAGAATGAGTTGAATATAAGAAATAGACTAGCCATTTTGAAGACTGCGTAAGACTATGCTATCAATGGAGTCAGAATTCTGTCTGAATATAACTATACAGAAGGTTGCTTTGCAGTGGCAAACACAACTACACCTTTTCAGATCGTTTGATAGGAACTTTTCTCTATTCTCAGAAAAAAAAGTACAATATTTAAATTAAATGATGGTGCACATTCATAATCGGGAGGAGTTTAAAGAGGAGATTCATCTTTAGAGGCTTGGTGTTGCAGCACATCATCACACGGATATGTATAAGCCAATGCTAATACACGCAGAAACATTCACATTTGAATAATTTTCTGAAATAAACGGTTCACTTTGATAACTTTTTGTTTAATAAAAAAAAAAAAAAAATATGTAATTTTTTTTTAAGTTAATATTTTAGAAATGAGAATGTTATTTGTCTCTGTAAACTGTTGCATCACCGCCTAGGAAGGGAGGAACCCCGTACCAGAATTAGGAATTGGAAATAGGATCTGTATGGGGAAGCGAGAAGTGACGGGCCGCTCCACAGAGGCGGGGCGTTGCCGGAGCGAGCGGCGCGGAGCGGTGCGGTTGCCAGGCGCTGGGTCAGTGTGTGGGAAGTGCTGCGTTTTTCTCAACGTCACTGCCACCGCCGCGGTCGAAGCACCGACATACAATTGTCGCGTCTTCCTCATAGTTGTACAGTTGAAGATCAAAGAGAGGGGGGGGGTAAAAAAACTGTCAAACCAACGATATAAACTAGAATCTATCTACCGAAAGTCCTCGATATACAATCGCGGAAATAAGAAGTTTCTAGTTTCGCTCTGGTTTTATGTAGGTAGCAGTTGAAACGGGTTTTATTATTTTAGATTTTTTTAGGGTAGCTTCACGTTAGATCGCCAGGTCAGCTGTATTTATTAACACGTTGTTGTATACTTTAGCTATTTCGTCGGGCTTGAATAACGATTTGGGGCGATTCCCAAAAAATAAAAGTATTGCTAGATGATTATGGAGAAGAAGAGGATGGATTGCCCCTCTCTGCCACCGGGCTGGAAGAAAGAAGAAGTGATCCGGAAGTCAGGTCTCAGTGCTGGCAAGTGTGACGTGTATTACTACAGGTAATGATCGATCGTGAAGATAGATAACAGTAACTTTATCTATCTTTATAAGTTCGCAAGTTATGATAGTTACTTAGTTGTGTGATTAACTACAATAACTCCCATGGAGAAAAATATGTGCTAAAGCTAACTAGCTAGCTAAAGCTTACGCTATGGGCACCCACTCACACTCAGTGGTCACAGTGTTGCTACTTTATAATGCTATCAGTCTGAACATTGTAGCAACAAAAAACTACACAAGTAAAGTAGCAACATTGTATTACCAGCAGAAGTTTAAATGTAACTTCGTTTAGACTAGAGATTAGTGAGATTCTGATTTTATGAAAACTTTATTTGAGTCACTTGCATTCTTGACCTTGTCTCATCGTGTGATTGATATACGCGATGATCTTGATAAATGACACTTCTGAAACTGAAACTCTTGTTTGCAATCTAGGCTGAACCATTGGTACTCAGCTCACTGTCTAAAGTACATTATATGTGCTGCTAAATTCCTTGGAAATGTACAACACACGTCCTTCATAAATGGTCTATAAGCTATAAATTGGTGTCTATACTTTTGGACTCTTCAAAGCTAAATGACAGTTCATCTTTTCATTTAGCTGCTTTGCTGTAGGTTCTTCACCTTCCTCAGTAACTCATTGATTGGTTCCCCAGTACAGGCCGCATCCAGTTTGTGGTCTCAGAAAGGTGTCCAACTTGTTGCTGACTATATGTGTGCCTGTGTTTGGAGGGGGGGGGGGGGGGGAGTCAAGATTCAAATAATCAATACTATGAAAGTTATAAATATTTGTGTGCGTCCCTTTCACCTGGGAAAATCTGACTGAAACGCAGGACAAGCAATTCTTTCTCCTCCCTTCGATCCCAATCATTCAATTATCTATCAGATTGAGACGGATTGATACCATTTGTTTTTCAGGCCTAAGATCAGGGGGGGGGGGTATACTACAACTAGATGTTTTGGTTCGTTCAGAAAGATAAACTCAGATATATGTTTTTGTGGTTGTTGAGTCAAAGAGACCATGGCCATTTTCAAGTTTATCTTTCAAAAAACAAAAAATAGAATGACATTTTGGCAAGTTAGCTGGCTAAGTCATTGATCTTGCTTTATGGTATACCCCTGTGTAGTGATCAGCATGAACAACAACTGAAAACAACATACTAGGCCTTGCCCCCCCTCCTCCTCCTCCTCCTCCTCAGCTCAGTGATTTGAAGGCAATGCCCTCGGGCTGGCCTATTGCCTCTGGAGTGTGACTCCGGCTGCATCCTGGGGCCTGGGCCCAATGAGCCTGCCAGCCTGTGTACTCTACACCCCTCCCTCCCTCCCTCCCTATCTATCACTGGTGAAAAACATGCCTCTCATTCTTATTCAAATGGTATGATCCCAGCAGCGTGTGAGAAGTGTTGGCCGCGGGGTGTTTTTATTTTTGTAGACCTGTGATATTGTGTAGCGTGTGAAGGTGTCGTTCGATGGTGTGTAGAACCTGTGATAGTGAGTGAGTGTGTGTGGTTTTTGTAGGACTGTGTGATAGTGTAGAAGTGTGGGGAAAGCAAGCGAGGCCTTTGTGATATTAACAAACGAGGCCTTGTCAGTGTGTATCTAGGTGGTTCTGACATCCTGTACTGTCCGGATCTGTGTTTGTCCCTTCTCATGGCGAGGGAGAGGGAGAGAGAGCTGCCAACAGCAGGGACTCTGAACACACACTGAGGAAGAGCAGACTATTCTACGCCACACAGCAGCTCAGCACCTATCCACTTTGATTGGTTGCTAAGAGGAAGCTTTTGATCCCAGAATTCCATGTGGTGACGCTCCATTTTAAAAACTCCTGTCTCAACAACAATGACTAGATTTATAGAATAAGCTGTAGCGCTGAGGTTGTGTAGAAAAGATTGTCGGCCGGGTTTCCCCTTGTAAAATAAATAAATAAATAAATATATATATTAAAAAATAATGTTTTTATTTAATTTGAAAACACAATTCAACTGCAGTGAAGCCACTTAACTATCCAAGACCCCCCACAGTCCCCACTCCCAAACCCTGCCCCCCCCCCCCCATCTCCACCCCCTTCCAGACACCATCCCCTTCTTCACAAAGCCAGTTCTTTGCATGTCGTTGGTGCGTGGGATGTTGGGGGAGGGGTGTTGGGTGGGTTTGTTTAAGGTGCTGTCTGTGGTTGTGGCTGTGTTTTTCGGGGAGGGTAGGGTTGTAAAAAGACCCCGTACTGTTGGTTGGTCCTCGTGTTAATGTCCCCCCTCCCTCCTCACTCAGCAAGCTAGGTTAACTGTACTCGCTCCCCAGCCATATGCTGCATGGCTTTCTCTTCACACCTGGGATCAAATGAAGAGTTCAAGCCCACTTCCTGCCTTGATTTTTCACTCTGAAACGGATCTTAGATCACAGGCTGACGCTCGTCCTTTTCATATCAAAGCTAGGTCAGTTTGGATAACCTATCAGTGATATGTGTCTTGGCATAGGCTACCTGTGATCCGCCACCTCCCTCTCTCTGTTTGTTGTTCTGCCTCTACCTTCATGTCTTCTCCACAGTACTGAAATGAACCTGAAGTCTGTGGAATGAACCAATAATGAACCAGCCTTCCCTGTAGCTCAGTTGGTAGAGCATGGTGGTTGCAACACCAGGGTTGTGGGTTCAATTCCCACGGGGGGCCAGCACAGGAAAAAAAAAAAAAAAAAATGTATGCATTCACTACTGTAAGTCGCTCTGGATAAGAGCGTCTGCTAAATGACTAAAATGTAAAAAATGTAAATGTAACAGTCGACATTTCTGAGGTCCGTGAAAACGATGTGTTTGTACTGAGCTCCATTAGGAGATGAACTAGTCTTATGTTTTGTTGACCAGCTGACTTCCAGAAAGAAAAATGAAAAAAAAAAAATCCATTCTTAGAATGATGCTAGTTCAGTATTCCCATAAACTGTGTTGTGTAATGGAGCCTCAGGAGAGGACAAGCCTTGTACTGGGCTAGTCCATGGAATGACATGTGGCTGTGTGGGGGATGTCGTCAGCAATCTCTCAACTATATATTTCCGCTTCCCTTCAGCCTCTAGTCTTGATAGTGATGTTTGTTATGACTCAGTCATGAGTTGTGTGTCCTAAATCACACCTTATTCCCTACATGGCGCACTACTTTTGACCACAGCCCTATGGACCCTTTGTCAAAAGTAGTGCACTATATAGAGAATAGGGTGCCATTTAGGACACACAGGCCCTGCTAGTGATGTTATTATGACTCAGTCAGGGTTTGAGTCATTCTGATCTGATCTTCTTCACACATTCCCTCAGTCAGCTTGGTATGGCAACTGCTCAGCACCAGACCACAAGGCGCTACAGAGGGTAGTGCGTACGGCCCAGTACATCACTGGGTCTGAGCTTCCTGCCTCCCAGGACCTCTATACCAGGCCGTGTCAGAGGAAGGCCCTAAAAAAGGTCAAAGACTCCAGCCACCCAAGTCATAGACTGTTCTCTCTGCTACCACACGGCAAGCGGTACCGGAACACCAAGTCTAGGTCCAAAAGGCTTCTTAATAGCTTCTACCCCCAAACCATAAGACTCCTGAACAGCTAATCAAAGGGCTACCCAGACCCCTCTTTTACTCTGCTGCTACTCTCAGTTTATTATCTATGCATAGTCACTTTAACTCTACCTACATGTACATATTACCTCAATTACCTAGACTAACCTATACACCTGCACATTGACTCTGTACCGGTACCCCCTTTATATAGTCTCCACATTGACTCTGTACCGTAATACCCTGTATATAGCCTCCACATTGACTCTGTACCGTAATACCCTGTATATAGCCTCCACATTGACTCTGTACCGTAATACCCTGTATATAGCCTCCACATTGACTCTGTACCGGTACCCCCTGTATATAGCCTCCACATTGACTCTGTACTGGTACCTCCTGTTTATAGCCTCCACATTGACTCTGTACTGGTACCTCCTGTTTATAGCCTCCACATTGACTCTGTACCGGTACCCCCTGTATATAGCCTCCACATTGACTCTGTACCGGTACCCCCTGTATATAGCCTCCACATTGACTCTGTACCGGTACCCCCTGTATATAGCCTCCACATTGACTCTGTACCGGTACTTCCTGTATATAGCCTCCACATTGACTCTGTACCGTAACACCCTGTATATAGCCTCCACATTGACTCTGTACTGGTACCCCCCTGTATATAGCCTCCACATTGACTCTGTACCGGTACCTCCTGTATATAGCCTCCACATTGACTCTGTACCGGTACCCCCTGTATATAGCCTCCACATTGACTCTGTACCGGTACCCCCTGTATATAGCCTCCACATTGACTCTGTACCGGTACCTCCTGTATATAGCCTCCACATTGACTCTGTACCGGTACCCCCTGTATATAGCCTCCACATTGACTCTGTACCGGTACCCCCTGTATATAGCCTCCACATTGACTCTGTACCGGTACCTCCTGTATATAGCCTCCACATTGACTCTGTACCGGTACCCCCTGTATATAGCCTCCACATTGACTCTGTACCGTAACACCCTGTATATAGCCTCCACATTGACTCTGTACCGTAATACCCTGTATATAGCCTCCACATTGACTCTGTACTGGTACCCCCTGTATATAGCCTCCACATTGACTCTGTACCGGTACCCCCTGTATATAGCCTCCACATTGACTCTGTACTGGTACCTCCTGTTTATAGCCTCCACATTGACTCTGTACCGGTACCCCCTGTATATAGCCTCCACATTGACTCTGTACCGTAACACCCTGTATATAGCCTCCACATTGACTCTGTACCGGTACCCCCTGTATATAGCCTCCACATTGACTCTGTACCGGTACCCCCTGTATATAGCCTCCACATTGACTCTGTACTGGTACCTCCTGTTTATAGCCTCCACATTGACTCTGTACCGGTACCCCCTGTATATAGCCTCCACATTGACTCTGTACCGGTACCCCCTGTATATAGCCTCCACATTGACTCTGTACCGGTACCCCCTGTATATAGCCTCCACATTGACTCTGTACCGGTACTTCCTGTATATAGCCTCCACATTGACTCTGTACCGTAACACCCTGTATATAGCCTCCACATTGACTCTGTACCGGTACCTCCTGTATATAGCCTCCACATTGACTCTGTACCGGTACCCCCTGTATATAGCCTCCACATTGACTCTGTACCGGTACCCCCTGTATATAGCCTCCACATTGACTCTGTACCGGTACCTCCTGTATATAGCCTCCACATTGACTCTGTACCGGTACCCCCTGTATATAGCCTCCACATTGACTCTGTACCGTAACACCCTGTATATAGTCTCCACATTGACTCTGTACCGTAACACCCTGTATATAGCCTCCACATTGACTCTGTACCGGTAACCCTGTATATAGCCTCCACATTGACTCTGTACCGGTACCTCCTGTATATAGCCTCCACATTGACTCTGTACCGGTACCCCCTGTATATAGCCTCCACATTGACTCTGTACTGGTACCCCCTGTATATAGCCTCCACATTGACTCTGTACCGGTATCCCCTGTATATAGTCTCCACATTGACTCTGTACCGGTAACCCTGTATATAGCCTCCACATTGACTCTGTACCGGTACCTCCTGTATATAGCCTCCACATTGACTCTGTACCGGTACCCCCTGTTTATAGCCTCCACATTGACTCTGTACCGGTACTTCCTGTATATAGCCTCCACATTGACTCTGTACCGGTACCCCCTGTATATAGCCTCCACATTGACTCTGTACCGGTACCCCCTGTATATAGCCTCCACATTGACTCTGTACCAGTACCCCCTGTATATAGCCTCCACATTGACTCTGTACCGGTACCCCCTGTTTATAGCCTCCACATTGACTCTGTACCGGTACCCCCTGTTTATAGCCTCGCTATTGTTATTTTACTGCTACTGTTTAATTATTTGTTATTTTAATTTTAAATGTTTTACTTAACACTGTTGGTTAAGGGCTTGTGAGTAAGCATTTCACTGTAAGGTCTATACTTGTTGGATTCGGCGCATGTGACAAATAACATTTGATTTGATTTGAGATAGAGTCCCTCTCTTCTTACCACATCACATCACCTCAGACAGTCCCAGAGATGGAGTCCCTCTCTTCTTACCACATCACATCACCTCAGTCAGTCCCAGAGATGGAGTCCCTCTCTTCTTACCACATCACATCACCTCAGTCAGTCCCAGAGATGGAGTCACTCTCTTCTTACCACGTCACCTCAGACAGTCCCAGAGATGGAGTCCCTCTCTTCTTACCACATCACCTCAGTCAGTCCCAGAGATGGAGTCCCTCTCTTCTTACCACGTCACCCTCAGACAGTCCCAGAGATGGAGTTCCTCTCTTCTTACCACGTCACCTCAGTCAGTCCCAGAGATGGAGTCCCTCTCTTCTTACCACATCACCTCAGTCAGTCCCAGAGATGGAGTCCCTCTCTTCTTACCACGTCACCCTCAGTCAGTCCCAGAGATGGAGTCCCTCTCTTCTTACCACGTCACCTCAGACAGCCCCAGAGATGGAGTTCAGTTCACTGCTTTGTGCTCTCCTGCCAGAGTTAGTTGTGGTTTGACAGAATAATTGAAATGAACCTCCTCTGGGCATACTAGCCACTGCTGCTTTGATGTTTCAAGAGCGGCTTGCATTCAAAACAATCCCAGGCTGTGGGAAGGTAGGCAGGGCTGAATACAGGTGTCTGAGGCAGAAGGCAAGAGTCGGCTGTTGTGAGACTGTGGGATCGGGCTCTGTGTGTTAGGCTAAGTGGATAAGGTTTGTGACAAACATGTTTTTATCTGTAGTCGTTCTCTATGTGAAGTGGGCCTACTCGGCATTGCTGATACTTGAAAGGAAACTTGAGGTGAATTGAATCTCTTCAGAGTGAGACTGAACGACTAGACTCTTGAGGTGAATTGAATCTCTTCAGAGTGAGACTGAACGACTAGACTCTTGAGGTGAATTGAATCTCTTCAGACTGAGACTGAACGACTAGACTCTTGAGGTGAATTGAATCTCTTCAGAGTGAGACTGAACGACTAGACTCTTGAGGTGAATTGAATCTCTTCAGACTGAGACTGAACGACTAGACTCTTGAGGTGAATTGAATCTCTTCAGACTGAGACTGAACGACTAGACTCTTGAGGTGAATTGAATCTCTTCAGAGTGAGACTGAACGACTAGACTCTTGAGGTGAATTGAATCTCTTCAGAGTGAGACTGAACGACTAGACTCTTAAGGTGAATTGAATCTCTTCAGACTGAGACTGAACGACTAGACTCTTGAGGTGAATTGAATCTCTTCAGACTGAGACTGAACCCAGCTCGACTCTTTGCCCTCAGAGGTTTGTAGAAGAGTAACTGAGGTCAGTAGTAAATATCAGAGGTTATGGGATTACTACTACTCAGTGCTTGTCCTCATAGGTCACTCACAGGTCACACACACACACACACACACACACACACACACACACACACACACACACACACACACACACACACACACACACACACACACACACACACACACACACACACACACACACACACACACACATACATACTGCCTCGCTCTGCCTGACTGTGAAGCTGAAAGAGATGCTACAGAACAGAACAACACTGAATGACATGTGACCATGCTTACCGGGATATAGAATGAGACCATGTGACCATGCTTACCAGGATATAGAATGAAACCATGTGACCATGCTTACCAGGATATAGAATGAAACCATGTGACCATGCTTACCAGGATATAGAATGAAACCATGTGACCATGCTTACCAGGATATAGAATGTGACCATGCTTACCAGGATATAGAATGTGACCATGTGACCATGCTTACCAGGATATAGAATGAGACCATGTGACCATGCTTACCAGGATATAGAATGAAACCATGTGACCATGCTTACCAGGATATAGAATGTGACCATGCTTACCAGGATATAGAATGAGACCATGTGACCATGCTTACCAGGATATAGAATGAGACCATGTGACCATGCTTACCAGGATATAGAATGAAACCATGTGACCATGCTTACCAGGATATAGAATGTGACCATGCTTACCAGGATATAGAATGAGACCATGTGACCATGCTTACCAGGATATAGAATGAGACCATGTGACCATGCTTACCAGGATATAGAATGAAACCATGTGACCATGCTTACCAGGATATAGAATGTGACCATGCTTACCAGGATATAGAATGAGACCATGCTTACCAGGATATAGAATGAGACCATGTGACCATGCTTACCAGGATATAGAATGAGACCATGTGACCATGCTTACCAGGATATAGAATGAGACCATGTGACCATGCTTACCAGGATATAGAATGTGACCATGTGACCATGCTTACCAGGATATAGAATGTGACCATGCTTACCAGGATATAGAATGTGACCATGCTTACCAGGATATAGAATGTGACCATGTGACCATGCTTACCAGGATATAGAATGTGACCATGTGACCATGCTTACCAGGATATAGAATGTGACCATGTGACCATGCTTACCGGGATATAGAATGAGACCATGTGACCATGCTTACCAGGATATAGAATGTGACCATGTGACCATGCTTACCAGGATATAGAATGTGACCATGTGACCATGCTTACCAGGATATAGAATGAGACCATGTGACCGTGCTTACCGGGATATAGAATGAAACCATGTGACCAGGGGGTTTGTGTAGGCTACTGCTTACTGGTTTGGTAACTGCTTGGCACCAGACCACAAGGTGCTACAGAGGGTAGTGTGAACGGCCCAGTACATCACTGGGTCTGAGCTTCCTGCCACCCAGGACCTCTACACCAGGCAGTGTCAGTGGAAGGCCCTAAAAAGGGTCAAGGACTCCAGCCACCCAAGTCATAGACTGTTCTCTCTACTACCGCACGGCAAGCAGTGCACCAAGTCTGGGACCAACAGGACCCTAAACAGCTTCTACCCCCAAGCCATAAGACTGCTGAATAGTTAACCAAATAGCTACCCGGACAGTCTGCATTGACCCTTTCTGCATTGACTCATCACTTACACTGCTGCTACTGTTTACTATTTATCCTGATGGCTGTTGTTTACCCCTAACTTATACATATATTTACATATTTACCTCCATTACCTCGTACCCCTGCACATTGACTCATTACTGGTACCCTGTGTGTATATAGCTATGCTATTACCTCATACTGCTGCACATGGACTCAGTACTGGTACCCCTTGTATATAGCCTAGTTATCATTACTCAGTACTGGTACCCCTTGTATATAACCTAGTTATCATTACTCAGTACTGGTACCCCTTGTATATAACCTAGTTATCATTACTCAGTACTGGTACCCCTTGTATATAACCTAGTTATCATTACTCAGTACTGGTACCCCTGTATATAACCTAGTTATCATTACTGAAGTGGGAAGTTTACATACACCTTGGCCAAATACATTTAAACTGTTTTTCCACAATTCCTGACATTTAATCCTAGTAAAAATTAGGATCACCACTTTTTTTTTTAAGTATGTCGAAATGTCAGAATAATAGTAGAGAGAATTATTTATTTCAGCTTTTATTTCTTTCATCACATTCCCAGTGGGTCAGAAGTTTACATATACTCAATTAGTATTTGGTAGTATTGCCTTTAAATTGTTTAACTTGGGTCAAATGTTTCGGATAGCCTTCCACAAGCTCCCCACAAAGTTGGGTGAATTTTAGCCCATTCCTCCCGACAGAGCTGGTGTAACTGAGTCAGGTTTGTAGGCCTCCTTGCTCGCACACACTTCTTCAGTTCTGCCCACACATTTTCTATGGGATTGAGGTCAGGGCTTTGTGATGGCCACTCCAATACCTTGACTTTGTTGTCCTTAAGCCATTTTGCCACAACCTTGGAAGTATGCTTGGGGTCATTGTCCATTTGGAATACCCATTTGCGTCCAAGCTTTAACTTCCTGACTGATGTCTTGAGATGTTGCTTCAATATATCCACATAATTTTCCTGCCTTATGATGCCATTTATTTTGTGAAGTGCACCAGTCCCTCCTGCAGCAAAGCACCCCCACAACATGATGCTGCCACCCCCGTGCTTCACGGTTGGGATGGTGTTCTTCGGCTTGCAAGCCTCCCCTTTTTTCCTCCAAACATAACGATGGTCATTAATGCCAAACAGTTCTCTTTTTGTTTCATCAGACCAGAGGACATTTCTCCAAAAAGTACGATCTTTGTCCCCATGTGCAGTTGCAAACCGTAGTCTGGCTTTTTATGGCGGTTTTGGAGCAGTGGCTTCTTCCTTGCTGAGCGGCCTTTCAGGTTATGTCGATATAGGACTCGTTTTTACTGTGGATATAGATACTTTTGTAACTGTTTCCTCTAGCATCTTCACAAGGTCCTTTGCTGTTGTTCTGGGATTGATTTGCACTTTTCGCACCAAAGTACATTTATCTCTAGGAGACAGAATGCGTCTCCTTCCTGAGCGGTATGACGTCTGCATGATCCCATGGTGTTTATACTTGCATACTATTGTTTGTACAGATGAAGGTGGTACCTTCAGGCGTTTGGAAATTGCTCCCAAGGATGAACCAGACTTGTGGAGGTCTACAATTGTTTTTCTGAGGTCAGAAGCTTCTAAAGCCATGACATCACTTTCTGGAATTTTCCAAGCTGTTTAAAGGCACAGTCAGTCAACTTAGTGTATGTAACCTTCTGACCCACTGGAATTGTGATACAGTGAATTATAAGTGAAATAATCTGTCTGTAAACAATTGTTGGAAAAATGTACCTAAGTGTATGTAAACTTCAGACTTCAACTGTAAATACAAAACCTAGGAGGCTTATGGTTCTCACCCCCTTCCATAGACTTACACAGTAATTATGATGACTTCCGGAGGACGTCCTCCAACCTATCAGAGCTCTTGCAGTATGAACTGAAGTTGTCCATCCAATCAAAGGATCAGAGGGCATAAAAAGAACACCCGCCACCCGCGGGTAGATTTAGGTATTGCCCGGTAAGAATGCCTATTTCACCAGCCATGTTGGCGGGTGGTCAATTTGCTCTACAGTGCGTTACATTTGTGAATAAAAAATCAAAAGTCAAGTATCTGCACGTGCGAGTTGCAATTTATTGCTGCGGTATGTCTGCTGTTTTGTTTCATAGCTGCTAATCGCACAAAGAAATATGAATCCTATCCTGTGCACAGGTATGAAAGTTGTTGGTCTAATTGTTCGAAAGTCTACAAAGTTAGAAATTGTCCTTGTGTTTCTTGGCTATTTACATTGTTTTGTTCAGAAGCTCGGTTGTTTTTCAATGTTAGTTTGAGTCTACTGTTTCAACAGATAGCGAAAGAGACGCTCTAGTCTGATCCCAAATCTCACACTCGTGACTTGAGTGGTAACCTCTCACCCTTAAACGGGTAGCTGAACATTTTGTCTTTGTCGTTTGATTTAATGCTACAAGCTTGGCACACCTGTATTTGGGGAGTTTCTCCCATTCTTTTCTGCAGATCCTCTCAAGCTCTGTTAGGTTGGATGAGGAGCGTCGCTGCACAGCTATTTTCAGATCTCTCCAGAGATGTTCGATTGGTTTCAAGTCCGGGCTCTGGCTGGGCCACTCAAGGACATTCAGAGACTTGTCCCGAAGCCACTCCTTCGTTGTCTTGGCTGTGTGCTTAGGCTCATTGTCCTGTTGGAAGGTGAACCTTCGCCCCCCCCCAGTCTGAGATCCTTAGCAGGTTTTAATCAAGGATCTCTCTGTACTTTGCTCTGTTCATCTTTCCCTCTATCCTGACTAGTTTCTCAGTCCCTTGCCGCTGAGAAACATCCCCACAGCATGATGCTGCCACCACCATGCTTCACCGTAGGGATGGTGCCAGGTTTCCTTCAGACGTGACGCTTGGCATTCAGGCCAAAGAGTTCAATCTTGTTTCTCATGGTCTGAGAGTCCTTTAGGTGCCTTTTGGCAACTCCAAGCGGGCTGTCATGTGCCTTTTACTGAGGAGTGACTTCTGTCTGACCACTACCATAAAGGCCTGATTGATGGAGTAGTGCAGAGATGGTTGTCTTTCTGGAAGGTTCTCCCATCTCTACAGAGGAACTCTGAAGCTCTGTCAGAGTGACCATCGGGTTCTTGGTCACCTCCCTGACCAAGGCCCTTCTCCCCCGATTGCTCAATTTGTCCGGGCGGCCAGCTCTAGGAAGAGTCTTGGTGGTTCCAAACGTCTTCCATTTAAAAATGATGGAGGCCACTGTGTTCTTGGGAACCTTAAATGCTGCAGAACGTTTTTGGTACCCTTCCCCAGATCTGTTTATCGACACAATCCTGTTCTACGAACAATTCCTTCGACCTCATGGCTTGGTTTTTGCTCTGACATGCACTGTCAACTGTGGGACCTTATATAGACAGGTGTGTGCCTTTCCAAATCATGTTCAATCAATTGAATTTACCACAGGTGGACTCCAATCAAGCTGTAGAAACATCTCAAGGATGATCAATGGAAACAGGATGCACCTGAGCTCAATTTCGAGTCTCATAGCAAATAGTCTGAATTCTTATGTAAATAAGGTATTTCTGTTTTTTCTTTGTCATTATGGGGTATTGTGTGTAGATTGAAGAGGAATTGTATTTATTTGATACATTTTAGAATAAGGCAGAAACGTAACAATGTGGGAAGGGAAGGGGTCTGAATACTTTCTGAATGTACCTAGGTAGCGAATGCAGCTAGCTAGTTCATCCTACTTAAACACACAGCTCAAACAGAGAGGGATGCTATGTTAGCTAGCTGGCTATGGCTATCCAACACTATAACTCTTCCAAGTCAAGGTAAGCTTTTGGTTTTATTAATTTATTGCCACAGGTCCCGGCAGTGTAACTGCTAAACTGCTTGCTGTACACTTTAATAAAGCGTTAGTTCTAGTAGCCATGTTGACAATGACGTTTGCTAATATAGTGACAAAGATGTAGTCTGTGTTTAGTGGTTATTGTATGAAAGTTTGGCTTGGAAAGGTTTTTCCACTTGGTCACAGACAGCTGTTGTCTTGTGCACTGAAGTCCACAAGCGAAGGGAAAAGGTGAGAGGAGGAGAGTGCGTATATCTGAGAAGGGATTTTATGTATTTATATATGTGTATTTATATATGTGTATTTATATATATATATACACACAACGATCAAAGTGATCATGCTGTTTGTATGTGGCTGCTATGAAAGTGAACTGTGTTTGCTGGTGATCAGTGGTCTATTTATTCTGTCGATTCTGTTGAAAAAAACGTTTCTTAAACGTAAGCAAACGGAACGAAACAGGGATAAACATACCTGAATTTGGACTCATGATTACACCCTAGATCAGCTAGATAGATACAGGCAACAGTGTGCAAGGCGCTATTGAATGTGTCACTGTCTGTTACGTTGATTAGCCTACTCCTTTCTCTCGACCTGTGCACTTATGTTGTAAACTTTCCTTCGTAGGCTAGGTTGTAGCAACTGCCTGATTTTTGTATAGGGAAAATTCTAGTATCATGTAGTAAGTAGCCTGTATGGATGTTACATTGAACTGGGTAAATGGAGTATGAATGACAGTCATCCAATATGCTGTAATAGAAATAAGGCCACGCTCATAAAAAACTAAACTCGTCCTCCCTCATCTTTAATTGGCACCGACCGCCACTGGTCTACACCGGTTGTTTATGAAGCATGTGACAAATAACATTTGATTTGATTTGAACACGCAACACCCATAACACTGACAGTTTCTATGTTGGTTTTCTCTCGATGAGGCCTTGACCCTACGCTGCAAAATGCTGGGACTTTAGGCTGTCTTTAACACTTGATTATCAATGAGTATGTAGGCCTAAATCTGCCATTTTTATCTGTTCACACAACAAGTCCATTGTTAGTCAGTCTGCTCAAGCGGAAGAGTGGAGGGGGACGTAGCAGAGAGAGAGTCGCCACGGCCATTTTGAAGAGACAACTCTCTATGCGAGTGTGAAAAGCAGCTGTGTGGTGGCGACTGAAGTGAAGGGCTAGCTGTGCTGTAGCGAGAGCTCTGGCTGTGTTCAGGTTGGTTCACACACCTCAGTGGGTTGTCCAGGCTGTACTGGACTGTACTGTAGCTCAGAGCCACTGTGCAGTTCACTGATCCTCACAACCCACTCCCTCTCTGCTCGGCACAGCGCTACGCTACTGACCTACATGTCACTGTGTGCTGTCTGCCTGACTGGCGTGCTAGCTAGGTAATGGCTGTAGAGTAGAGTTCAGTACAGTAGACTACAGTACAATATACTCTACTCTACTGTACTACTGTATTGTATTGGACTGTACTCTACTGTAATCTACTCACTACACTGTACTCTACTGTGATCTACTCACTACACTGTACTGTACTGTGATCTACTCACTACACTGTACTGTGATCTACTCTACTACACTGTACTGTGATCTACTCACTACACTGTACTGTGATCTACTCTACTACACTGTACTGTGATCTACTCTACTACACTGTACTGTGATCTACTCACTACACTGTACTGTGATCTACTCACTGTACTGTACTGTGATCTACTCACTACACTGTACTGTGATCTACTCACTACACTGCACTGTACTGTGATCTACTCACTGCACTGTACTGTGATCTACTCACTGCACTGTACTGTGATCTACTCACTGCACTGTACTGTGATCTACTCACTGCACTGTACTGTGATCTACTCACTGCACTGTACTGTGATCTACTCACTGCACTGTACTGTGATCTACTCACTGCACTGTACTGTGATCTACTCACTGCAATGTACTGTGATCTACTCACTGCACTGTACTGTGATCTACTCACTACACTGCACTGTACTGTGATCTACTCACTACACTGCACTGTACTGTGATCTACTCACTGCACTGTACTGTGATCTACTCACTGCACTGTACTGTGATCTACTCACTGCACTGTACTGTGATCTACTCACTGCACTGTACTGTGATCTACTCACTACACTGTACTGTGATCTACTCACTGCACTGTACTGTGATCTACTCACTACACTGTACTGTGATCTACTCACTACACTGTACTGTGATCTACTCTACTATCCACATTTGTGAAAACATAGGTCTATGAAGGTTCAGGTTTGGTCCGGTCCGGTCCGTCTGTATACGTTAACGTCAAGGCCAGGGTGGACTGACCACATTTCAACTACTTTTCAACGTCCATGGACGTCCGGTGTCAGTCTGTGATCAGTGGGTGAGGATGCTGGGTACAGTAAATGGAAAGAGAGGGGGCTCATGGGTAGGTGACAGTAAGATCTGGGAGAGATGACTAACTGGAGAGAGAGAGAGGCAGGCAGGGAGAGAGGCAGGCCTGAACAAACACCATTGTAAATACAACCCATATTTATGCTTATTTATTTTCCTTTTGTACTTTAATTATTTGCACATAATGTGACACTTGAAATGTCTTTTATTCTTTTGTAATTTTTGTGAGTGTAATGTTTACTGTTAATTGTTATTGTTTATTTCACTTTTGTTTATTATCTATTTCACTTGCTTTGGCAATGTTAACATATGTTTCCCAATGAAGCCCTTAGAGAGAGAGAGGTGTTGTCCTGTCCTGTCCTTACTCAGTCTGTTTACCACTCTTGGTTTGACCAACAGAAAGACGTAAACAGTTATTTTAAGGCAGTAGCAGGAGACAGTTATGAGCTGAATATAGCAGTATACCAGTGGAAGGGAAGACAGTAGCAGGAGACAGTTATGAGCTGAATATAGCAGTATACCAGTGGAAGGGAAGACAGTTATGAGCTGAATATAGCAGTATACCAGGGGAAGGGAAGACAGTTATGAGCTGAATATAGCAGTATACCAGGGGAAGGGAAGACAGTAGCAGGAGACAGTTATGAGCTGAATATAGCAGTATACCAGTGGAAGGGATTGTGATTTGTGACTATTATTGATTTCACATTGTAGCCATTTCAGTTGCTGTAATTCCGTTACAGATTTGTTTCCAATTTGGGAACGGAATTAGGAGTTTTAATCACTTAATAATTCAAAAACAAAATGTACATCAGTAAAATGACTAACTAATTGTTACGTCTACCATTATTTGTTACTTCTGTGACCTTTCTTGATTCTCCCTCCTCATGAGGGAGAGAAATTAGACAATATCTTAAAGATATGGGTTTTTTTTTTTGGTAACGGAATTACAAGGCACAATGCAATGTTTCTTAAACTTACAGAAGATAACGCATTTCTCCACAACAAAATATAAGTGTTGATATTAGTTGGTGGAGGTCTTTACGTCAATATTATTGTGTTTTGATGTATTTCTGATACCTTTTTAAGACTTTTTTTCTGGTAGATGTTTACTAAGATCCCCCCCCTCTTTTCCATCTGTTCATCCAGAAATCAAAGCCTTTTCTTATGCCACATTTTTTGTTGTTGAAAAATGTCAAATCTATGCCTTCATTTCCTCAAAATATAGACTATTGGCTTTCATTTGACGCCGAATTCGATATGCTCCTATGAACTTCTCGTTGGTGCTCGTGCGGTCTTTCAGATGGAAATAAGCTGTAGCTCCATGCCAGGCGATCGATGGGTAGGGAAGCTGTGAGCCAGGGCAAGGCAACGTGGAGTACGTTAGTAGGAAACGTCATCACTTCAGTGGAATTAATAGACCTATTTACACCATAATGATCTTTCTCTTCCACACATGCTTTGGTGCGCTGCCTCCCTCTCATCGGTTTCTGTGCTGGTACATTTCAGTATCTGTCTCTCTCTGTCTCGCCTATCAATTCAATTTAAGGGCTTTATTAGCATGGGGAAACATATGTTAACATTGCCAAAGCAAGTGAAATAGATAATAAACAAAAGTGAAATAAACAATAAAAATGAACAGTAAATATTACACTCACAGAAGTTCCAAAAGAATAAAGACATTACACATTTCATATTATGTGTGTGTGTGTGTGTGTATATATATATATATATATATGTGTGTTGTAACAATGTGCAAATGGTTAAAGTACAACAGGGAAAATATAAATATAAATAATTGTGGTATTTCACCAGTAGATATGGGAGTTCGGGTCTCTGTCTCTCCTATCTCTGTTAGTCTCTCCTATCTCTGTTAGTCTGCCTGTCTGTCTTGTCTGTCTGTGTCCCTGCCTGCAACCCAGCTGGTGCAAAGCGTGCTGTCAGCAGTGAGACAAAAGGGTGTGGGTCAGAGGAGGGCTGTGGTTACACTGGGGGAGGGGGAGGAGCAAGCACTTAGCTGCTCTCACAACTACACACAGAATCTGCCGCCAGGCAGGCAGGCAGACAGACTGATAGCTAGGCAGGCAGACAGATAGGCAGGCAGGTAGGCAGACAGATAGCCAGGCAGGTAGGCAGACAGATAGCCAGGCAGGCAGGCAGACAGATAGGCAGGCATAAACACAGGAAACTTCCTGAACTGCTCTCTCTACTCTCAGTTCTCCCTGAGCTGGTGTCTAAGCCCAGGGAGAAGCCCAGGGAGAAGCCCAGGGAGAAGCCAGGAGAACTATTGAGGCTACTCTCTCACTCCATCTGCTCTGTTTCTCTGCTCCTCTCTTCCATTTTCACAGACACTTTGCTGTGTAACTTACTGGCACACATGCACATTAGCATGCTAGCTAAGCTAACTATGGGGAAACAGGCCTACATGCTGAGAATGGTCACTGATGTTTCACAGGTCTGTCTAGGATGTTGACATTTGGTGGGATTTCTGGTTTTGTTTGTTCCTTCAAACCTGCTATGTTTTCTCTGGTCCATATTACATGAAGAAAGCTAACCAATGTGGAATTCCACACCCTTAATCTCTCTCTCTAGTGAGCCGTGTGGTAGAGACAGATAGTCACTCTGTTCCACACCCTTAATCTCTCTCACTAGTGAGCCGTGTGGTAGAGAGGTAGTCAGTCTGAGACTGGGCTAGGGTGTGTTTGTGTCTTGGTGAGCTTCTCTGAAAGGCGTTGTTATGTGGCGAGGTGAGTTTCTCTGAAAGGCGTTGTTATGTGGAAGGGTGAGTTCTCTCTGGCTCAGCTTTGACTCATCGCTGAGTCACGTACCCATTCGCCCCTGAACCAAGTCACGGTCACACACTCATCTGTGTCCTTCCGCCCGCTGGTCACAGAGGTGGATCTCCATAGTATTGAGCCACAGAGCTGGTCACAGAGCTGGGCACAGAGCTAGGCCCTCGTTCCGTCTGCATATGAGAGGAGCTGAGCTAGATGGAGGAGGTTCCCTGACTGTTTTCAACACTCTTTCAGTTTGCCAAACTCTGGGCATATATACACAACACGACTTTTACAATCTCAGCGGTTTCGATTTCATTTCCTTCTCTCAAATGTTTCATTTCGTCTATCCTCAACCCCAGGATATTGGTGCTCACAATACAACATGATTTCCTAGTTGATCTTATCCTGAGTTTCTCAGTTGTCGTGGTTTCTCGATTGTCGTGGTTTCTCGGTTGTCGTGGTTTCTCGGTTGTCGTGGTTTCTCGGTTGTCGTAGTTTCTCGGGTTGTCGTGGTTTCTCGGTTGTCGTGGTTTCTCGGTTGTCGTGGTTTCTCGGTTGTTGTGGTTTCTCGGTTGTCGTGGTTTCTCGGGTGTCGTAGTTTCTCGGGTGTCGTAGTTTCTCGGTTGTCGTGGTTTCTCGGGTTGTCGTAGTTTCTCGGTTGTCGTAGTTTCTCGGTTGTCGTAGTTTCTCGATTGTCGTAGGAAATAAATGCCAACACTCGAACAATGAGCTGTTTTATTAGTGTTACATTGTTCCAGTTTGTGCAGAAACATACAAAAAGAGACATAATACTTTAATTTCATATTATCATTACTATTTTCTATGATGTTTTTGGTTCCTGTCATGGTAGGACACAGATGTAACGTTGGTGGAGTTGGTTTTGCACTCAAAACCACTCATTCCTTTCATTTATAGTGTTAAATATCACTAAGAACAATATTTTTTGTGAACACATGTTTAATTTTGACTTGATGATAAGGTTGGTAGCAACAGAAAATTGTTGTGGAAATCTGTTGCAGCTCAAGTCGACTGCAGAATCCGCAATGCAATTCTCTACGGGCTGGCTGGCTAGCTAGGTAGCTCGCTAGAATTCATCGCTTCAGACAATAATACCAAAGACAATATCAGCATGTAATGTTGCTAGTTAGCTGTAAAATCGCCTAAACAAACTGCACTATCAATTTAGGAGTCTACAATCTCACGATGTTTCAACCTGCAGAACGATGGTGCCTCAGAGTGGAGTCTAACATTTGCAACGGCAGATATACTTTTGAGGAGATGGGGAACGTTGCCCATGCTACATCAATGTTCTGCGCAGTGCATTCTGGTCCACCAGTCTGTCCTCCATCGCCTCGGTCCACCAGTCTGTGTCCACCTCGGTCCACCAGTCTGTCCTCCATCGCCTCGGTCCACCAGTCTGTCCTCCATCGCCTCGGTCCACCAGTCTGTCCTCCATCGCCTCGGTCCACCAGTCTGTCCACCAGTCTGTCCTCCATCGCCTCGGTCCACCAGTCTGTCCTCCATCGCCTCGGTCCACCAGTCTGTCCACCAGTCTGTCCTCCATCGCCTCGGTCCACCAGTCTGTCCACCAGTCTGTCCTCCATCGCCTCGGTCCACCAGTCTGTCCACCAGTCTGTCCTCCATCGCCTCGGTCCACCAGTCTGTCCTCCATCGCCTCGGTCCACCAGTCTGTCCTCCATCGCCTCGGTCCACCAGTCTGTCCACCAGTCTGTCCTCCATCGCCTCGGTCCACCAGTCTGTCCACCAGTCTGTCCTCCATCGCCTCGGTCCACCAGTCTGTCCACCAGTCTGTCCTCCATCGCCTCGGTCCACCAGTCTGTCCTCCATCGTCTCGGTCCACCAGTCTGTCCTCCATCGCCTCGGTCCACCAGTCTGTCCACCAGTCTGTCCTCCATCGCCTCGGTCCACCAGTCTGTCCACCAGTCTGTCCTCCATCGCCTCGGTCCACCAGTCTGTCCTCCATCGCCTCGGTCCACCAGTCTGTCCTCCAGTCTGTCCTCCATCGCCTCTGTCCACCAGTCTGTCCTCCATCACCTCGGTCCACCAGTCTGTCCTCCATCGCCTCGGTCCACCAGTCTGTCCTCCATCGCCTCGGTCCACCAGTCTGTCCTCCATCGCCTCGGTCCACCAGTCTGTCCACCAGTCTGTCCTCCATCGCCTCGGTCCACCAGTCTGTCCACCAGTCTGTCCTCCATCGCCTCGGTCCACCAGTCTGTCCTCCATCGCCTCGGTCCACCAGTCTGTCCTCCAGTCTGTCCTCCATCGCCTCGGTCCACCAGTCTGTCCACCAGTCTGTCCTCCATCGCCTCGGTCCACCAGTCTGTCCACCAGTCTGTCCTCCATCGCCTCGGTCCACCAGTCTGTCCTCCATCGCCTCGGTCCACCAGTCTGTCCACCAGTCTGTCCTCCATCGCCTCGGTCCACCAGTCTGTCACCAGTCTGTCTCCATCGCCAGTCTGTCCTCCATCGCCTCGGTCCACCAGTCTGTCCTCCATCGCCTCGGTCCACCAGTCTGTCCTCCATCGCCTCGGTCCACCAGTCTGTCCACCAGTCTGTCCTCCATCGCCTCGGTCCACCAGTCTGTCCACCAGTCTGTCCTCCATCGCCTCGGTCCACCAGTCTGTCCACCAGTCTGTCCTCCATCGCCTCGGTCCACCAGTCTGTCCACCAGTCTGTCCTCCATCGCCTCGGTCCACCAGTCTGTCCTCCATCGCCTCGGTCCACCAGTCTGTCCACCAGTCTGTCCACCAGTCTGTCCTCCATCGCCTCGGTCCACACAGGTCATGTTGTTGTTGTTGCTTTCCTTTTCACAATCATTGTTTTGGTCTCACATGCTAAATGCTCATTGGCTATTGGCAGCAGTCCTTGCCCAATCGCGTCGCAGCACTGCTTATACTACAAGATGCATGACCAAAATGTCTGACATGTCAGGTCTAAATCAGTCCCTGTTTAGAGGGGAACAATAACAAAATGGCTGTCATGTCAGGTCTAAATCAGTCCCTGTTTAGAGGGGAACAATAACAAAATGGCTGACATGTCAGGTCTAAATCAGTCCCTGCTTAGAGGGGAACAATAACTAAATGGCTGACATGTCAGGTCTAAATCAGTCCCTGCTTAGAGGGGAACAATAACAAAATGGCTGACATGTCAGGTCTAAATCAGTCCCTGTTTAGAGGGGAACAATAACTAAATGGCTGACATGTCAGGTCTAAATCAGTCCCTGCTTAGAGGGGAACAATAACAAAATGGCTGACATGTCAGGTCTAAATCAGTCCCTGCTTAGAGGGGAACAATAACAAAATGGCTGACATGTCAGGTCTAAATCAGTCCCTGCTTAGAGGGGAACAATAACAAAATGGCTGAGGTCCAGAGTAGAGTTTGAGGGGTGTAGTGTACAGTGGTGGATTTAGCATGTGAATCTTGGCGGGGCAAACAGATGCCTCGAAAGCCACAATACTAAACAATACATTAATTGAACTATAACTTTAACTAACGGTGCCAACAAACTGTTAAGGCCTACATAGCTGTCCCAACAGCAGAGCTTTCTTTTCAGCACCATGATGTGAATCCTTACGACCGCTACACCTGGCAGAGCCTCGTCTGGCAGCGAAACAGTTCATTCAGCCTCATTTACTGCCTTTTTATAAAAACATAGCTGATATGGCTGACTTGCTTAAACAAATGTGGTTTCTACTGACACTTGAGATGTAAAAACTATGGCATAAGGGAACAATGAGCGGATAAGAGGCATTCTGTAATTTCGATTAAGACATTCATGAGCGAGCTAACTATTTGTTCAGCACTTTTGAAATGTACAGCGGCAGAATTCAGGACATGGGCCGTTCTTACAGTATTCTCCCCGTACACCAAGTCAGAACCGTAGGATAAATAAAGGGGGCATATAAACAGATAATGAAAGCTCTTACAATATTCAAAGATGTTATTTCTCTAAAACAGGTAATAGACTACATGTGCACCACCAAGTCAGAACAGTAGGCTAAGTTATGAGGGAGAAAAGAACCAAATCATTAAGTCTGGCATTTTCTGGATTTATGATGCTTTCAAGACAACTGGGAACTCGTGGGAAAAGCAAGGTTGAATCATGATGTCAGTGATCATCAGGTCAGAGCTCTAGAAAGATGCCCGAGTTCCCGACTTGGAATTCCAAGTTGGATGACCGTTCAAAATGTATTTTTCCAGTCGGAGCTCGTCCCAGTTATCTTAAACTCACTGAAGTCTGAGATTTCTGAGTTTCCAGTTGTTTTGAACGTGGCAGAAGTCATTCTGGATTGACAGCATGGCCAATGTATATATATTTTTTTCCTGGCCCATGTGAATGTTTATCCTTTTTAAGCTGGGAAAAGAGACCCTTAAACCCAGACTTGGACCACACACCCTCTCCACTAAATAGCAGGGGAAGCAAAATAGTGATTGCTTTGCAACGCTTGCAGTTAGCCACTGATTCCTTCCAAACCAGTCATTGTTGAATTTGTGATTTCCAACTTGTTTTGTAATGTTTATGTCCAATGGCCGATGAGCACCGATACGTTTTATCTATAATTTCTCTTCATACGACAAGGATTGAAAAGGATTTGCCAGTAGATTGTCGACGTGATTCATGATGATGACAGCTTGCTAGCAAAACTTTTGAAGGTATGATGTTGACATGATCAGAACAATCAAAGCTACGGTAGATATAACGTGATTTGACGTCATTTCATCTGTGGCCAATGACCTTGAGCCTTGGATGGGCGTTGACAGAACAGTGAGCCAATCACTGCGCAATTAGAGAAGATTACCTACCCTTACGCTCTGTAATTTTCGCTGGCTGCCCCACCTCCACAGAAAGCACTGAGCTAGGCTGAAACACCTGTATATTCCTCAGGCTGCCCCACCTCCATAGAAATCACTGAGCTAGGCTGAAACACCTGTATATTCCTCTGGCTGCCCTTCCACCACAGAAATCACTGAGCTAGGCTGAAACACCTGTATATTCCTCTGGCTGCCCCTCCACCACAGAAAGCACTGAGCTAGGCTGAAACACCTGTATATTCCTCTGGCTGCCCTTCCACCACAGAAATCACTGAGCTGGGCTGAAACACCTGTATATTCCTCTGGCTGCCCCACCTCCATAGAAAGCACTGAGCTAGGCTGAAACACCTGTATATTCCTCAGGCTGCCCCACCTCCATAGAAAGCACTGAGCTGGGCTTAAACACCTGTATAGTCCTCTGGCTGCCCCACCTCCATAGAAATCACTGAGCTAGGCTGAAACACCTGTATAGTCCTCTGGCTGCCCCACCTCCACAGAAAGCACTGAGCTGGGCTGAAACACCTGTATAGTCCTCTGGCTGCCCCACCTCCACAGAAAGCACTGAGCTAGGCTGAAACACCTGTATAGTCCTCTGGCTGCCCCACCTCCACAGAAAGCACTGAGCTGGGCTGAAACACCTGTATAGTCCTCTGGCTGCCCCTCCACCACAGAAAGCACTGAGCTAGGCTGAAACACCTGTATATTCCTCTGGCTGCCCCACCTCCATAGAAAGCACTGAGCTAGGCTGAAACACCTGTATATTCCTCTGGCTGCCCCACCTCCACAGAAAGCACTGAGCTAGGCTGAAACACCTGTATATTCCTCTGGCTGCCCCACCTCCACAGAAAGCACTGAGCTAGGCTGAAACACCTGTATAGTCCTCTGGCTGCCCCACCTCCACAGAAAGCACTGAGCTAGGCTGAAACACCTGTACTTTGGAGCTGCCTTACTCAAGAAAACAACAAAGAGACCATGTTTGTATGCAGCTTTTATTAACTCAATAATATCTATTTTTTTCACATTGTTTGCAAACTGATATGTGACTCGTAATTAATGCCAAATTAACATGCAAAACAGGTTCTGCCCAACCAGCCCTGAATAACGGGTCGCCACTGGCAGCGTATGCCTGGTATAAGTGATAGTCTGAGTCACACAACATTAAGGTTTTAAGCTTTGGACACACAGTGATGAGGACCGGACCAAAACGTCCGTCTGTACAATAGTCAGAACACTAACAGAACATGTAATTTCATATTCTAGTCACTGTCTGCCTTTTGGTTCTGGGTGTTGTCTCCTGTGTGAGCCAGCTGTTTAAAAGGACTGTATTGTAGGTCTAGGTCGGAAGAGGAAATACTGTAGGTTATGGTAGGGCTGCACGATTTGGACAAAATATGTAATTGCTATTTTTTATTTTTTTCCCCAGATGTTGCAATTATGAATTGCAATTTTTAAACGCTGTGGCTGAAAACCATGTCTGATGGAATTACCAAGTTAAAACAAGTGTCAGGGTAGAGAAAATCACTTCTAAAATGAGGTCATATCAATGAATACATACTGTGCTAACTGAATACAAAACCAAATGAAACAAATCTATTTCAACATTGTTATAGGCTGCTATATGATAATACATATTAACAAACATAAATGTTTAACGTGCGTTAAAATATAGGGTGCTATAAGCGCAGCACTTATTCGTACGACGCTGGGCTAATTGTGCGCCGCCCAATCACGGCAGGTTGTGATACAGCCTGGATTTGAACCAGGGTGTATGTAGTGACGCCTAATCTGGACGCTACTACTGGGCGCCTACCAGGTGAGCTAAATACCTTCGATGCTTGCTTTCGAGGCAAGCAATTCTGAACAATGCATGAGAGCACCAGCTGTTCCGTTCGACTGTGTGAGGTGAGTAAGACCTTTAAACAGGTTAACATTCACAAGGCCGCAGGGCCAGGCGCATTACCAGGACACATACTCAGAGCATGCGCTGACCAGCTGGCTAATGTCTTCACTGACATTTTCAACCACTCCCTGACATGGTCTGTAATACCTACATGTTTCAAGCAGACCACCATAGTCCCTGTGCCCAAGAACACCAAGGTAACCTGTCTAGACCGCACGCAGCGGTCTAAGGCACTGCATGTCAGTGCTAGAGGCATCACTACATACACCCTGGTTCGAATCCAGGCTGTATCACAACCGGCCGTGATTGAGAGTCCCATAGGGCGGTGCACAAGTGGCCCAGCGTTGTCCGGGTTTGGGCGGTGTGGGCCGTCATTGTAAATAAGAATTTGTTCTTAACTGACTTGCCTAGTTAAATAAAGGTAAAATAAATGACTATCGCCCCGTAGCCATGAAATGCTTTGAGAGGCTGGTCATGACACACATCAACACCATCATCCCAGACACCCTGCACCCGCTCCAATTCACATACCGCCCCAACAGATCCACAGGTGACGCAATCTCTATTGCGCTCCACACTGCCCTCTCCCACCCGGATAAGAGGAACACCTATGTGAGAATGCTGTTCCAAAGATTGTTATATCTAACCCAAAGATAGACCATTAGACTGTGAATGTCTCCTTCATTTGTGTTGTGATTAGACTGTGAATGTATCAGCCGGTCATTTCCAATGTGAACAAGTTAGTTATAGTGGGCAGAACCAGGAGAGGGGCAGAGCTAAGCACGAGCTAGCGAGATCCTATTGGTGCCTTCTAGCATGTATTTGCATTTTTACGTTAGGAAAACATTATGAGGTATTGTGATGTCATTATGGGGTATTGTGATGTCATTATGGGGTATTGTGATGTCATTATGAGGTATTGTGATGTCATTATGGGGTATTGTGATGTCATTATGGGGTATTGTGATGTCATTATGGGGTATTGTGATGTCATTATGGGGTATTGTGATGTCATTATGGGGTATTGGGATGTCATTATGGGGTATTGTGATGTCATTATGGGGTATTGGGATGCCATTGTGGGGTATTGTGTGTAGAGTGATGAGGAAAAACATTTATTTAATTAATTTTAGAATAAGACTGTAAAGTAACAAAATGTGAAAAGTGTAGAGGTCTGAATACTTTCCAAATGCACTGTATGTTGCTGGGTTGTGATGCCATGCTGGGTTTGACCAGGGTTATGTTGCTGGGTTGTGATGCCATGCTGGGTTTGACCAGGGTTATGTTGCTGGGTTGTGATGCCATGCTGGGTTTGACCAGGGTTATGTTGCTGGGTTGTGATGCCATGCTGGGTTTGACCAGGGTTATGTTGCTGGGTTGTGATGCCATGCTGGGTTTGACCAGGGTTATGTTCCTGGGTTGTGATGCCATGCTGGGTTTGACCAGGGTTATGTTGCTGGGTTGTGATGCCATGCTGGGTTTGACCAGGGATATGTTGCTGGGTTGTGATGCCATGCTGGGTTTGACCAGGGTTATGTTGCTGGGTTGTGATGCCATGCTGGATTTGACCAGGGTTATGTTCCTGGGTTGTGATGCCATGCTGGGTTTGACCAGGGTTATGTTCCTGGGTTGTGATGCCATGCTGGGTTTGACCAGGGTTATGTTCCTGGGTTGTGATGCCATGCTGGGTTTGACCAGGGTTATGTTGCTGGGTTGTGATGCCATGCTGGATTTGACCAGGGTTATGTTCCTGGGTTGTGATGCCATGCTGGGTTTGACCAGGGTTATGTTCCTGGGTTGTGATGCCATGCTGGGTTTGACCAGGGTTATGTTCCTGGGTTGTGATGCCATGTTGGGTTTGACCAGGGTTATGTTGCTGGGTTGTGATGCCATGTTGGGTTTGACCAGGGTTATGTTGCTGGGTTGTGATGCCATGCTGGGTTTGACCAGGGTTATGTCCCTGGGTTGTGATGCCATGCTGGGTTTGACCAGGGTTATGTTGCTGGGTTGTGATGCCATGTTGGGTTTGACCAGGGTTATGTTGCTGGGTTTGACCAGGGTTATGTTGCTGGCTTGTGATGCCATGCTGGGTTTGACCAGGGTTATGTTCCTGGGTTGTGATGCCATGCTGGGTTTGACCAGGGTTATGTTCCTGGGTTGTGATGCCATGCTGGGTTTGACCAGGGTTATGTTGCTGGGTTGTGATGCCATGCTGGGTTTGACCAGGGTTATGTTCCTGGGTTGTGATGCCATGCTGGGTTTGACCAGGGTTATGTTCCTGGGTTGTGATGCCATGCTGGGTTTGACCAGGGTTATGTTGCTGGGTTGTGATGCCATGCTGGATTTGACCAGGGTTATGTTCCTGGGTTGTGATGCCATGCTGGATTTGACCAGGGTTATGTTCCTGGGTTGTGATGCCATGCTGGATTTGACCAGGGTTATGTTGCTGGGTTGTGATGCCATGCTGGATTTGACCAGGGTTATGTTGCTGGGTTGTGCTGCCATGCTGGGTTTGACCAGGGTTATGTTGCTGGGTTTGACCAGGGTTATGTTGCTGGGTTGTGATGCCATGCTGGGTTAGACCAGGGTTATGTTCCTGGGTTGTGATGCCATGCTGGGTTTGACCAGGGTTATGTTGCTGGGTTGTGATGCCATGCTGGGTTTGACCAGGGTTATGTTGCTGGGTTGTGATGCCATGCTGGGTTTGACCAGGGTTATGTTGCTGGGTTGTGATGCCATGCTGGATTTGACCAGGGTTATGTTCCTGGGTTGTGATGCCATGCTGGGTTTGACCAGGGTTATGTTGCTGGGTTGTGATGCCATGCTGGGTTTGACCAGGGTTATGTTGCTGGGTTGTGATGCCATGCTGGATTTGACCAGGGTTATGTTCCTGGGTTGTGATGCCATGCTGGGTTTGACCAGGGTTATGTTCCTGGGTTGTGATGCCATGCTGGGTTTGACCAGGGTTATGTTCCTGGGTTGTGATGCCATGCTGGGTTTGACCAGGGTTATGTTGCTGGGTTGTGATGCCATGCTGGATTTGACCAGGGTTATGTTCCTGGGTTGTGATGCCATGCTGGGTTTGACCAGGGTTATGTTCCTGGGTTGTGATGCCATGCTGGGTTTGACCAGGGTTATGTTCCTGGGTTGTGATGCCATGCTGGGTTTGACCAGGGTTATGTTCCTGGGTTGTGATGCCATGCTGGGTTTGACCAGGGTTATGTTCCTGGGTTGTGATGCCATGCTGGGTTTGACCAGGGTTATGTTGCTGGGTTGTGATGCCATGCTGGGTTTGACCAGGGTTATGTTGCTGGGTTTGACCAGGGTTATGTTGCTGGCTTGTGATGCCATGCTGGGTTTGACCAGGGTTATGTTCCTGGGTTGTGATGCCATGCTGGGTTTGACCAGGGTTATGTTCCTGGGTTGTGATGCCATGCTGGGTTTGACCAGGGTTATGTTGCTGGGTTGTGATGCCATGCTGGGTTTGACCAGGGTTATGTTCCTGGGTTGTGATGCCATGCTGGGTTTGACCAGGGTTATGTTCCTGGGTTGTGATGCCATGCTGGGTTTGACCAGGGTTATGTTGCTGGGTTGTGATGCCATGCTGGATTTGACCAGGGTTATGTTCCTGGGTTGTGATGCCATGCTGGATTTGACCAGGGTTATGTTCCTGGGTTGTGATGCCATGCTGGATTTGACCAGGGTTATGTTGCTGGGTTGTGATGCCATGCTGGATTTGACCAGGGTTATGTTGCTGGGTTGTGCTGCCATGCTGGGTTTGACCAGGGTTATGTTGCTGGGTTGTGATGCCATGCTGGGTTTGACCAGGGTTATGTTGCTGGGTTGTGATGCCATGCTGGGTTTGACCAGGGTTATGTTGCTGGGTTGTGATGCCATGCTGGGTTTGACCAGGGTTATGTTGCTGGGTTGTGATGCCATGCTGGGTTTGACCAGGGTTATGTTGCTGGGTTGTGATGCCATGCTGGGTTTGACCAGGGTTATGTTCCTGGGTTGTGATGCCATGCTGGGTTTGACCAGGGTTATGTTCCTGGGTTGTGATGCCATGCTGGGTTTGACCAGGGTTATGTTCCTGGGTTGTGATGCCATGCTGGGTTTGACCAGGGTTATGTTCCTGGGTTGTGATGCCATGCTGGGTTTGACCAGGGTTATGTTCCTGGGTTGTGATGCCATGCTGGATTTGACCAGGGTTATGTTGCTGGTTTGTGCTGCCATGCTGGGTTTGACCAGGGTTATGTTGCTGGGTTTGACCAGGGTTATGTTGCTGGGTTGTGATGCCATGCTGGGTTTGACCAGGGTTATGTTCCTGGGTTGTGATGCCATGCTGGGTTTGACCAGGGTTATGTTGCTGGGTTGTGATGCCATGCTGGGTTTGACCAGGGTTATGTTGCTGGGTTGTGATGCCATGCTGGGTTTGACCAGGGTTATGTTCCTGGGTTGTGATGCCATGCTGGGTTAGACCAGGGTTATGTTCCTGGGTTGTGATGCCATGCTGGGTTAGACCAGGGTTATGTTGCTGGGTTGTGATGCCATGCTGGGTTTGACCAGGGTTATGTTCCTGGGTTGTGATGCCATGCTGGGTTTGACCAGGGTTATGTTCCTGGGTTGTGATGCCATGCTGGATTTGACCAGGGTTATGTTCCTGGGTTGTGATGCCATGCTGGATTTGACCAGGGTTATGTTCCTGGGTTGTGATGCCATGCTGGGTTTGACCAGGGTTATGTTGCTGGGTTTGACCAGGGTTATGTTGCTGGGTTGTGATGCCATGCTGGGTTTGACCAGGGTTATGTTGATGGGTTGTGATGCCATGCTGGATTTGACCAGGGTTATGTTCCTGGGTTGTGATGCCATGCTGGGTTTGACCAGGGTTATGTTGATGGGTTGTGATGCCATGCTGGATTTGACCAGGGTTATGTTGCTGGGTTGTGATGCCATGCTGGGTTTGACCAGGGTTATGTTGCTGGGTTGTGATGCCATGCTGGGTTTGACCAGGGTTATGTTGCTGGGTTGTGATGCCATGCTGGATTTGACCAGGGTTATGTTGCTGGGTTGTGATGCCATGCTGGGTTTGACCAGGGTTATGTTGCTGGGTTGTGATGCCATGCTGGATTTGACCAGGGTTATGTTCCTGGGTTGTGATGCCATGCTGGATTTGACCAGGGTTATGTTCCTGGGTTGTGATGCCATGCTGGATTTGACCAGGGTTATGTTGCTGGGTTGTGATGCCATGCTGGATTTGACCAGGGTTATGTTGCTGGGTTGTGCTGCCATGCTGGATTTGACCAGGGTTATGTTGCTGGGTTTGACCAGGGTTATGTTGCTGGGTTGTGATGCCATGCTGGGTTTGACCAGGGTTATGTTCCTGGGTTGTGATGCCATGCTGGGTTTGACCAGGGTTATGTTGCTGGGTTGTGATGCCATGCTGGGTTTGACCAGGGTTATGTTGCTGGGTTGTGATGCCATGCTGGGTTTGACCAGGGTTATGTTCCTGGGTTGTGATGCCATGCTGGGTTAGACCAGGGTTATGTTCCTGGGTTGTGATGCCATGCTGGGTTAGACCAGGGTTATGTTGCTGGGTTGTGATGCCATGCTGGGTTTGACCAGGGTTATGTTCCTGGGTTGTGATGCCATGCTGGGTTTGACCAGGGTTATGTTGCTGGGTTGTGATGCCATGCTGGGTTTGACCAGGGTTATGTTGCTGGGTTGTGATGCCATGCTGGGTTTGACCAGGGTTATGTTCCTGGGTTGTGATGCCATGCTGGGTTTGACCAGGGTTATGTTCCTGGGTTGTGATGCCATGCTGGGTTTGACCAGGGTTATGTTGCTGGGTTGTGATGCCATGCTGGGTTTGACCAGGGTTATGTTCCTGGGTTGTGATGCCATGCTGGGTTTGACCAGGGTTATGTTGCTGGGTTGTGATGCCATGCTGGGTTTGACCAGGGTTATGTTCCTGGGTTGTGATGCCATGCTGGGTTTGACCAGGGTTATGTTGCTGGGTTTGACCAGGGTTATGTTCCTGGGTTGTGATGCCATGTTGGGTTTGACCAGGGTTATGTTGCTGGGTTGTGATGCCATGCTGGGTTTGACCAGGGTTATGTTGCTGGGTTGTGATGCCATGCTGGATTTGCTGTTGTTGTCTGTGATCTACTGCTGTTGTTGTTTGTGATCTGTTGTTATTTGTGATCTAATGCTGTTGTTATTGTTGTTTTGTCTTTCCTCTCCCCCCTCAGTCCCAAAGGGAAGAAGTTCCGGAGCAAACCCCAGCTGTCCCGTTACCTAGGCAACACGATAGACCTGGGATGTTTCGACTTCCGAACGGGCAAAATGATGATGCCCAGCAAGCTGCAGAAGAACAAACAGAGGCTACGGAATGAGAACCTCACCATCAACAAGGTACAGGTTAGCCTAGGCTACACACCAGGGTCCTGCTGTTCACTACATTCTACCAATGGACAATTGTATTTATTTAGTCTTTATTTTTAGCAGGAAGTCATATTGAGACCAAGGTCTCTTTTTCAGAAGATTATTCTAAGTTCCTTACTAGTCTCATCACTGTGTTAGCAGTGGATCAGTCTAGTCTCATCACTGTGTTAGCAGTAGATCAGTCTAGTCTCATCACTGTGTTAGCAGTGGATCATCTAGTCTCATCACTGTGTTAGCAGTGGATCATCTAGTCTCATCACTGTGTTAGCAGTGGATCAGTCTAGTCTCATCACTGTGTTAGCAGTGGATCAGTCTAGTCTCATCACTGTGTTAGCAGTGGATCAGTCTAGTCTCATCACTGTGTTAGCAGTGGATCAGTCTAGTCTCATCACTGTGTTAGCAGTGGATCAGTCTAGTCTCATCACTGTGTTAGCAGTGGATCATCTAGTCTCATCACTGTGTTAGCAGTGGATCAGTCTAGTCTCATCACTGTGTTAGCAGTGGATCAGTCTAGTCTCATCACTGTGTTAGCAGTAGATCAGTCTAGTCTCATCACTGTGTTAGCAGTGGATCATCTAGTCTCATCACTGTGTTAGCAGTGGATCAGTCTAGTCTCATCACTGTGTTAGCAGTGGATCAGTCTAGTCTCATCACTGTGTTAGCAGTAGATCAGTCTAGTCTCATCACTGTGTTAGCAGTAGATCAGTCTAGTCTCATCACTGTGTTAGCAGTGGATCAGTCTAGTCTCATCACTGTGTTAGCAGTGGATCATCTAGTCTCATCACTGTGTTAGCAGTGGATCAGTCTAGTCTCATCACTGTGTTAGCAGTGGATCATCTAGTCTCATCACTGTGTTAGCAGTGGATCATCTAGTCTCATCACTGTGTTAGCTGTGGATCATCTAGTCTCATCACTGTGTTAGCACAACATGACAACAACATGGCAGCAACACAACATGACAACAACATGGTAGAAGAACAACATGACAACAGCACAACATGACAACAACATGGTAGCAACACAACATGGTAGCAGCACAAAACATGGTACAAACATTATTGGGCCCAGACAACAGCACAAAGGTCTTGAAGGTAGAGACAACAATACATCACGTGAAGCAGCCACAACTGTCAATAAGAGTGTCCATGATTCAGTCTTTGAATGAAGAGATTGAGATAAAACTGTCCAGTTTGAGTGTTTGTTGCAGCTCGTTCCAGTCACTAGCTGCAGCGAACTGAACAGAGGATCGACCCAGGGATGTGTGTGCTGGTTCTGGTTCTGTAGTGCATAGAAAGAGAATCGATGGGAATCCATTCTAGTAATTATGTTTCTATGTTATTGGCTAGGTTATTTGTATGTCAGAGGTCATACAGACAGAGGCTCTACTGGTGGCTCTTCTCTCACTGTACAGTCAGTCAGTACACATCTAGGACCCCATCCACCGTACAGTCAGTCAGTACACATCTAGGACCCCATCCACCGTACAGTCAGTCACTACACATCTAGGACCCCATCCACCGTACAGTCAGTCAGTACACATCTAGGACCCCATCCACCGTACAGTCAGTCAGTCAGTACACATCTAGGACCCCATCCACCGTACAGTCAGTCACTACACATCTAGGACCCCATCCACCGTACAGTCAGTCAGTCAGTACACATCTAGGACCCCATCCACCGTACAGTCAGTCAGTCAGTACACATTTAGGACCCCATCCACCGTACAGTCAGTCAGTCAGTACACATCTAGGACCCCATCCACCGTACAGTCAGTCAGTCAGTACACATCTAGGACCCCATCCACCGTACAGTCAGTCAGTCAGTACACATCTAGGACCCCATCCACCGTACAGTCAGTCAGTCAGTACACATCTAGGACCCCATCCACCATACAGTCAGTCAGTACACATCTAGGACCCCATTCACCGTACAGTCAGTCACTACACATCTAGGACCCCATCCACCGTACAGTCAGTCACTACACATCTAGGACCCCATCCACCGTACAGTCAGTCAGTACACATCTAGGACCCCATCCACCGTACAGTCAGTCAGTCAGTACACATCTAGGACCCCATCCACCGTTCAGTCAGTCAGTCAGTACACATCTAGGACCCCATCCACCGTACAGTCAGTCAGTCAGTACACATCTAGGACCCCATCCACCGTACAGTCAGTCATTCAGTACACATCTAGGACCCCATCCACCGTACAGTCAGTCAGTCAGTACACATCTAGGACCCCATCCACCGTACAGTCAGTCAGTCAGTACACATCTAGGACCCCATCCACTGTACAGTCAGTCAGTCACTACACATCTAGGACCCCATCCACCGTACAGTCAGTCAGTACACATCTAGGACCCCATCCACCGTACAGTCAGTCAGTACACATCTAGGACCCCATCCACCGTACAGTCAGTCAGTCAGTACACATCTAGGACCCCATCCACCGTACAGTCAGTCAGTACACATCTAGGACCCCATCCACCGTACAGTCAGTCAGTCAGTACACATCTAGGACCCCATCCACCGTACAGTCAGTCAGTCAGTACACATCTAGGACCCCATCCACCGTACAGTCAGTCAGTCAGTACACATCTAGGACCCCATCCACCGTACAGTCAGTCAGTCAGTACACATCTAGGACCCCATCCACCGTACAGTCATTCAGTCAGTACACATCTAGGACCCCATCCACCGTACAGTCAGTCAGTCAGTACACATCTAGGACCCCATCCACCGTACAGTCAGTCAGTCAGTACACATCTAGGACCCCATCCACCGTACAGTCAGTCAGTCAGTACACATCTAGGACCCCATCCACCGTACAGTCAGTCAGTCAGTACACATCTAGGACCCCATCCACCGTACAGTCAGTCAGTCAGTACACATCTAGGACCCCATCCACCGTACAGTCAGTCAGTCAGTACACATCTAGGACCCCATCCACTGTACAGTCAGTCAGTACACATCTAGGACCCCATCCACCGTACAGTCAGTCAGTCAGTACACATCTAGGACCCCATCCACCGTACAGTCAGTCAGTACACATCTAGGACCCCATCCACCGTACAGTCAGTCAGTCAGTACACATCTAGGACCCCATCCACCGTACAGTCAGTCAGTACACATCTAGGACCCCATCCACCGTACAGTCAGTCACTACACATCTAGGACCCCATCCACCGTACAGTCAGTCACTACACATCTAGGACCCCATCCACCGTACAGTCAGTCACTACACATCTAGGACCCCATCCACCGTACAGTCAGTCACTACACATCTAGGACCCCATCCACCGTACAGTCAGTCACTACACATCTAGGACCCCATCCACCGTACAGTCAGTCACTACACATCTAGGACGCCATCCACCGTACAGTCAGTCACTACACATCTAGGACCCCATCCACCGTACAGTCAGTCACTACACATCTAGGACCCCATCCACCGTACAGTCAGTCAGTACACATCTAGGACCCCATCCACCGTACAGTCAGTCAGTCACTACACATCTAGGACCCCATCCACCGTAGTCAGTCAGTCAGTACACATCTAGGACCCCATCCACCGTACAGTCAGTCACTACACATCTAGGACCCCATCCACCGTACAGTCAGTCACTACACATCTAGGACCCCATCCACCGTACAGTCAGTCAGTACACATCTAGGACCCCATCCACCGTACAGTCAGTCACTACACATCTAGGACCCCATCCACCGTACAGTCAGTCACTACACATCTAGGACCCCATCCACCGTACAGTCAGTCAGTCAGTACACATCTAGGACCCCATCCACCGTACAGTCAGTCAGTCACTACACATCTAGGACCCCATCCACCGTACAGTCAGTCAGTCAGTACACATCTAGGACCCCATCCACCGTACAGTCAGTCATTCAGTACACATCTAGGACCCCATCCACCGTACAGTCAGTCACTACACATCTAGGACCCCATCCACCGTACAGTCAGTCACTACACATCTAGGACCCCATCCACCGTACAGTCAGTCACTACACATCTAGGACCCCATCCACCGTACAGTCAGTCACTACACATCTAGGACCCCATCCACCGTACAGTCAGTCACTACACATCTAGGACCCCATCCACCGTACAGTCAGTCAGTACACTTCTAGGACCCCATCCACCGTACAGTCAGTCAGTCACTACACATCTAGGACCCCATCCACCGTAGTCAGTCAGTCAGTACACATCTAGGACCCCATCCACCGTACAGTCAGTCACTACACATCTAGGACCCCATCCACCGTACAGTCAGTCACTACACATCTAGGA